>NW_027286292.1:35430877-36030877 GCF_022747635.1 Hetaerina americana
TGAAGAAAAAATGATTGGGTGCATGGTGGAGCGGGGGCGGAAGAGCGGGGTTAGGCGGGGGAGCCCCAGCAGTGGGAAACCAGCACGTGTGAAGGAGGGTGGGGGAGGGTCGGGGAGGGGAGGGGTTGGGAAGGGAAGCGGGGCGGCGAAGGAGGGTGGAGTCTGAAGGAAAGGATTGTAATGGCATAAGAAAAGTTGAGGGGGTAAGAAAGGGGAACCTTGGGATGTGGGGTGCGGGGGGGGACTCGGATGCTGAGGTCCGGGGGTGAGAGATGTTGAGCGGTGCGAGGTGCGTGTCGAGGCATCAATGGGTTGAGCCGCCGCTCCTTGTGTACCGCGGGGGCCAGGGTTCAAAACCTGGCGCTGAGGGTACGGTTTAAAACTGGCCCGCGGGCAGGGTTTCACCCCCCTTGGACTTCCCTCTCCCCACTCTTTTCAGTCATCACTCTGGAGATTACAGTAAATTAATTTGGGTGCATTAAAAATGCGATAAAGGGAATGAATTTAAAATGACCTCACTGATTCTGAGGACAATCGGAAGAGCGGAGAGATAACAGTTGTCGCTGAGTTTTGATAAAAATATATCGGTGGCAATAAGATAAGCAGTCGAACCTTGTGGGGTGGTGGAGGTGGAGTGTGGGGTCGTATTACGAAAAGGGGTGAGTGGAAGAATTAAGAACGGCATTCAGGCGGATTCTAGACCCCGCCATTTCGATTTTTCTTAAGAATCAGCATGGGAAGAATTAGAACGGCACAGATGTGAGGAAAAAACATGCGACCGTAAATCGAAAAATGGTGTTAAACGAAATATGTGTAAATGAACTCTATCTTTCAAGATAAATAGTTTCATTACGGCGTGTACTCGTATATTCGGCACACCACATAAAATATCACCACGATTACGGATCAGTCGAATGAATGTTGTAATGTCACGTCACGCCTTAATCATGTAACGTTGTACATATTTTTCTTCATTCTACTTTGTTCCCCATATCCGCTACTGCATTTGTATTTGCATTTATTTCAAATTTACGAAGCGATTGGGATAAACAAGAAAGGGGTCCAACTCGCCCAACAATAGGCACTCTAATTGCGTGATTGAGAACGAGGATTTGATTTGATATTGGAGACCGTGAATTGAGACGAGAGGCCCATGGACTTCCCACAGCCACAATACTATCTTCAGTACCAATCGCTTGATCAGCACTCTTTCCTTATCACAGATGAATCATGATAAATAACTGGAGGGTATTATCAGCCGCATTAAGTTATCCTCGGTTTACTGAGAATTTCGTCTTTGGCTCAACTTGATAATATGATGACGTTTTTGCGTAATGTCCTTACTGGGGAAATCAGGAACCGATCCGCGATTGAGTATTCAATCTTAAGGGCGAATCTGGGTTTTTAAGTGTTTCAATATGGCTGAAATTATATCGACAATTAAATCCTTGTATATTTTTCGCTCCGTCCTCAAACGACGCCGTTGATGGATGAGAACTCAAGGCACTCGATTGTGCGCTCTGTCGCCATACTTGTTGCGCTGTGGAGTTGCAAGTGACGTCGTCATTATGGCGGAAATCGGCGAAGACTTTCGTCCGAAGGAAGCGGCAAAGCGTCCGTGGCACTCCGGCACTCGTTCCCCCGCGAGACAAAGCGGGATCGGCTATTCATCGTGCGTGGAAGAGTAAGGGGGCGGCCGCCATGGATGCCGTGGCCGCCGCCTCAGCCGCCAAATCCTCCCCACCCGGGCACTTGAAATATTTGTTTCGGTCTCCTAATTGCATTTTTGTGCGAAAAACTATAGACGCGGATTAGTCAGACTATATAAAATGTTCAACGGGAGACGAGAAGTGAGGGAGAACCCTTAGTGACCATAGCATCATAGACGCCGATGTCCTCTTCATTGATTTTGTTGTGATCACGAAGTTTGATGGGAAATCATAGTAATTGAATCTTTCAGAGCGTCAATCTGTTATTCTTATTTATGCTCAAATATTCCAATCTTAATTGTCTTAATTAGGGTTTTGACAAACTTTCCCAGTGTCACAGGTCAACTCAAATGCCCCGTGTCTTCAGTCTTAGCCTCGACTTTCTCCTTCAGGACAGAAGAGAAATTTCCTCCCCTATTCGAGATGTATCGATCCCAATTTCGTTACCCTACCAGCATTTTATTGAATTTTATGAAATTTGTGACAAAACTGAAGAATATACTTTATGAGGAAATCTCTCTAAATAAATTTCTTTTTCTCTGTATGCCAGTAATAGCATATTGTGAAAGTTAATAAAATTTCTTCACAGCTTCATTGCATTTACTCACCATTTAATTAAAAAAATCGATTTTTTTTATAAAGCGTGTATTTTTAGTTAAATGAATGCTTCGCTTGTCGGCTATAATGTATATACCCTCCTAAAAATACCTGAATCTTCCCTTTCTCATACATGTCGGTCTCATCTAATTCTAATTTAATATCTTGTTTCTCATTTCTTTTTCACAAAAATCTTTTGTCATATGTTTATTCGCATGCTTACCCTTGCTTCCCTACTAACGCACATTGGTCTGAAAATCACTCGTGTGAGAATGAGGCAATTAATGAGGGACCTACAACTTTTCTGCTTTTGTACATTTATGTGCCGGGTAAATAATCCAATGTTCCTTCCTCCCATTTCCATTCACGTGAACAGTAAACATAAGGAACTCATCGGGAATGTATATGCCACGTCAAAAAATGCTAGGCCTCCAAGTAGAGGAAAAATGGGACGAAAACTTTCATCGCTGCTGTAACCGCAATTATCTTATGGTATCAATTAGAGAAATTGTCTCCTGGAGCAGCGCATTCCACTCCCTCCAAATTAGCTCAATTTCCTTGCTAATTTCACTTCTCCTTGCAGGCATTATTCTCAATTTTCCATTCATGCTGGGAAACCCAAAGGTGACAAGTTTGAATCCCGCCCTCAACATGGATTGTATTGGTCCTCGAATTCCTTTATTACGAAGCTTGGTACGATAGCATTTCACTTTCTGGAGCGTGTTTCACCGAAAACTTCAACTATTTCTACATTATCCACATTCTTCGTTCAACCCTTTTAACTGCGGTACGTATCGACACTTTAACAACTTTTTTTCAGTTGAAGGGCATCACATTTTCATCTCTGAATATGATGAGTGTAACTCTTATGAAAAATAAATGGTAGCATATCGTTTGCACAAAGTTCCGACTTCGTTAGCGGGCGCTATGAGGGGTAAAATTGGAAGCTCAGCCTTCGTCTAAACAAAAGCGGTGCCTCGGGCGCTATTGCCGTCTCCTCCTAAGACTTCAATTGGTGAGTTGTCAAATCAGATGAGAGTGGGGGTTCGATACTGTAAGGTAGTGCCAGTGACCTCAGGGAAATAAATCATTTGTTCAACTTGTATCCTTACTTGATTTTTATTATTTCTCTGCCAATAACACCTAAACTCTTTCGGTGGAGATATTATATTAAAATTTACGAATTGAGTACTTTTTCCAATCGTCACCATAACTCTTCGATCTTTAAGCAAACCCATTTAGCATTAGAGCATTTACAATTTCATTTTACCACAAAAGGTTTTTTCAAGAATATTATTATCCATTAGCTGGCAGCCTTGATTGCCTACCGTACGCATCATCTATAAAATTCATACATTTACGTTAACATTATGGCTTATTTAGTTAGCCATATCGACGAATACCGAAATATGTCATCGAACGTACACTTATCATAGAGGCTGGTAAAATGATTCTGTGCTCTCTGATGAGAACCTGCAAAACCCAATCCCTATTACTGTCTTTAGATGTGACTTCATGGATAATAACTGCGTTTAGTTGATGGAAGATTTAAAAACTTAAGGGGGGAAAATTTAGGTGAGTCCCAATTGTTTTTACTTCTTGCCTAACATATAAAAAAACGCGGAGGAACAGAAATCTACGAACATAGACGAACGATACAGGCGTTTATATCATTTTAGTGTTGAACGTGAATGTTGAGTGGCAATTTTGCCACCAATATAGAGGGGAGAACTCGCTATTCAGCATATATACAAGCTTTTCGATCTTTTGAATTTCCCCCCCAGACCCTGTATTCCCCCTGTCTGGACCTTCCAGTCTAATATGGAGAGGTACTAGGAGAAGGCCGAAAGCTCAAAATTTATAAAATTTGAGTGTCCTTATACGTGTTATCTATTTTATTTTTGTGCTCTATTGTGCCGTCCAAATATAAAAAAACTGTACACCTTGTAACCAACCCGAAGGTCGGTTTTGTAGGTGATGGTAGAGTTCATCCAGTACTAAGCCCGACGGCTTAGTACTGGATGAAATTCTTAGTACTGTAGTGAAATTCGCACATCAGGGTAGGGGGGCCAGTTCCGCGGCGTGGATGAATCGATAAATGGATGTATGGATGAACGGATGAATGAATTCATAATTGAAAAGATTAGTATATATCAGGGTAGTTCCTTTCCTCGTAACGGTTATGGTTTCTCAGGAAGATCTGATACCCGAAAAATCTCATATCTTGGGTGGAGTTGCAGGTGCCCAGAGACTTGCACGGGAATCGAACCCGGGACCCTCCAGTCAGTAGTCCAACGCTCTACCCCATGGACTACCGCAACCCACACACACACAGACACACACACACACACACACATACATATATATATATTTATTTATTTATTTATTTATATTTATATACATATATAAATCAAGCTATGTGATTTTTCGGTTACCAGCTCTTCCTGGGAAACCATAACCGGCACAGGGAAAGGAACTGGCCCCTCTACCCGGCGTGTGAATTTCACACGCCGTCGGGCTTACTACTGGGTGAACTCTACCATCACCTACCAAACCGACCTTCGGGTTGATTACTGTGTTTATGGTTCATGTATCGGCATATATATGAGTGATGTAAATTATATATAAAATGAGTGATAAAATAATATTCACGAAATTAATCTGGCTTTCTCGTTTAGAATCAATTTGATTCCACGCCCTCTTTCAATACTTCCTTCATTAACGCAGTGAACGCCTTCACTCCAGTGAACGACTAACTCCTTGGCTGCCCGTATCTTATCTTTCCATAGGTTTGTATTTATAATGACTCATCAAAATACTATCGAACTTAAGGATAGTTAAACGACCAATTAACATTGTAAAGATATAGGGAAAAACTTCGCCTAAGTTACCTAATATTTTTGTTAAATATCTGTTTCCGCTCTGCGTCGTCTCAGTTCGCGTCTTTACCTTTCGCGCGAGCACATGGACGACGCTAACCCGTATTAGGGTCGCTCCGCCGGTCGCGATCGTCGCGTTTCAGAAACACCGGATTCACTGTGAGTCAACGGGGTCCATTAAATAAAAACAAAACGATCCCGCGACACTCCTCGTGGTCATATCCAAATCCGTCACCACGTCCTCCGCCCACCAGTCACCCCACCTAACCCCTCCTCCGATTGTGGCCACTCTTTCTGTCTCTTTTCAACCATCTCCCTCCCCCCGCCCCGGGTTCAGTGCTCCCTCACAATCACTCACCGGTGGTCATCACCCGTGGTGACTGAAACACCGATGTTCGTAGTTTCAACTTCCCGTTTGGCTTTTGGAGAGAATGTCACCGTTCGGTCAACGGTGAGCATGGGCCACCCGTCGCTTCAATACAATTTCGGGTACAGCCGGCTCGTCGGCACACGCCGGTACCTCTTCGGCGGCTCAACCCTCCCCCGCACACCCCGAACACCATTCATTATACTGCCTCCCCCACCCACCCCCCCCCCCCCGTCCCGGCGACGATGCCATTTCGGGGGGGAGACCGCCGGATTTGAAGGGAGCGGCGAGCGGACTCACGCAGCGAGTTGTGTGTGGACCCGAGGGATGCGGTGGGAGGGATGAGAATGGAAAGGGGGCTTGGGGCGGGGGGGGCAGAACTGGGGTCGGGCAGGGGGTTCGGGAAATGTTCTCTGAGGTTTGAGGGAAGGAGAGGAAGGAGTCGGAGGGCGGCGGGAGGGGGGCACTCGTTGCGGGGGGATGGAGAGGGGAAAGGGGACATCCCTCCGTCACACAGGGGGCGGGGAGGGGATGCGCACTCACGTCACACATACACACACACACAGACGAATTCTACCCCTTCACACGTCACACCACACCGAAACCATGCTCGCCCATTCCCATTCCCCGCTGGCACGACCTCCGACCTCCCCCCCCATTCCCCTCCATTTCGTTCGCACGCCTCCCCCCCACACTCCTCTCGCATTCGAAATACTTCTCCTGTTGTGTTCGTTCCCTTCCTCCCATAGTACCCCCGGCAGCGCGCATCCCTCGTCCACCACCTTCACTCCCCGCCCTCACGGTCCGAATTGCAATCACAGCTGCGGGAATGGCCTATTTCCGCTGGGTATGTCAAAGATACATTATAATTACGCAATGCGTATATGAGTTCGTTAAACATGAGCTGGGTACCAATCAAGGTTTGGTATCGGGCAGCCCTTGATGCAGATTACGCAACGTCTCGTATACTTGATCTTTTTTGCTGTTCTTGCATCCATTGCGTCACATATTCGCAATTTTCACGAGCACTCGATCCGTCCTCAAAGTCTAATCTAATGTTAAAATATTTACTAGCTATGTAAACTGGCTACACTATTTCTTGGGTAAGGGTCCTTTTTTAAAAACATTTCTACATTCGCCAATGTTACTGAATTCCGAATTCCACCACCTAGTAAACAGACCTTCGGGTTCATTACTGTGCTAATGGTTTCAATATGTATATATGTGTGTGTGCGTGAGTGTGTTTGTGCATGTATATCTGTATAAACACGCGCATTACATAAAGAGAAGAAAAATATTTACACATAGAAAACACGTAGAAAGGACATTCCACTGGTGGTTCACTAACCATTTTTCACCTCTAAAAGAACTAGGCAACGACTTTTTAAACAAAAAACAGTAGGAAAATAAAGGCATACAATGTCCCCTATAAAAGTAATGCGCATTCTCTGGGAACAAAAGGTTTATTGATCGTACTCGTTTATATGCTTAAAATTCTTCAAAATACTTTTCCCCTGCATAAATACACTTGCGGAGACGTGTCTGCCACGCCTTGAAGGCATACGGAAACTCCTCGCCGGAATGTCTCTCAGGAACGTTGTAGCATGCTTTTGGATGTTTTCAACGGTCTCCCAATCCTTTCCTTACAGCTCTCTCTTCAGTGGGGGAAACAAAAAAAGTCGCACGAAGCCAAGTCGGAACTGTAAGGGGGCTGGGGGACCGTGCCAGAAAGTTGGTAACAATGAAGGACGTGTGGCTGAGGGCTTGTGGTGTGTGGCTGAGAGAGCCATCGCGCGTTACAAAGTCGAAAAATACACTACTCGGAGGCACGTCTTTCGTTGCGTTGGTTGGGCAGACCCTCCATATTTCCCGACAAGTTTTACCACGATGTCATGGATAGTCGCGGCACAATAAAATAATGCGCATTACTTTCTTAATGGACCATGTAATAAAGAAAGTAGTTGCACAGGAATGCAACCTCTGTCTAGTGCTTTCAACGCATATTTAGAGGAGGAAATATAGTAAACACAACAATTTGAGTATCAATAGAGTCAAGAAGAATGGTGAAGACATTAGCATGTTCCAGTTCGCAAATTACATCGCAGTAGTTACAGAAACACGAGAGAACCTGCTAGTAAGTTTGAGTACTATGTACTATCTACTTTGGTAATATGAAAAGAGAATCCATAAAGAAAATACTAAAATTCTTGTGTTTGGAAGCTAGAAGCTGGAGATAAATGTCAAAATTCAAGGAGTGAAACTAGGGTAAGTGGAATCCTTCATCTACCTGGGCTAAAGTATAACTTAGGATGGAATGAACTGAATAAATTAAAAACCGACATCAAATGAGGAATAGCTAAAGCTAAGTAGGCATTCATGAAGATGAGGCAGCTCCTATGTTCAAAGAACCTGGGGTTGCAATCAAGGAAACAGTCCGTCAAAATATTCGTGTTGAGCATAACACTATGCGGATCAAATATGGAACATTGGAAAAATGGATCAGCAAGGAAATCAAGCCTTAGCGACAGGGTGCTGGATGAGAATGCTAAAGATTAAATTGGCATACCAAGTGAGGAACGAGGATGTATACGTACAGGGAAAAGAGGAAAGGATCATATGGAGAACAATACGGCAAAGAGTAGTTAGATGGATTGGACATTGGAGGAGAGATCCCGCGAGGAAGACCAAGATACAAGTCATCAACATTCGTATTTCAATCCTTAGATAGATTTACTTCAGCGCTCCATACTCCATAACGTGTTAACTTACTCGCCCGCTGATAGAAGTTCTGTTTTACCTCTTCCTTAATTTGTCAAATTATGAAGGGGCGAGGGAATTAACGATGAATAGAGAAGAATAGAGGGCTGCAATAAACCAATCTTAGGATTGAAATACTGATTATGCTTACATCTCACCAAAGAAGAAATGTTTCGAGTTAATGCAAAATGACAGACGAAATCACTAAATGATAAAGATACCTACGTAAACAGCCAATCAATTAATACCTATGGATATAATTTGTAAGCAGCTACCAATGATTTCATACTCTGAATGTCCCCGTGTTTCCTTCACAGGGTTTCCATCTGAAAAATAATGTTGAATGCTGTGTTTCATTAATAAAAATTATTTAAAATGGCTTGGTTGTTTTTTTGACCAGAACTTAGAATTAAAAAATAACCAAAACAAAATTTTAGGTTGTTACCATTTTAAAGGCATAAAATCCTTGATAATTTAGTTAATTTTTTTCCTACAGGGAAAAGAAGTAGTTAATACCTCGGATGACAGATTATTTGGTGGTGAAGTGGTTCATATTTTAGTCAATTAACGAGTACAGATGATTGGTCCGTTAAGAATTCTTTTGCGAGCAAATCATACTGCGTTATTTAATTGGCGAATTAATTCCAGCGAAGACCTGACAAACTCCCATTTTTACACGTTGATTGAAGTCAGTGATTTTTTGCGTTGAAGGCATGAGCACGAACATCAACTGTTAACCAATGACTCGGCTTCTCTGCGCTTCGATCCCTTCGAGACTTCCAGCTCAGGTGCTTCCGGTTCAAAGGGTGTTGTACGTATTTACACAATATTACTTAGCATCTACCGGTGAGTGACTGCAGATCACTCGAAATACCATTACGACATATCTGACTGTTCCTTTTTCATGTATCTGCGTATTCTGTTATTCGCAAAAATGGACGGTTTTTGAGCTTTGTGCTTGTGTGATCAAGTTATTTATATCCCAAACCAACCCACTGAAAATGCACGCACGAATCATTTTTAAGTAACTGAAGATGAAATAAGACTCGTTGAAACGGAAGTCACAATGCGTCATCAAAGCATAATTAAATACTTTCCATGCACAGAAATGTGATACCCATTTTAGGTTGACATTGCTCTCTTTTATATAAAAATAATAATAACATGAGCTTTAAAAACTGAAATGAAATGATTTCGCATCAAAATTTCCAACATGGGCATCCCTCTTTTGTGGCATTCGGTCATTCGCGTGATTTTGCGATAGTAAACAGAACATTTTATGATTTTGATCGCATGAACATGCAACCTTAAATCGCGGAATATTTTGTATTATACAGGAAATTACAAGTATCGTCGTGTGCATGCTCATGCGAATGGAATTACGCAGATTAATGCATGGTGTAAAACAAGTCTTGAAACCCGCAATAAATCGGCAGGAAATACTGCACAACCGCATATAACCGTAAAATATTCAATACCACGTGCTTTCGATCTCCCATCATTTCGCTTAAAATACGTACTCTTTTTCTCCCTTTACCTCGCTCGAGTAACATTCTCTACTTCACCAGTCTTCAGCTTTCTATTGCAACTCAGTATGGTTTTCATGCACTTTTTCTACCTTGCACATTCTGCCCTGCCTTCCTTGCCATTCATAGTATGTACATGTTATAAATTGCAGAAGCCTCAAGAACAAATCAGCGGATCTAGAACACATAATCCAAACTCATTCCGCTGATATAGTATTAGGCACAGAGAGTTGGCTGTGCAATGACATAAATGACCAAGAAATTTTTCCAATAGATTTCAAAGTTTACCGACACGATAGAGATACAAGACACGGAGGAGGGGTTTTCGTGGCAGTTAAAAGTCATTTTGAAAGCAGGCAAGTTTCATTTGAGAATAATAACATAGAAAGTGTTTGGTGCACCTTAATACGGACCAATCAACCCAACATAAATTTATGCTCTTTCTATAGACCTCCAGACTCAGATTTGAAAACACTTCACACCCTCAACGATCAAATTTACAATTTTACACGTAAATATAATAACAGCATAAACATAATTGGTGGCGACTTTAATCTCCCTGGTATAGATTGGGACAACAATATCGTTAAATCTGGGACCCGCGATCGCGAATCTTGCAATTCCATGATAAAATTGGTTCAAAGAAACTCCCTCCATCAAGCAGTACGCATGCCCACCCGTGGAAAGAACATATTGGATCTATTTCTTACAAACACGCCTGAACGTATTATTAGTGTATCAACTGATGAGGGCTTGAGTGACCATAAAGCAATTAATGTCCACTTGGACATAGAAATAAAAAAGATCATTAAACCAAAAAGAAAAATTTATAATTACCATAAAGCAGACTTTGAATCCTTTGCCAATCAATTAAACTCTTCACTACCCGAGTTCAAAACCCGCTTAAGTCATGTCAACGTGGAAGAAACTTGGACAGAATTTGTCAATATCATGCAAAAAGGAATCGTAGATTTCATACCTATAAAATACGTTAAAGCAAATCGCGACCCCAGGTGGTACAATAAAGACGTTAGAAAAGCCCTTCGAAAGCAGAGAATGCTACACTCTAGGGTGAAGAGGGCAGGCGTGAACACATCATCCCCTGAGAATAAACAATTATGGGACACATATAGATCCTCCAAAATTGAAACCAAAACACAATTACCTAGCGCTTTACTGGACTTTAAACGCAAAGTACTTTGCGAGCACTTGGACACTGACCCCAAAGCTTTCTGGTCATATGTTAGGGAAGTAAATGGGAGTAAACAAACCGTGGCTTGCTTAAGGGATTGTAGCAATATAATTCATACAGACAGTGAGGGTAAAGCTAACATCTTAAATTCATTCTTCCAAAGCGTTTTCTCGAATGATGTTGCCACCGCATATCTCCAAGAAACAATACATACTCCACCCATGGAAAAAATAACAGTGGACCAACAAGGAATTCTAAAATTGCTTAACGAGATTAAACCCAACAAATCCCCGGGTCCCGAAAATATACCAGCTAGGGTGATAAAACATTTAGCTCCAAACATTGCCCCGTACCTTGAATTTATATTTAACAAATCCCTCACAGAGTGCAAAGTACCTAAGATTTGGAAAACCGCGCAAATAACGCCTATTTTTAAAGGTGGTGACAGGGAGGATCCCAGTAATTACAGACCTATATCTCTCATTTCTATCTGTTGCAAAATCTTAGAGCACATAATTGTCAGTTCAATAATGAGACACCTTGACAATATTAACTTTTTAAGTGACAATCAACACGGATTCAGGAAAACCCGCTCCTGCGAGACCCAATTAGGATTATTTACACATGATTTACTTTTATCGGGTGAGAGAGGTAGGCAAGTGGATGCCATCTTCTTAGATTTTCAAAAGGCATTTGATAAGGTCCCACATGGTAAACTCATTCATAAATTAAAGGTCGCGGGTATAAATAAGGGCGCCATAAGTTGGGTTAAAGATTTTCTTTCGGAGCGGGAACAGAGGGTAGTCCTTGATGGCGCTAGTTCCGACAGCGTTCGAGTCACGTCGGGGGTACCTCAGGGAAGTGTGATCGGGCCGTTGCTTTTCTTGATTTTTGTTAACGATTTGAACCGCGAAGTGAAAAGTAAAATTAGGATGTTCGCGGATGACACGGTGATCTATCGGGAGATATCTGGGGATGAGGATCGTTTTATTCTAGAGCAGGATTTAGATTGCATTACTAAATGGTGTTCTAACTGGGGATTGACTCTAAATTATAATAAATGTTCAGTGGTAAATTTCTTTAAAAGATCAACGGGATTTGCTTACAAATTAGCTGGAGGTGACCTAGCAGTAGTTGATACGGTAAAATACCTAGGTGTCACATTCACAAAAGACTTAACTTGGGGGACTCACATACGTAAAGTCTGCGGTCAAGCATATAAAAAATTGGGATTCATTCGACGCGTTGTCGGAAAAAGTGACTCGAAGGTCAAGGAACGTTGTTACCACGCTCTTGTAAGGCCTCATTTAGAATACGCATGCAGCGTGTGGGATCCGAGTGAAAAAGGTCTCATTCGGGAAATTGAGAAGGTTCAACGCCGGGAAGCCCGTTTTGTAAAAAATTCCTACGATAAATCGCAAAGCGTCACCGAAATGCTCATGGATTTGGGGTGGGAATCATTGGCTGAAAGACGATTCAATGCAAGATTGAAATTATTAAATAAATTTAGATCCGCATGCTTCAGCACCGAGGTCTCGCAAATTATTCGTACTCCTACATACATTGGTCGCTTGGATCATGCATATAAAATTCGGGAAATAGATGCCAGAACTAGCCGACTCAAGGACTCCTTCTTCCCACGGACAATACGGGATAGCAACTGCAGGGTTATAGATAGAAAAAATTCCACTTGCCACCCTCAGCGTCTAAAAAATAATTAGTTGTATTTAAATGCATGCTCTTCCACTAACCTTATGTGTTTTGCTATAATAACCCATTCTTTCCGAATGACCTCATTCATGTTCTGTTCATCTGTTTTTAAGTTTCCCTTTCAATCCCTCGTCCCTCTCCGCGGGGGCAAATTCCTGCTACCTGCAACGTTGGGTCGCATTCCCTGCCATTTAGAGACTCTTTGGGGGTAGAGTGTTTCGTGGTGCATTTTCATGTGGTAGTGATGTTTCAATTTCTTGCTTGTTGTGTCCTGGCTTCCGTGTTGTAGGATGTCTTTCGTGCTGCATCATGGGGTGCAGTTTTTTAGTTGTTTTGCGGTATATGTGTTTGCATGAGTATTGGATGAAGGGATTTTTGCATGAGTGTGTGCGCTGCTGTGGGTGTAATTTTCCGTGTTGTTTTTTTGCATGTGGTATTTTTCTTTTTTACGGTTGGTGACCTAACACCCCCCGCCACACGCCCTTGCGGCGGCTTGCGGGGTATTATGTAGATGTAGATGTAGATGTACATCATTTTCGCTCCCATTGCTTTACGTCTTTTTTAAGTGGCACACGATTATGAGTTGGTTACGTGGTTTTTTTAACCCATAGTGCACTCGTGAGCGTGAAATGAATTCTTGCTAACTGATTTATAATATTTTTTTCGAAAAGGTCAATCACGGTTTCTAATAAGATGGCGGTTTTTACGCAACAAAGAGACACAAAAGTTTTGGATGTCATCAATTAGGCTACATATTTTTTTCTTTCAATTTCTGTGTTGGATCGACCACAACCATGCATGTATTCCGTGAGAAGAATCATGCAATCATACGTCCGTAAAATGCTTTTAACCTCGCTCCCCCCCTCCCCCCCAAAGTCAGTGACCCACCAGTTTTCTCATAGCACTCATCGCGTTCACCTTGCGTCTGCTGATTACTCATTTAGGTTGAGTGCCAGGACTTCAGTAGCTGAGGTCGAAACGTTGGAGGAAAGAGCAGTGAATGCCGATGAGGTAACTTCATTGATGTCGTAAAGTGACGTGCGCCTTGTTGCAAGAAGGCTCCCAGCAGTGTAAAACTGATTCGCCGAAAGGGGGACCGTAGACTGCGGGCAGCGTTGTGAAAATTCGCTAGGACAACCAAAGCCCGCCTCAATTGGTTGAAATACTCGGCCGGATAGGAGGTGATTTTGGGTTCGGATCCCGGTCAATGCGATTGATTTTATCCTACCGTTAACCTCTCCCCGGCGATAGATCCCTAATTGTATCCTATAAGGCGCTCTATCTCACGATATCCAGGAGTCAACGCAATAATACCAGCATCTTTATCGATCCGCTTCACTGAATACTATCCGTCCAGTAAAACACAAAAATTTAGATGAGATTAACACTTATAGAATGAATGAGATGGTAATGCCGTAAAATAGAAACCCGTATTTTTTCCTCGTAGGCAAAGGTGAGGTTTTGACCCCCTCAAGAATTTCGGAGGTCCAGCTTCGCAAAAGCCTACGAAATGAACCTCGGTGACTGGTTGTCCTACACCAACCGATTTCTAATTTACGGTCGTCTATGATCACGTGATTTTCCGACGACGCTGTACTTCGCCTAGAAAAATGAGTACATCACATTTCAAGTCTTTTCGTACTATTTTGAAAATTTTTCGTTGCCATAAATTTGGGAAATACATATTTTTTGAAAGATAAATGGAATATCGCAAGGCAACTCATATTGATACCAATTAAACGAGATGACAGCAATTAACTCGAAGCACGATGTCATTGATAGAATTTAAAAAATATCACTCCGTTTAAGAAATGTGTCTTCCCCTAACTCTACGAAAGAATACAAATACAATGAATAGGTTAAAGGATTCATTTTATCAGTTTTTATGTTATACTATGAATGTCACTTACTTACTGGGCTGTGCACTGTTAATTGTTTTAATTCACATTGATCAATTAGTCCCAACGTAACACCTGAAGGCACCCCAAATAATGACTGCGAACGGAATATAATAGTTTTAAATGGTTTTTTCCTGGTATTCTATACTTCGTATGGATCCATTTAAATTCAATTAGCGTGCATTTGGCAAATAGGGCAAGAATTTTTTTAAATAATCGCAGGAATTTTCTTCTATGCATGTGAAAAAATATTAAAAATATTTAAATGACCCTTTGTGTAAAACAAATTATATTTGCAATTGATAGGCATGGATTTAACCACGCATTCGTTTGAGTAAGTTTCAAATTTCGTCACCCGAGTTCATCATTACATAAATATTTTAGAACTCTACAAGGTACAGCCAAGCACCATTCTTATTGCTACATTTCCTAGTTCAAGGTACAATACAATTGCCTCTCAGCGGCGTACCCAAACATTGGGAAGGCCATTACCAAATCACCACCTTTCATGCAAATTACTGTGGAAACCAACGGTGGACGCAACTGTGTGTCAACCCACCTGGTTCAAACACGAGGCAATTCCGATAATGCAAGTGTTGAAACCGGAATTGTGCGGCACCACATCCTGAGTTTTAACTTTACTTACACGAAGTCATGTAATATAACATATCCACCTCCGAGATGAGCCAATTTGATTCACGTCGGAGATACAAACCCCTCAATGAAATCGAAACTATAGCATAGCATTAAGGAAGTAATAGTGTTTTGCATAAAATTCCCATTAAGGATTGAAGTGTATGTCAGTGACCTAAAACTACATTCGAGCACCCCCTCAGTCGGAAATGAACGAAGAATATCATTTTCGTGTGCCCCGTTCCTGAAATATTGATATTCAAATATCAAATTGGCCTTGTTATTGATGCGATTAGGAAGGTGTGATGTTTACTGGAATTTTAATGAAAAAATATAATATTGATTTTTTTCAAATTTTTCGGGCAACTCTGAAATATATGACAGTTAAATAGTAACGTATTGTATTGATTCACCCGCCATTTCGCTCGCAGTAAAACGAATGAATCGACTTGTCTCGTCGTGACTTCTGTCAAAGAATTGCAGTGTGCGGCGATAAAAGTCTGCTCAGCTGTGAAGGAGATGAATTTCTAAGCCGAAGGGAAGTTTGCCCAGGACTCAGATATTTGATGTGAAGAAGTTTGTCATCGAGATTAAGTTTCATCACAAAAAAGTTGAGTTAGATTGTTTACGAATATTCGAACGAGTCATGCACTACAAGTATCCGCGAGACCCAACAGTAGTCCAACGCTCTACCCCCTGGACTACCAGTAGGTAGAGCATTGGACCCTGTCACGGTAGTCCAGGGGGCAGAGCGTTGGACTGCTGGCCGGAGGGTCCCGGGTTCGATTCCCGGGCAAAGCACTCTGGGCACCCGCAGCTCCACCCAAACTATGTGATTTTTCGGGTACCAGGTCTTCCTGGGAAACCATAACCGGCGCAGGGAAAGGAACTGGCCCCCCTACCCTGATGTGTGAATTTCACACGCCGTCGGGCTTAATACTGGGTGAACTCTGCCATCACCTACCAAACCGGCCTTCGGGTTAATTATTGTGTTTATGGTTTATATATGTATATATGTATATATGTATATATATATATACATATATATATATATATATATATATATATATATATATATATATATATAAGTTGAAGCACTAAAGTGAGCAGTATAACACTTGGACGTTTCAACAGAACTCAAAAAATGTATATTGAAAATACTCGTACGTTCCAGGACACTCACTTTGAAGCTAGGTTATGCTTTCGACCTTTCTTTTAGGCGGCCTTCTTCAGGTTAACCTTTAGGATGCTAAACAGTAGGGATTAGCTTCCCCTTTCGCAATAAAGGTTATAAATTTATTTAAGACGAATAATATGGAATAATTGAATTCAGGTCTACTATGGAGAAGATATAAATGAAAGGCCGGAATCCTATGCTATTTACGAGTTGAGTGTACTTTTACATATTTTCTACATATTGTTGTGTTCTGTTTTTCCATCCAAGAGTTTTGATCTATTTATATATTGAAGGAATGTCTAACGGATTTTAATAAGTATTTAAACGGAGAAGTGAGATCCCTAGCGAATAAAAACACTAGGAAAGACATGCAAAAGGTACCAGGTAGCTTTTGTGTGTCTTTCCTACAAATTGTACCTACAAAGACCAGGTACTCCGAATTTCCGGTGACCGCCGGTGGTAGACGATGGTTGACGGTTATAGACGGAGGTTTGGCCACCGAAAATTTGGAATACGTGTAAATTTCATTTGTATGTGTTTTTCTGCGTTCATATCGTTATTGATTTCTAGCTTCTCCGGTTATACTTATAACGCTCAAACGGCCTAATTCAACAAAAAACATATAAATAGAAAACATGTAAAATGTAAATGGGCCTTCACATTTAAAAAATTTTAAGCTTTCGGTCTTCTATCAGGCCTTCTTCATGAAAGACTGGAAGGTTTCATGTGGATGGAATGCTAGGGCTGGTGCATGGGAAAGGTCCCCCCATCCAAGCGCAGTGCGTGCTGGGATGGGGGGAGGAAAGCTGTAAGGATCTAGTGGTGATTGTTGAGAACCCGGAATTGCAAAATATTGGAATGCTAATATGCATGCTGATTCGCGAGTTCTCAACTCTATAATGGTGGTTGAATTTGGTAGGGATTCTAGAATGCTTAGGAAGAAACACTGGCCGAAGGAATGGTTGTGGGAATTTGCGTGTGAAGGGATAGGAGAAGAAGAGAGTGAGGTAGAAATACAGGAGTAACGGTGATTGTTCATGCGGATGGACCAAGGGGCTATGAATTCACCCATGTAGAACGATGAGCATTGTTTGCATGTCAGAAGATATATTACAATTTTGGAGCAATTAGCGTGGGAACGAGGTGGGAAGGCAATGAGGAGACGTGGGGAGACGGGAGCAGATTTGATAAGCGGGCATGTTTTACATCGAGGGTGGTTGCAATTTGGAGACAGATGAGGAAATTTGTCGGAGGGGGGTGGGGTTGCTGAATTTCAGAATGTTCCTGAGATTGGTGGGTCGCCTGTATGTAAGAGAGGGTGTGTAGGAGCTATTCTGGGTAACAACGATTTTGAAGTGCACCCAGTGCAGTAAAAGTGGAAATATAGATATTTTAGGTTTATGCGAGGAGAGATGGATGAGCAGCAGGGATTACTAAAGTGATAGTAATAGGGTATTATACAGCAGAGGCGATATCCATTATCACCGGTCCTGTTCAACGTATGTGTGGATGAAATGATTAAAGAGGTATGGGAAGAACTGGAGATAGGATTGAAAGTCGGCGGGAAATTCGTAAAATCAGTAGTGTGTTGATGACCAAGGTCTGGCAGTCAGCCAAGGGGTTGCAAGCACTGATGAGTGAGTTTTAAATTTAATCCTATAGATATGGAATGACAATCAATATAAATACAACAAAGGTTATGCAGTTTTCCAGAAAGAGATAGGCTAAGCTTAACATTAAAATAGGAGGGGGAAACTAGAGCAGGTGGAACAGTTTACGTATCTCGGAGTGTTTTGGACCAACATCGTCAAAGTGGTAGGGACGTAAGGAGAAGCATTGCACTTGGCAAAGAGGCTTGAACAATAAGGAAGGATCAAAGACAGGGACATTGAATTAGGATGTCGTGAAAAGCCTCGTAAACACTTTGATATGGAGTATATTTCATTTACGGAGTGGAGACATGGTCCCTGAAGCAGGATGAGGCGTAGTTTGGAGGTCATTGAAATGTGGGTGTGGAGAAGGATTGAGAAGGTGAAGTGAGCAGAAAATGTTAGCCATACGAGGAAACGGTAGGAATAGGATGAGGATGTTGGATAGGATGAAGGGAGGGCGGACGAATTCACGGATGAAAAGGAGCCGCCTATATATATATATATATATATATATATATATATATATATATATATATATATATATATATATCTGTGTGTGCATACAAACACTCATATGGTCTCTCATGTAATGAAAAAAAGTGGCAACGACTTTAAAGGAAGGGGCATTTACTATTTATTGAAAAACATCCAGTATCATAAAAGAACCTTATTTGTATAAGATAAAATAAGGACATCTTTTGTACGGTCCACTTGCATATTAGAATATAACAAGTGTTTCAATGCTTAGGCTCCATTAGGTTAACGGATTCGACTGGACGAAAGTCATTGGTATTAAAATTAAATACATTAACTGTTGGAATAATGAATACTGTTTAGCAAAAATGTATCCGCGAGAGTACAGGTAGATCTCATCTTAAACTTTCTTAGATGTTTTACGGGTTTCCAGCACCTGGAAATGCGATACACTGGGCCCGTTTCAGGATGATACATCCAAAGACATGGCCAGGAATCGATCTCGGTACCCTCATATCAGTGCCGGAGCTCTCCCACACTCATTGATCTCACGGAAAATGTTATTTCTATGTGAAATTATGATCAATAGTGAAAAGTTGGACGTTACTATTAGATGGTGGACTTTTAGAGGAAGGATCTGCAAGCAAATAATTATTATCTTAATTACCTTGACGATTATTTTGCTAGGGAGGTAATTTAAGGAGTTGGAAATTTTGTAAATAATGTTTTTGTCTCATCTTGTAGGTTCAATTTTTTAAGGTGAAAAATTAATTCTCCAGATGCTAAAAAATTACCAGAGGGGCAACAATAGGAAATTGTAAATTATTAATTTCGGCTACATAACCCGTAAATTCTCTGACACACTACCCGAAGAGAGACTTACTCCCAATTTAGATTGAATTATGGAATCAATAAATTTATGAAAGCCATGTCGTTAAAGTTCTCTTTCTAAGTTACCTTATGGAATCATGTACAAGGGGGATCGAGATGGTGCGGGGGCTAACGTACTGGCTTCCCACCAAGAGGGCCCGCGTTCAAATCCCGGCGGTGTTGAATATTTTTCAGAGGTATCTTGATCCCTACTTGAGGTGCTTTGTGGAGGGCACTTTGAATGAGTACGCCGTCCATCAGATGGGACGTTAAGCTGCGGACCCCTTGGCGCCTTTCGTAAAGAGTAGGCTAATGCCGACGCCGAGTTTCTCTCTACCCTTTATCCTTTCCTGTCCATCCCTATGGCGCAAATGACCTCACAAGTCGGACGCCTCCCCTAAATACTACTATCGTGTACAAGGCAAAAGGACTCCCTCAATCCAGGATATTGGCGAAATATTTTCTCCGAGGAAAATATTTTTGAATTAGAGAAAATCACGAACCATAAAATTTGACCAACCTGTGGAGAGATAAATCAGCGCAGTACCGCAGAGACATCCTATGTGAAATATGCCGTATCGATGCGGAGGCCGAAAAGAGTTGTGAGGAATACTTGAATAGTGAACAGAGAGAACATTACTTTGAGTTCTCGGTGAACTGATAGGAACTCTAGCTAAGTGAATCACGTGAAAAACCTATACCCAGTAGTAGGGTTATTGCTAGAGTGGAAGAGCTTCAGCCCTGCACGTTTGATGGCGGAGATATCAGACCCACACCCACACACCACCACTAAAAACCTCCCTAACTCAATCCGTTTGGGTAAACATCGTTGGCGAATGGAATCACGGTTAAACCACAAGTTGATCGCCTTAATCTCGTACCGGTGAGGTTGATGCCGTAAACACTGCTCGAGCATTTACCGAAAGCCACAGGGTTGGCGGATGTCGTAATCAGAGAAAGACAGGGTAGAGAAATGGGTTAAATCTCTGAGGAGGGTACAGCATAAAAGATAGAAGTGGCCAGAAATTGGCCAGAAATAAAATAGAAGTGTGGTAATTAAAAATTTATGTCATCATGGATATGATCGGTAAATCAATAAATATTTTTTTTAAATCTGCCGTGTAATATAATAACACAGATTTTAGAAATCCGCAATCGGAAATTAACCAAAGTGTTGATGACAGAAAAAGCTGTCGTATTAATCATTATGTAAGAGATGAACGCTTACATTAAAATGATTGGTCATCCAGTAAAAATTCAATCCCTTGGCTCAATACTACGTTTGTCTACAGACGAGGGTTTCCTTGCCTCTACGATTCTGAGTTGCACCTTCGACACCTAATAAATTATAATTTTATGAATAATAAAACAATTTGAATCATATCCGACACCACGATATAAATACGTCCTTTACTCTTGTGAGCATCTGTACCATTGGCATTGTCAGGTGTGAAAGGTAAGGTGTGGAAAACTAGGTTTCCCCAACGTCTATAGCAATTCGCTTGACTTTCTATCAACACTTTTGTCGAAGAAATGAAAGATTAGAAAAAATGTGAGAAAGGATTCCAAGTATACAAGTACTACTGTGAAAAAAAACGAATGATATAGTTCCTACAAATAAGAAAAAAGTGTGAAAGCTTCAGTGTATCTACGACCAATTTCAGGCTTTCTTCAGAAATAAACTGCAATTTCCTCCCTTTCGACTCTACTCGTCAAAAACTTAGTTAAATGGCCGTGTGAGTGTTCTTTCCTGCCTTTTATGATTTTTGTGTCTAAAATATTTCCTAGTATACTCAGACTGAGGTGTACTTTCCGAATCCGTGCAGGCACCTCCAGAAATGTTGTGTCTTCTCTTCCAGGGGTCCCAATAATGAATCCCTCTCGCTACTCACTCATGTAGTGTCCAAATATTTATGGATTTCTGGGCCCTCCGATGTTTAGCATGTATATATCTGCTCCTCTAGTTTTTGCAGCCCCAAGAGCCCTCTCCGTATTTTAAAGTTCATCTTAGTATTTCTCTTTCTCTAAAATCGTATAACCCATGTTTTCTCTAATACGAGTCCCTTCTCATATATATCGCACTGAATCTGCAACGCGCTCACCAATGCTTGCAAACCCTTAACTTACTGACAAACTAAAGCTTGGTCATCTGTAACCTTTACTGGTTTTATGAACTGTCCACCGACTTTCAGTCCCAACTACAGTTCTTTCCATGCCTCTTTTATCATTTCCTTAACAAGGATGTTGAAAATCATGGGTGATAAAGGACAACCCTGTCCTAACCGTCTTCCTAACACTGCCTGGACTGAGGTGGTTTACTATTGTCTGCATCAATTGTGATTTTAACGTGACACCATATCTAAATTGGCCATCTAACTGGGGCCAGACGCCTATGCAGCCGCATCCCTGAGGAACAGGCACTGCACGGAACTTCATTTCGTTTGCCTCTCACGTTTCGACCTATCTGGCATGGGCGACCCTACCTGGAGCATATAGGTACATCATTGATCACCAGTATATCATTGATCACCAGTATATCATTGATCCCGTAGCCTTTCCACCACGTCTAAGACCGTAGTTCACAGGGATGTGTTGAAGTATATTTTTTCTTCAAATCTATTCGTCGATATCTTTCAAAAACTTTATTTAATTACACAACGAAATTGTTACCTGGTATTTTGAACGTCACTTGAGCTCAGCATCATTGACTTATCGAAATTAATGAAAAGGGAAAGTCTCGCAGCTGAAAATAATTGCTGAAGACCGCAAGAATCCTGGATATCCCGTTCCAAGCTATAAAAAAAATATTTCCTGAATATTACATTAGATTATTATCCTCGCACCTACCTGTTTACAGTTCTAATACATGTTTCCGAAACTATGAAAATACCTAACGCATCTATGACAACGTGAATTCATGCATGCAAAAGAAACGTAAAGAAATAAAAAGAAACACTAACATGGAATAGAGACTCAGTATTTTGCCTCAAATGCACACGTCTTCCATAAGGCAAATAGAAAAAGTGCAAAAATTAACCCAGTTTGCAATTACCTCCAGGTGAGAGGAAATATTATTCCGCGCTACGCTCAGCAGACGCGTGAAGTCAAGAAGCCATCTGAGAAATAAAAGAGTAGGGAAGCCTCATTGTAAATGACGACGACAAAATGTGAGGGGTTTGCGATGGAGAGGCTAATTAAATGACGTTATTTAGGCCTGCAGGCTGTTGAAATACGAATTGAAGAAAATTTACTTAAATTTGCTGCTGGGTTTATTTAGTATAAATGTAAATTACGAAAGGCAAAGTTTAAATGGAGAAAAACAGTCAAAAAAAGAATCATTAAATTATGTATGTGTCGCTGCAATATCACCGTAAACAGTATTAATTAATATTTCAAAGTTTTATTAAATTTATTTTTAATCTTGTAAAGTGTCGCATACACACCTTATTGTTACTATAATCGAAAAGTTAATGTTTTCAAAGTCTTCACTTCAACATCTTATGTGTGAAGTGAGGTTTTCTTTAAATTATTCGTGTATATTGCATAATATATCTATTTAAATTTCCTATTTTCGATATGATAGAGTTCACTTGTATACTAATAAGGCGACATCGAGATACATTATGAAGCATTGCAAACTAGCAAATCAAGCTACTCTTCCGTTTACTGGTAGGGGTAAGGTGCATCCAAATTATAATCGATGCTTGGCTTACTGAGTAATTTAATTTATACCTTAAAAATTTCCCAACTGAGTACGTGTTTACTCGTACACCTATACACGTACGTAAACGAAACGAAAATGCAACGTGTAGACAAAGTCGAGAACGGGAAAATAGAAGCATCCAGCCGATTCGGGAAGCACAAATATTTCTCAAACAAGAGAGAAAACACCACCTTTTAAAAAATTGAATTTCTTATAGAAGATTACACACTCCTAAAATTATTTGGTAGTCTTAAATGCTTACGTTTATACGCAATAAAATTCACATCGCCAGCAGAAATGAGCAATTCATAACCATTTTTCAAAAACTGAACCCAAAAAAATGCAGCACTGACACTGCATGGGTCACGGAAAACCAGGGGTAGAGCGTTGTACTACTGAACGGAGGGACCGGGTACGATTCCAGGCAAGCCTCTCTGGACACCCTCAGCTCCACCCAAGCTGTGTGATTTTTCGGGTACCAGATTTTCATGGGAAACCACAACCAGCACAGGGAGAGGAACTGGCCCCCCTACTCTGATGTGTGAATTTCACACGTCGTCGAGCTTAGTACTGGGCGAACTCTACCATCACCTACCGAATCGACCTTCGCGTTGATTTTTGTGTTTCAATATGACTGCCTGTGCTTCAGAATTTTGAGTGGTAGACTCGTCTCCATACTGCCAATGTCTTCCGTAAGTGAATAAGTTCAATGATCATTTAATAATTCAATATCTTCACTGATATTTCTACGGTTTAAATCAAATAATTACTGTTTTCGTCGACATTTGATTTCATTTTGACGCGTTGCGTTTTGGGCAGAGAAGATGTGGCCTCCAAACTGCGATCATGGAAAATATCAGGCAGGTTTCATAAAAAACATAAATAGCATTCACTCTGTTTCTTTCTGGAGTAGGCAGAGTAAAAGTAATCTCATTTAATTTATTTCAGGATGCTTAGTTTCCATTACTAATTCCCTCAACTACCCGATTATTACATAATAAATCATTCACATCTACCACATTCATGCATTGCTACATAAAAGCTCTGTCACAACCAACATAAGACAAGAAAGTAAAGCAAATATATATATGTAGCTTATAAAATTTCCCTTTGGTTTCCAATATGTATTGATTTTTATGGAAACATATTGATCTGATAAAAATACCTGCTTTTTGACGTGCTGAATACATATTTGGAGAAATTTTCTAAAAAAATTAAAACAATATTGAGTTTTTCAAAAAAGGAATTATTATTCGCCTAATCTTATTGAGAGTTCGTTTGATAAAACCTCTCAGAAATACTATAAGAGGTGTTATTAAAACCTATCTGCATTGCGATTATAAATATGCATCTTAAACCAGGCAAGCAATTTATTTTTATACATGATCGCGTTATCCGCGGGAACCAAATTTTGGACTTGGGCTGATGACTAAGGGAGAAAATAACTTCTCGATTGAGAGGGAATCATATCCTTACAGCGCGGACTCAACTTTACCGTGTGCGGCTTCATCCCTGATATCACCGTGGATTCTTATTGTGTCAATTTTCCATATTTCTGTACAGCAAATAAAATCTGATTTGTTTATGCAAATTTTCGCGATTCTATACATTTAATACCTATTTTATTATCAAATCAACCAAATGCTAATAAGGTTTTATCCAAAGGCTAATAATGCTTAATTTGAAATAACGAAGAATATTTACCCGAGCATTTACGAAAATGTTGTCTACTTTAAATCTATAGGAAAGGATTGCGTAATCGTACGAAGGATTACGTTGGACGCTCAAAAACTACGTGCGTCTCTTGCTCGAAAGCGAGTGGTAAAAGTGAACAGTTCTCATTTCATCCAAGGTGTAGCAGCGAATTCCTGTTGGCAAATAAACAAAAAAAATCAACATGTAGAATAATTTGTGACAAACATTTCTCCGTAGTGTCACAATTTGGAATATGCATTTCATATTTTTCAAAATAATTGTACATTGCCTGATTAAGGCTTTAAGAAATCAGTAATTTTTTTGGAGTAAGAATTAGTGGATGGTAATTCTTGACGCAAAATTAAAACCGAATGTAATTTTCTCAAGCGATTGGTTATGTCGATGTAGAATGGTATTTAATGATAAGGTATGCTACAAAAATGAAAAACCATGCTATTGGCATATGGAAATCCAAATCAAAAGCAAAGCTATCAACCCAAAGATTGGCTTTAAATGCGAGTGTAGAGTTCACTTAGTACCAAGCCCAACAGCGCAAGAAATGTGCACATCAGGGAAGGGAGGGGGCAATTTCTTTCCCTGTGCCGCCTGTGGTCTCCCAGGAAGATCTGGTTCTAGAAATAGCACACAGCTTAGGTGAAGCTGAGGGTGCCTAGAAGCGTCCCCAGGAATCGATTCCGGGACCTCCGGTTAGTAATCCAACATTCTACTTGCTGTACTACCACTTCACGTATCGGCATACATATATACGTAAATGAATTTTCATTCAACAGGAAGTCAACAATATTTTTGTGGGAAATTCTAATGTGATGTACCATACTAATGAACATAGAATAATTATCACGAGATAAAAACAATTGTTCATTACTAAAATGGTAAACGTGAATATTATAAGTCCATTTATTGGCTGTCATTCAATGGCCCATATCTAAAATGGAAATGACCCATCGGATGAGGCTTTTCCACAAAGACATTGATTCCGTGAAGCTGCGGAGTAAAAGTGGAATCACATGTAAATGGGTAACTGTAGTGAGATCGCAATACACTCCTATTTTGCTGTAACAAGAGATGTTTGTCGACCAAAAAATGTTTTCAATTCGCTACCGAGAATACGACCAAACTTTTCAATGGGCTTTATTCAAAAGTTGTGATGTCACAATCTTAAGCATTAGTCGAGTTAGTATCAAACATAATCTAGGAGACCATTACTGCTTAGCATTTTCGATGAAATGATAATCATTATTACCTTTTCCCAAAAAAGGTCCGTATTTGTTTGGGTGATATATGAAATGACCCACTCCTCTTCAATTATTCCCTGGATTCTACGGATTCCTGTCAGTATTTTGGATGCAGAAACCCAATTCGGATTCAGGAAAAACCGAGGAGTAAGAGAGGAAATTCTCAGCTTGAGAGTTCTGGCCGAAAAAATGAGAAAAGTAAGTAAGCCATTATACGAGGAATGTGTAATTCGTGGTCTTGGAAAATACGGCGTCGAATGGAACAAGATGTCCAAGATACTAGAAGTGCTTGGATTGGACAACAACGACGGAAGAATCATCCATAACCCCTACAAAAATCAGGTCACAACAATACAAACGAAAACTGGAAAAAATAGAAGCGAAAAGAAACAAAGGAGTAAGACTAGGATGCAACCTCTCGCCGGCAATATTCAACGTATACCTGGAATAGGTAATAAAAGAAGCAAAAGAATTGGGTATCAAAGGAGTCAAGGTACGTAAATGGAGAAGAAATCAACATGCTCTGGTTTGCAGATGACATCACAGTAGTGGCGGAAACGCGAGAGGACCTGCAAGCAACTCTTAAGTGCTATGGATCAAGTTCTGGGGAGATATAATATGAACATCAACAAGAAGAAAACTAAAATCCTTGTGTGTGGAAGAGAGAAGCTGAATGCAGGTATCACAATTCGAGGGGTGAAAATAGAGCCAGTGGAATCCTTCATCTCCCTGGGTAGCAGCATAACTTGGGATGGAAGAAGTTCGACCGACATCAAGCGAAGACTAGCCAAAGCTAAGAACGCATTCATGAAGAAGAGGCAATTACCATGTCCAAAGAACCTAAGGCTGTAAACAAGGAAGCAATTCGACAAGACTTTTGTTTGGAGCATGGCGTTCCGAGACTTGGAACATTGGAAAAGACAGAGCGAAGCATAGATGCCTTTGAAACATGGTGCTGTAGGAGAATTTTTAAGATTGAATTAACAGACAAAGTAAGAAAGAGGAAGTATATAGAAGAGCAGAAGAGGAAAGGACCATGTAGAGAACTCTACGGCAAAGAAGAAATAGGTGTATTGGACACACATTGAGGCACAATGGATTTATTAGGAATATAATAGAAGGAAAAATAGAAGGGAAGATTGCAGGAGTAAGACCAAGAGATATGTACATAGGACAAATTAATTAGGGCATTAAACAGAGAAGGTATCAAGGGTTGAGGAAATTGATATTAAATAGAGTAGAATGGAGGGCTGCAGTAAACTAATCCTAGGATTTAAATAATGATGATGATGATTTTGGATGCATAAGGCACAAGATAGCGATCAGCGTTCCTCATGTTACTTTTCATTTTCTTCAACATTGCAAACATTAACATGTCCACTATCGATCTATCACTTTTGCAGCTGTCTTTTATTGTTCCAAACAAGCTTTACTTCAATCCCATTGATGACTTCTTCGCCAATATGGTTTGATCGTGGCGCTTTGAGGTTATTTAGGAATTTCGTCACTCCTCGGAATTCACTTCTCGGTACACATCGGCCACGGCCGTCTTCGTCTACCCCGCTCTCATTTTTCATTAGCCTATCTTTCCAAATTTCCGTTCCTTTGAACACTTCACCAAAGCATTCCTTCTACCTATTTCCTTGAATTTTCATCTTTTATCAGCGTATTCCTTCCCATTTCCCCCAATTATGATGTAACATTTCATTTTCAATTCTCCGAAGTGACTTATTTTCCCTATTTTGTAGGCTGTTGTTTTTAATTACTTCGCAGTAGCCCAAAATTCACCCTTTCTTTTCCTTCTTCGATTCTCGCACAACGTATTTTCATAGATTCTTCTACCAGATTTCATCCTTTCTCATCCTCCAAATCCAAGAAAAGCTGTTATAGAGCTGGCGCGCCTCACGCACGGATAATATACTCGTATCTTGCTTAAAAACCAGGATATAAAATTGTTATGTGAAAGGCTAAGAAAGGAATTTATTATTATACATTAAAGGAATGCTTATGATTCCATTCCATGGGCTAAAATGATGGATACATTGGACAAGACCGGAATTAATAAAAAATTGTACCCAAGCGATCAAATTTTTATGTATTGACGGAGAGTTTGCTGTGAAAATGGGGGATACATCTACGAAATTTGAAACGTTTAAAGAATTTTTACTATACTGCTGTAATTCGCCAGCTTCATTCAAAGTATTCATCTCTTAGACCCTAGACAGTTGGTTTACAAATTACCGGAAAATGAGAGTGAAGTTTGATGATTTGTAGCACTTTTTTACGTTACTTATTGCAGGCGACCGGATAGTAATTACGACAGAAGTCGATGATGATGCTTACATGACTCGGAAATCATGTCAAGAAAATGAGTAATGAGGTTGAGGACTAAATTTTGAGAATACATATTATTTGGCTGTGGGGCGTAAAGGAGAAGATGTGGATATTGACGGAGATATCATCAAAGCATGTGAGGAGTCCAAATATAAAGATTTGAACTCCTTACGCATAGCATATAGGTCTTTATTGTACAACCAAGTTGTGAGAAGGACACAAACCATCGAATAAACCAAGGCTGCACGGTCATACAATAACTATATGGAAAATGGTGCAGCAAAGAAATGAAAACCCCCAGAAAGAGAAAAGAACGAACCATTCCATCATCAAGGGAATTTTACCCCGAAACTCTGTAGTATCGAGCATAAGTAAAAGACTGGAAAGTCATTGGCTTCACCTAGACACGAAAGCAATCAGAAGACTTTGCTGAGTTTATATCAAACAGCATATCTCAAATGAAGTAATCAGAGAGAAAGCGAATATGCATATCGGTATGCTAGAGAAGATCGAAAGAAAAATATTTTTGGCACAGATGTCTAAGAAGAAAATGAGCCTTGAAAACATGGAATTGGTAAAGCCCCAGGCTGGAGGATAAGAGGACGACCGAGAAGAAAATGGGGGCAAGGAGTGAAGGAAGCCGTTCTCAGCAGACAAATAGACATTCATACAGCTCAGCAGACATTCATATCAGAGTTATGAATATAGTCATCACGTAGGTTTGAAGACTGTGGAAAATGGCCAGAGCTGTAAAATAACCACAAAATGATGACATATTTCCTTCCTTCTTCTATTAGATTTCCTACATACGTCAAATTACTAATTCGCTTAGGGTCAGCTCCCTCATTCAGAAGTTGCTTTTCATTCCACCTTTCCTTTGTGCTGATGTCACCTCCTACGTTAATGACTTTGGTCAACCTTTCTAATGTGTGTTACTTCCACAGAATTTTTGCGATACCTAATCTATCTATCTATCTACTCAATACCCCGCAAGCCGCCGCAAGGGCGTGTGGCGGGGGGTGCTAGGACACCACCCATAATTTAGAAAAGAAAAATAACTAAAAAACTAATAATTAATCCCTCCTGCTCAGCCTCAAACTTTGCAAGTTATTGCTAACCGTTTGCTAGGGCGATATGATAAAGAATGAATCCTACCTCCCCCCCCCCCCCGACCCGCACTCTCAATGCACTTTCGCGAAACTTCCGCACTCAAAAAACATTATTTACAATTCAGGACCACCTTGTTACCGTGGAACAAGATAGAGAAAAATATGTACCTTTTAAGAAGAAGGACATTTTTCATGGAAGTCACTTCAGTCGACATTATGGATTTATGCCAAACGGCGGCCAAGTTCAGCAATTTTACTTGATAGGCACGTGGGCAATTAAGATATCCCCAAATTGAGTGCATAACCGAGGAAGATAGACTGAACCAAAGATTTCGATAAGGACGTGATTAGAAAATTGCCATACGCGTACCTATATCGCTAAGGCTATAAATTAAGTACAAACATTTTTAGTGCAGAGATTCACAGGCGCGGAGTAGTAGTCAATATGCTATGATTTGCTGGCGTCTCATCAACCAAGGCGGAGAAGAAATCATCGACCTGAACGTTGAAAAATATCATCATCAAACGTAATCTACCAAAGTTAGCTGTTGGATGGTCCCTAATAACTATTACATATTTTCTTTCGCGCCGACATTCTCTTATATTCTAATTCAGTTTCTCGTACATTTGTGCCTTTCTTTTATGCTCTCCGTAGCGCTTTATTCTTTCCTCCCCCTCTTACCCTCGTGTAACACATTTTTCCTCTTCTCTCGGCCTTCAGGCCGTAATGGAGGGCCTATTAATCTCTATCATTTCTTCCAATTTGTAATCCATATTCCATCCGTTGGTCATATCGACAGAGCCGACTGCCCATGTAAGAGTGAAAATGGCATATGTTCCATAAACTATAAAGCTATAAATGCTCTATTAAAGTGAAATTACCCGTTGGCACATGAAACTTCATGACTCTAAATTTCTTTGAATTCATTGTATTCGGGATTCATGTCGTCGAAATAGTCTCTTCGGGACGATGTGATCGGCAAACGAATGTTTCCGTTCTGAATTCCTAGCCCCACCTCCAATATTTGAATGCTTATTCGTGAATGGGCATTCCAATATTTTCCTAAGAGTTAAATCATTACAATGAAATTAAGCAATAGATTACATTTTCTCCTTGCCTTGGAACTCAATACAAGAAAATATTTTCTGAATCCATTTGTCCAGCGTTTACGAATAAAGTATGCCACGCTGCTATGAAAACATTATGTATTATTAAATTAATCAATGATAAAACTATGTTAATCGTGGAAAAAATCTGGGAGACTTTATTACTATCAATGTAGAAATTATTATAAATATAGCAAGGTTCACGAAAGTAATTATGGAAAGGAATTAACTGAAGGGTTAGAAGAAGTAACTAAAGCAACAAGTCATGCTCTAAAAAAATTTAGCAAACACTGAGACACTAAACCAAAGGAAAATGTAATCAAACTGTCGAATCGGGGAAACTTTCCTTCATCTCTCGGAATACAATGCGTTTTAGTAAGCAAAAACTAGTCATTATTGTGCGAGAAAAAAAGAATATTCATCACGACGGCGGGTGCATTGTTGCTTCTGTTAAGTTTTTCCTCGACCTCCAGCCACCGGTAAGGTGTGATTGAAAGTGAAAAACCAGAGGTACCTGCTTTCTTCGAGTGGCATGAGGAAGAACTCACGGGTATGCTTCCCTAGCGATCATCATTCCGACAGCAAAGAATTGGAGAAAAGTTTAAACAGGGTCATTTGGAATCCGTTAGGACCTCAAGGTGTCCGGTCGGCGTCACTGGTGTGCGGCGGACTGCTCGGCTTGTCATCTGGGGCTGTGGATATGGTCGGACGGAGGTGATTGGTACGGCAAATCAATGGCGACTGGCCCAGGTATAAACCTTCCCTCTTTTCTCCGCGGTACCGGAATGGGGGAAGGCGGTCGTAAAAATGAGTCGGTCTCGCCCCGCGAGGAATGGAAGAGAGTGTCGACCTCGGCTTGTCCGTGCCATTTCTTCCCGCAAGGCGCTACTCACGGCTTGCTCGCGGAATGGAGCATCATCATTGTGGTAGTCGCGGAAATGTTTTCGCTGTGCGAAATAGAGATATAATGGAAAACTTCAAAAAAAAAGAGAGACTGCCATCTGTTAGCTTAATTATGATAAGGTGATACACGTTCAACTGTATGCGTTGTCCTTGATCAATCACCCTCAGAATATACTGGAAAAGTGTTGGTTGAATATTACAAGCATTTTGCTACAGATTGTCATTACCGATATCATATTTGCAAATGCTCCGAAACCTTCGTCAACGTGAATGAATTTTGCACTGTGAAATCCCTATGTTTGGGTACAAAATAAGCGGATGACTCGGTTAAAGTAACTGTCGCGGTATTTCCCGCAGTTGCTTGAACTTTTTCTGTGACCTCGAATGGCATACAACCATGAGCGAGGTAGAGTTAGTATTACGAGAGAAAATATCAATGTAAATATGAATGACAAATTCCAAAGAAACTGCGGGAGATGCCGCAACAGTAACTTTTAACGGAGTCATCCGCTAATACTATATGCATTTAAATGCAACAATTTCAGAGGGTAAAAATCATTCGCCAGTAAAATTCAGAAGGTGAATTATTTTTACACTCTGAAATTGTTGCATTAAATCTGAATGATTCACACGTTGATTAAATTACAATTTTCTTTGAATGTATGCTGCATTTTTATCGCCATTTCAGTCACTTACCGCGAATTCAAATGACTAACGAATGTAAGTAATTCAGGTGCTCAATATTACCAGTATTTTCTGAGTCTAAGTGACAAGTCATTTTTAATAGGTAACTTTTAACAAAGTTTTCTTTAAAATTATCCACGGTGTGAAGGAAACTATATAAATCAAGAATAAAAACCTTCTGTTGATAAAGTCGGCGAATTGGTTACAAGATTTCGCGGTTTACTGCTCAGTCTTGCTGATCAGAAATACTTGCATATTCTTATTCTGATCCCATTAAATATTTTGAGATTTTTAATACATCTAAAACTCTGGTTTACGATGGGACGATTCTCGGGCAAGCCTCTCTCGGCATCTACAGCTCTCAACAAACTACGCGGTTTTTGAGTAGGAAGGAACTGTCCCCCCTGCCATGATGTGTGAATTTCACACTCCTGAGTACTTAGTACTGGGTTATCTCTATCACCTTCAAAACCGACCTACGGGTTGATTACTGTGTTTATGGTGTGTATATATATATATGTATGTATATATATATATATGTATGTATATATATATATATATATATATATATATATATATATATATATATATATATATAATAGCTCAAGCTGAAGTGGTTACGATTATCCTCATGACAAGTCACAGATCCATGGTTCAAGTCTCGGTCAAGGAAACTTTTTGCGCTTGTGATCTGCTCGATTTCACCTTCCCCATCATTCGTGTGTTCGTCTTTTATATGTGTACCTATCCCTTTTCCTTGTATCTATATCCATAAGAAATAATAAAAATATATATGCATAGAAATATATATATATATATATATATATATATATATATATATATATATATGCATAGAAATATATATATATATGCATAGAAATATATATATATATATATGCATATATATATATATATATATATATATATATATATATATATATATATATATATATACTCATATATACAGAAACATATATAGTATAAGGAAAAGGGATAGGAACACGTATAAAGGACGTACACAATAGAGGTGGGGAAGGCGGAATCGAACGGATCACAAGAGTAAAAATATCTCCTCAACCGGGACTCGAACACCGGATCTTTCTTATATGTGTATGTATATATATATATATATATATATACATACACATATAAATTAAATATATATATATATACATATATATATATATATATATATATATATATATATATATATATATATATATATATGTATATATGTATATATATATATATTTAATTTATATGTGTATGTATATATATATATATATATTATATATATGTATATATATATATATTTAATTGAAATAATAAAATAATTAATGACCGTTTAAACATTGTAAGTGCCGTTAAAAGGGTTAACTGATATATATTTTAGCCCGAATGACTTCAAAACGCATTTAAAAAACTAACAAGTTTTAATTAAAATTAGTTGTTTTAACTGCTGCATTTTGGTTTGTTAGTCCAAAAATGGGCTGCAAGCATCTCTGAGCACCTTGAAGAGTCAGTGTGATATGAGTTGGATTAGTACGAGTATAAAGGTTTGCGATTAAAATGTTACACGGTGTCTGAGAAAAAGGAAGACTTAGGTCCTCATCAAAACAGGAGAGCAAAAGCTTGAGAATAAGGAACAGTTTATCTGCCATGGAGGCAGCAAGGGCGTAAGAAGAAGACCTGCGTTAGGCATTGAAGTCTTCATTAGGAGGAGGGAATTGATGGCAGGGACCAGGATGGCAGGGATGGCAGTAAGGATGCTAAAAACCTGCTTATCAAGATATAGATATAGAGAGTGATTTTGAATCGTGAGGAAACATTGCATTTTGTGGCGAGTATTGGCATAGATTGGAGGCTTTTGATATGAGGGTGTTGAGAACGATGGAAATTGAAAAATTGGCATAAATAAAAAAAAGGGCGTTATAGCGTGGTTAGCGAAGAGAGGGGGTGGTTGGGAGAAACCTATGGAACGCAGGAAGGGGTAGATAGAGAATAGACAAGTTGGAGAGAATAAAAGAGAGGAAGGAAAAATTCGGAATTGAAAAGGGGCCTATTCGTAGAAATGGATGTCATGCTGTTTTTTTCTGAGAAGGCAAGTAAATAGAACGTTGTGCCGTTGCTTAGACTGTGTCCGTTCAAAATCTATCTTAACGAGTACCAAAGTTATAAATATATATATATATATATAATATATATATATATAATATATATATATACATACATACATACATTACACATACGAGTATATATACATACCTACATATATATGTATATATATATATATATATATATATATATATATATATATATATACATATATATGTAGGTGTCATGACTTTTTTTACTGTCATGACTAAAGTGAAATAAATAATAGAGTTCCTATTTTTGGGAAGGCAAGTAAATGCATCATTGTACCGTTGCTTAGGCTGTCCGTTCCAAATCTATTATAACGATTATCAATTTAATAAATAAGTAAATATATAAACATACATATTTATACACAAATTCATATTATATATATATATATATATATATACAAATATATATATATATACACATATATATTTATTTATACCGGGAAAGAGACTCATGACATGCTCACGCCAGTTTGCGGTGATAACGCCATGGGTAGTTCGGGTGTTTTTGAGTGTCAACGGTGTTTCGGGAGGGTAGAGAAGATGTTGAGGATGCCAAACGTTCAAGAAGCCCTTAGATCTCAAAAGGTGACGACAATCTTACAACAGTGAATGCTTTGTAAGATCTGGTGCTTTCCTGGCGTATTTGCTCGATGAAGTTTCCTCGGGTGAAGGCATTGTTGGACAGTGATCGCACATTAAGCCCTCGCATGGTTTCTGGTGAATTTGGCATCCCCAAAAGTGATGTGCGTGGACTTGTGAACGGAAAAATGTACATGAGAAAGGCATGGGCGAAGTTCGTGCCGCAAGTGCTCTTGAACGAACAAAAGGTAACTCGCACGCGGATCTTCCAAGAGCTTCTCGACCCTATCTCAGCCACCCTACAGCGTTGAAGTTACCCCATTTTTTCCTTTCTTCATCTTCCCTTGACTCAAGTACCTGTACGTTCTGAAGGGACACCACCGCGGCTCGGTGGAAGCGTTAAAACAGGCCGTGACAAGGGAGCATAGCAGTACTCGGGCCGCCACCTTTCATAAGGCGTGGAAAACCGGCTGGCAGCGGTGTTTTGACGCACAAAGGTCGCTACTTCGAAGACTTTTGAGTAAATGTATCAATTCTGGTTATTATAGTTTTTAATCGACTCAGCCTTACTAATTTGAGACAGACCTATATCAACCAATCGCAAGTTTCTTCATTCCTCAATATTTCAGAAGGCAATTATTCATTCCCATGTATTTGTATTTTCAAAGAGTAGCCTAATTATTTAGCTTATTTTTAAAACATTGAGCCAATGCATACAGATGGGAGGTGTTGCTAAATTTTTGTTTTTCAATTAATGTTCCAAAGCCTGACGAAATACCTTGAGTATCATTGTTCTCATTGATGTAAACACATTGAGAAGGGTGGATTTAGTCTTCTTCAGCAAACGGAAATTTAACTTAAAATCTCAAACCTCTGTGCGTAAAATAATTCAAAATATTGCAGTTGTAGACAACTGATTAAACTCAATGAACGACCTAATTTTTTAGCTCAATACTGTACGAAAATTACCCGAAGGATAAATGCAAATATTTGGTGATGAAGACCTCACAAAGATTGGGAGGTGGACAATTTACAGTCGTGAAAATAAAATTTAAAGTGTTGACATATTCAAAATTGCGTGTATAGAATGTTCATGTCTCAAATTCACATAACCCTAAGTAGGGAAAAATATTTGTATTGACATTATTCTGGTGAATGGGCAGAAATCTAATAGTAACTGATAAACGATATTGGCTATAAATATATTGACTAATAAAATTGTGATTCAAGCCTCATTTCGCATACAGACAAATCCCACTCATTTTCCAGTTACGCGCTTCTCAAGGGGAACCAACACATTTTTGTAATTATGAGACTAGTGGAAACTAATTATGAGTTACTTTAATTGATCGCAAAACAAATCTAAGCTACCAAAAATTGCATCCCTTATGAACATAATCGCCCATTCAATTTTTTTGTATTTCATTATTTCAGTGATTGCATATATGCTCGCCCGAAATGTTCACTTTGGACCCAGACCTCACTTTGTCTTTAAATGGCATGTTTAACTCTATCCATCCTCACGCCCACAATTATTGATAGAAATAACAGAAATAGCCCTTGACATGTGCGTAAGCATCACTCCCACTACTCTTTCGTAATATAATGAATCAGATATTTTTCTTTGTGTCTCAATATTCTGACGGCCCTGCGGTGGTTTGCAGAATGATACCCACTCGTAGAGCAAAACCAATAGCAAGCAAAGGTCAACAACCCGGGGGTTGACTTGATAGGTGATCGGGTAAAGCGCACCTCGTACTGAACCCATCGGCGCGTGAAATCACGCGTTTAGGAAAAAGGGATGGGCGGGGTGGGGGGAAAGGGAAGGGGTGTCGCTCCTTTTGTTCCTTTCCTTTTGCCGCCCATTGTTCCCCAGTTAATCACATAGCCAGTGTGTTGGCTGATGGTATCCGGAGGTATCCACCAGAATGGTATCCAGAATCCTCCAGTCAACAATCAAACCTCTAAGCCACCACGCTGGCGAAGACGAAGGTATTTTGCTCATTTGGTTCTGACTTTTTAACTGCATTATTCATTCAATTTATTTTTCTCCTCCAGCCCACACCATTTTGACATTATCCGCTGGAAAATGCCGTCTCTTAGAATCAATAAGTCGAATTATTCATTAATTCCCTAGTCGATCAATATTAAAATAAAGATATTCTATCATCGGAACCCTTAGGTATACTGTATTTCCGACATTCCAAGGTTGCGTCATTATTATCGTCCTTATCCCGTGCTTTAAAATATATTTTTTCTTGAGGGTATTTCTTGTGCCGATGCTCGGCCGATTTGGACGTCATTGAGCCTAATTCGAAAGATTTCCCTACAGTTCATCACAAGTAAAATAAAAACCTTAAAATACCTATATCAATGACGAAATCGAGCGAGGGAGGTAATATATGGACTCTAAGAGTCAACAAAACCAAGGATTTTCCAAAAAATCGACCAAGTTCACGGTGAATTTTCGCGATAATGATAGGACCTCTACGGCCGTCCTTGAGTTAAGTGAAAATATCTCCCATCGTCTCAAAATTTGGAACACACAAGTGATAAAAAAGAGATGAAAATAAAATTTTTCGTCAAGATTTACGTGAATTCCACCGGACTCCCGGGATCTCGTACGTGTGAATGAGTTCGGAGTGTTTTTTTTCCTATACGCACTGGATCTCAAAAAGTGAATGAAACTCTACGAATCTTGTCGCAAGACCTGTAACACAATTAATTTTAGAACGTTTAGTTTTCCATGTTGTTCCGGCCATTGGGGTTCTTTTCATTTAAAGATTTAAACCAAGGTTAATCGGGATCAAAGGAGTCTTCAGCTTTCATCTTTAAAACATGGTTCTTAAGGTTATGTATATTTGGGCCGAATCCAAGATATCCCACTGCGGCGTGCGTGATGTTTAGCGCTGCGTGGCAGGCGCACGATAGCCAAACATTCGTGCACTCTCGTGTCGAGCTGTCTGGATTTTGATATTCGAAAAGGCATCGCAGAAAGGATACCATATAGCTGCTTACTGAACATTTTTTTAAATTCTTCGGGACCTCACAGGGTAAGTTTTCCTTACTCCATCGGAAGGTAAATTGTAGTCGTTTATTCTCCAAATATTTTTCAAGTCCCGTCGACCGGATTTCGTCTCTTCAGGAAATTGCCCCATCTACGATTTTTAATAGGGCTTTCTTCTCGGTTCCGAGACTACTTGGCAATGTGTAAAACTAAACAAGTTATATATTAACTATTCATTCCGGACCTCCTGCTTCGATGAAGGGATTGCACGCATTGCCCCTAAAGCAAACTCGAAGCAGGAAGGTGAACTTGATCCATATGGCTATTCACGCAATTCGGGAAAGAATCTTATGCATATTGGCTATAGGAGAGCGGGAGCAAATTTGGAAATATATTTGTTTTAATATTTTCCATTTCTCTCATTGTAAAGCTATTTGGTAATGTATTTTGACTATCTATCAATCAAAGTTTAGAGGCTCTTTCACTTTCCGATACGCGCCATTTATATCAATTTGGACTAAACATTGGATAATGGTTTTTAAATCTCCATTTGGCAACCTATTAAATACTCCGCGATTCAAAAATAAGTAGTAAATATCATCTGCATCACATCTATTAGAAAATGATTAGTACTCATTTTAAGTTACTTTTTTAAATATTTTAGATTTGACTTCATCGTCTTTCCTTTATTGCGTATATTCTAATGCTTAACCCATTTACGGGATGTATATATCATTTGATCTCTTCAAACTTTAATCACGTAATTAGATTGGCTAATAGAAAGGAGCTGCACTCAATCCAATATCAAACAAAGCATACAACTACGACAACGAATATACCTGAGCCTCTTGTTTAGAAACATCATCTTCACAAATTCACTGCTATACATGTTTATCAAAAGTAGTATTTCTTCGAATAGTACTGGGTCTCTGAGCATCGGATAAAAGCAAGACATTCCATAATTATGATATATTATGATAAAAAATCATATCAATATTTAAAAAAATATAATGAGCATGATTATAGGTAATATATAGCAATATAGATAAATTTTATACATAAATATATATACATAAATATATATAAATAAATATATATACATATAATTATTATTTATACTGTAGGTAATCTTCTGGTTAAGGTAGGTTGTGGATGGACAAAAAACCACCAAATAATTCTCTTATCTCTCCCAACAAAACACAACCCAACATCCTACTTTACATTAAGCCTCTTTTCGTCCCAATATGCTTCCTTCCTCCCTTCATTTCGTCCGACGTCCCTATCCTATTCCTGCCCTTTCCTCATTCGCCCAACATTTTCTCCTCTACCACAGTCTTCAACATCCCATTGCCAATCCAAAGGCTCTATCTTTCCTGTTCTCTAATGATTTCTCCCACCAATCCCATTTCCTCTCCCACCATGGTTGTTTTCCTATCTGCCCACTTCACCTCCATCCTTCTCTACACCCACATTTGAAAAGTATCCAAATCTACGCCTAACATCCTGCTTATTTCCCAATCGACCATCCGCACCGTACATAACCACGTTCCATATCAAGGTTTTGACAAGCCTTTTCTGAACATCCTTTATATATATATATATATATATATATATATATATATATATATATATATATATATATATATATATATATATATATATAACTTAGATGACAAAGGTAGGAGACAAAAGTAAGCAAGCATAAAGTACACATAAAAATAGAATTTCACTCGGATTAAATTTTCATGACACGTCCACCATCAACGGCAAAAAGCAGGGAAGGACTTACTATACATTTATGTGTGTGTATATATATATATATATACAGCTACATTGACGAAGGTTTGTATAGTTATTAAATCATTCGTTACCTAATTCATCACATGTATCATGAAAACGACTTTGTTCCGCCACTTTCCACTCAAACACTATTCTCAGACTATGAAGGAGGTAGAAAAGGCAAATCCCAAAATTGATATTTAGTCACCTTTTTTTTCTTTAAATTCGCTATTTCGCATAAGTTTTCCTTTACTGAGCGTACTAAAGATAACAGTATTTGAATCGGCACTCATTAGTGGCAGATTGTAAGTCCTTGATGAGATTTACTTTTGTTCGCTCATCCTCCCACTCTCAAGCGATCTCGTGGTAACACTGGTTTCTTTTCCACTTTCTGGAGCAATTTGCCACCTATCTATTTAAATTATTATTAGCATCGCGGATAGTCTTCTAGCGCGACTGTGGTATTTCCGACGATTTCGCATTCCCTGTTTCACGGTTAAAAGCTCTAATACCGAATGTTTGAGCAGAGAGCGATGATATTTTATCTTCGAGCTCAAGTTCCGTGCTATATTTCTCTTACAGGAAAGCAGATCTGATGGATATTATATTTAATCATCGAGTGAATTAGTTTTGCAATGTTCTTGATCACTGATTTGAAGCCACAACGGTTACCTTCGCAGTGACCAATATCTCACAGGTCTGTCTTCGATGGTAAGAATTCCAAGTGGTATTACTTCCCACGAGCACATCGAGTTTGAGGGCACGTCGGTGTCGTGGACGTCTTCCGAGAACTGCTCGCAATCCGACAGAAGTTGGAAACAAGTCGGTGATGCAGAAAAGTTACGGTGCCCACACAAAGGCCTTCTTGAAAACTTTCCACACCCTAGGCCGTCGTTACCGTCCCGTGGACAGCCGTTGTAAAAATGCCCCCATTCCTTATTCTCTCGTCCTCTCCCTCTCTCTAAGCGCCAGTCACCAACGAATCTCTGATGTGATGCATCTTTCCTTCGGTCTGGGGCGTGAGTGTGAAGATGCACCCTCCTCATGCTCTGACATTCTCTATCATGCCACTAGCGCGCACCCTCTTTCATTTAAAAAATCATTTTTTCCTTTTTATGAGATTTGCTTTGAATAACATGCGTGAAGATGGGATGAAGAGTATAATTTAGAATTTTCACGCTATTGCCACAGGTTTCAGGGTAAAGGAAGTGACGCAGAGCACATTCAGTGGCTGTGCTCTAGTAAGACCATCCGTAACGCCACCACGTGAGGAGTCAGCCACAAAAATAAATACTATGTGGTTGGAAAAACTAATTTTTCGTCATGTTCCGGGGTGATTTTTGTCACGGAGGAAAAGAAACAATTTTCATTTGCTGTAATAAGCCAGGGATGATACTCATCTTCCAAAGCCAAGAGACACTTCCAAGAGCCAGAAATCTCTACTTTCACATGATTGTGTGGCTGCGAATGAAACTTTAAGGTGCATTTCGTAAGGTGCCTGAAGAAACTTTGCAGAATTGATGCATGCTTAAATGGTAGGTGTAATTTAGTTATATTGAACACACATATTTCATAAATCAAAACGTTTGGTTTTCTATGATTCTATTATATGTAGCCATGCAAATATGCATGACCTTATTAATGAGCGTACAATATATTGATAAGTAATGTGACTTCCGTGGTTTCTTTGTAGGATATTCAAATTGTGCCAATGTCTTTGATAAAACTTTTAAATACATTTACCATTGCTGCCATAAAATACGTAGAGTAGACGAATGTTTTCGGGAAACCAGATCTGACATGGAATAATGATATGGATAAAAATTATTCATGGACCATATCCTTTGACTGACTCCTTCCAGGGTTTGATATTAATTTTTCATCGCTATATTTTTAAACACTCAGCCCAATGCTGTTGCATGTACAAGAGAGCATTGTTGCATTGGCAGTTGCTCAGATAAAGCTAATGGCTTTCAAAGCGAGAAAAATTCAATGCATGTTATTTTGAAGATATTTGTTCGAAACTGAGTCAAAAGAACCAGCGGGGAGAGTTCTAGAATGAGGAAACCCGAAAAAAATAATCACTCCTTCACCTATCTTGTGCATTTCTGGAAACGGTCATAATTTAGACAGCCGGCGTATTTTTCATATTTCACAAAGTGTGACTTTCTTTCTCCTCTCGATTTCGAAAAGTTTTCCTTGCATGCAATGAGTTTTCTTGACTTTGCAAACTTTGCTGAAGAAATTTTTCGTTGAAAACTTTGATCTCTCATGCCAGACAGTTGTGCATTCTGCAGCAAAGGTTTAGCTCAGAACCGTATTAAAGTTTTAAATGTATCTAAAATCAAGTTGATCCAATTTGCAGCATTTTTAGATGACACAAAATTTAGGAAGTTAATTCTTATAATTTCCTACAAGTTCTTTCGTCTGGGATTTGAAAGAGAGGAAAAAAATCCTCCCTAAAAGTCTCGTACTTTCAGTAAGACTTACTTTGCACTGGTACTTCTCTCCATGAATAACGTTTAAAATGCACGATGAAACATGCTACGAGTGATGTTCCGTGATTCTACAATATAATTTTGCCACTCAATATTACTAAAAATACAAATAGATGGAAGACAGGTAATCTGTCATTCGCATTTAATCGAATCCATAGCTTTAGTTATCTTGACGAGACCGTCTTGACGAAAGTGACGTCATCTCTCTTCCACATTAACTTCCAGGGCGCGACTAGAGCGCGTGGTAGAGTTTGTTGGGTCACCAGCTATTAGAGTAATTGCTGATTAGCGAGTAAAGCAACAGAGATGATTGAATTGTAGCCATATTTTTCCTACTGCTGTAGTCTCAAATTGTACGAACAAAGAATGACTCCTTTGATAGATCATTGCAGCAGTCAATCTACCCTAACTTGTTCGCGCCTTGCCATTTATTACGTTACTAGTATCATTCCTGATGTTTATACTATAAATTACAATAATGTTCTTTTGTCTCCATCTTTAAGTCGTGAATGTAATCCTCTAGCTTCCAGTGAATTTCAACCCAGGATTCCCGATAGTAATGTTATGATTTCTTTTCGTTCTTGAGGATTCTTAATGAAAGAACCAGCTTTCTTTGCATCGTGTTTAATTACTTGAGGACTTCTGCAAAAGGTTCCCAAACACTCAATACACATACAAGCTGAGGCATAAGAAAGACCGTTACGATATTTTCTTAACGATTTCGTACGAATAAACTTAACATTCTTTTTATGAAACCTAGATTCTTAATATAGCTCTGTAGATATCTCAAATCGGTTTTTCTCATATTTGGTCCGGTGATAGTGTGACTCCTAGGTATTTCACTTGGATGGCCAATCTTACTTCCACCCCTCAGTCTGAGGGTGGAACTTTGCAAAGATTTCTTAGCCCAGAAACACATTATTTTATTTTTGTCAGTTCTGTTTGGCGACTCCACTCCTGATACCAAGCAACTAACGTTGTTGAGATCGCTCAAAAGGCCTATCACTCCGATTTGTTGCTTACATCGCGGCATGTAATCAATCAAGAATCGGCGAATAGTCTCATAATAATAAACAACAATGATTCCAAGAAACTGTGGGAGATACTGCAACAGTAACATTTAACGGAGTCACCCGCTGATATGCATTGAAATGCAACAATTTCAGATCCCAGTGAAGGCAAATGAATTTGACACTCTGAAATTGTTGCACTGAATAACAACAAAAACGCAGGGGCCACGCTTCCATGCGGCACGCCAGAAGCAACATTTAGAAATTGGATTTAATATACATTATTTTTATAATATTTTCCCCAAGAGAGAAAAATACGAAAGTAAAAAAATAGTTTACAATAACTCTACATGATCGCAGTTCGTAAATCATATTATTAATTGACACCTGATCAAACGTTTTTTTTAAGTCTAGGAAAATAGCGTCTAATTGTTTTCCTTATTACTCCGGAAGAGGACATCATAGATGTGCATTTGAGAAGAGACTATTATTTAAACTATGAGATCGTTGTTTTCATAGCATTATTAGAATTACAGTCGCATGGGTAAACAATTTCATTTGATATTACAGTGTCAATACGCTCAGGCGGGACATCTGGCAGGGGAGCACTTAGGTGTTCAAAATTATCACACCACGCCACTGGCTCATAATAACTTTGGATCTTTCTCCGTCTTTCGCTTACTCCCTTATTGGCTCACTAACCAAATTGCATTCCGACTCTCTCATCCCAGAGATTACTTACTGCGGAGCGTTGAGATGGCCACTCTGAGAGAATCGCGGAGAATGAGTTAAGCGCCCAAATTCCCCTTGCCATGGGGTTTGAAATGGTTCCGTGGTGATTTTTCCGAGCCAAGCTCATGTTTTTCCAGGGGAGTTGGTGTAAGAGCAACGTGTGCAAAAGAAAAGTTGACCCAGGGAACCAATCAACCAAGAGACGATTCGCACTTGAGTGAGTGCGACCGGAAGACAGCCAGAAGGAAGGCCTTTGAGGGGATCTCCCAATCCTAAAAACAGCTCCGTAATTTCCTACGAGTTCCTGTTCACTGGGAAAACAATTGTGGATGTAAAAATTCTAAGCCATCAAATCTACTTTGAAAATGGCTACAGGGTCTCAAAAAAAAGTTGAGTACCCTTTTAGTATTTACTTGGAGGAATCCACCCTTAAGTGTGGAAAGATATTAAAACTTGATAAAATTTCACGAAACTTGATGAGGAGGTTTAAACTTTGAAACACGTGGAGTGTTAAAATAAATACCGTTAAATCATACTTAGTTGTAATATTCTACACAACTTCGGGATGGTTTAATTCTTTATATTACGTGTGAATTCCATTTTCATCATAATTCACTTATAAAATGGTAGAACCAATACTTTCTGATATGAAAACCTTATGACTCATGTATAATTGACTAAAAGTTACAAGTAATTTTCAATTTCATCAATTCTCAGAATTTTCAACCGTGATGCACTTCTTTTGGTTTTGGTTAATTTTATCTACCCAAAAATTATCCATCCTAAATGAAAGAGAGTCCGATATTTGCTGCACCTCCTTCTTTCATGCAAATATTCTATAATTGTTTCTTGCTCGCAACAATCAATTACGATATATATCCCACTCATAAACCCTCTCTTAGATCATGGACCGCATTGTTCCGGTGAACCGACGCGGGAACTGAGGAGTCGATTTGTCACGCGGTCGTGGTCTCTCGACGTGCCCGAAGAAATACGAGTAGCATGCGGCGTGGCTCTCGATCCCTGGGAGTGTATGCAACATCGAATACGTTGTCTGTCATCCCCCCTCCGCCCGCCGCTGCTAGATTTTTCTTCTTTCCCTCCGCATCGGCAGCGGTAAATGACATTGAAATTATTGCACCTTCTAGAGGATTTGAATTTGGGATGGTCTTCCTCCCAAAACCAGGAATAGACTGAAATGATGCTGGGGTCGGTAAAGGAATTCCTTTTGCACGGTAACCGCCAGAGTCTGTTATTCTTAACGGTCTTCCCACAAAGATGAGTCCACTCATCAGTCAGTCTTCACCCTCCGCTCACTGTCGCTCACTCACTCAAAGTGCACCGATGTGTTCACGCCCTTCTTTTCAAAATTTGTATTTTTATTAATTATTGGAGTGTGAGCATAGTAACCTGGATGGCTGAGCGTTCGTATGATGACCGCAGGACCTAGTTTTGAATCCCGGTGATTTTGGACACCACCGATTTCAACCATGCTGTAAACTTTTTCGTTCATTATTTATTTCTGGGACACCAAACAGGGGACAGGGGAACTGGTCCCCCTACCCTGATGTGTGAATTTCACGTTCCCGTGGAGGCCTTGGATTGGTTTGGTGGGTGAACTCCACCCTCACCTATCAACCTTCGTATTGACTACCCAGGTGGTGGATTCTACTTTATTTTTAAATTGGAAATGAAAAACATCGGAGATCATTGCATAAATATCAAATCTTTAGCTCGTATGGACAGATGTAGTAATTGTAATGGTGTTTCCGTCAGCCTCAAGGAATGTCGGACTGGTGGTGTGATTCTCGTATAAATTTCCACCCGAAAGTCGCGATTTCGATCTGCAGAGACCGAAAAATTTATTATTCGTTTTATAGCTCCAAATCGATTTGCGAAAGAAGAAAATTTGTTGATGCATTAAACAGTCTAGTTGAACGTTTTCTAGCTCCAAGATCTCATTTGTCAATTGTAAGCTTTTTTACGCATCATCTCTCTCTCAATCCTCCCTTTATTCCCAGATTCTTAATCTATATTAATTCCCTAATTCCTAAACCGCCCAATTGACTTAAGTAACAGGGAACTTCCAAAAAACAATTTTCTCTCAACACTCCCAATAATAATAATTAATTTTACAAAATAGGTAATTCTCCAAGTTTTGTGCACTACTGGCGTTTTGAATGTCTTTTACATTCCGATTCGCTCGAAATTCTATGATTGCTGGCGTTTTGTAGAACCCTCTGCCATCGTTCTGCTACTTTCTTTGGCCTTTGTGCAGAAGAAAAGGAGCGACAAGAGCATTTAAAATTTCTGATCACAATGCAGGGGGTCAGGTATCTACGTTGGAACAAGAACCATCATGCTGGGACTCTAAACTCTTTTTATTCCAACTAACAACTAACACAGTTCATTCACTTAATAGTTTACAAAAGTAAATTATTAAAATGCATTGAGCATTGCGGAAGTCTTCTGCTAATTTTTACCTCAAGAACGTCCGGTTCTCCCTTTGAATGTGGATCAGTCGTTTTTTGCGTCTATATTGATAAGTCAGAGATGGAAATGCACGTAGGAGGTGACCCTTTTTTCGGCGTTACCCGGCGGAATTTCACCGTTGTAGAGATAAAATAAACAACGATTTCGTAATTAATATTTATCAACCACCATGGTTTCTCCACTGTGTGGGACCATTAGCTAGTGTGGCATTGTATGCGTCACTGTGTAGCATCACCAACTGATGATGTCAAACAGTGGCGAAACCATGGTCGTCAAATAATATTAATTTCGGAATCGCTCCATTTCTGTTCTCTATACACATAGCACGTAGAAATGAATATACTTACCGAAATCTTCAATGTTTTCTGTGAATGGACTCATCCATCCCTTTCTTGAAAAGTGAGCCATATTATATGTAGGTATTACGGATGTTAGGCGGATGGTTTAACCTGTTTCATCGCGCTGGTGACATCTTCCCGGGGTACGATTTCCCCGTGGACGTGGGGGGTATATGTGAAACTCAAGGTAGAAGAGTTTACGGGAGAGACTACTGCGGGAGTGTTAGGGGGTGGATTCCGAAGAACGGAAGGGAGAGGAAATATAGAGGCAGGCAAGGTGGAAAGGGGCCTAGGCGGGTGGTCGGGGGTAGGGAATCGGGCAAGAGCGAACAGTAGAGCAGTCCGCGGGGGGTTGAGCGTGCAGCAGAAGGAATGTGAAGACGGTCTCCCCTCACCACGGATTACTCCCCGGCTCATTTCCTTGACTTCGAACCCCCCCACACACCTACCAAGTCTCCTTCCATCCTTCAACCCCACCCCCCACGATCTTCCTCAGATCCCCCACCCCCGATCTTCTTCGCACTAGCCTACCTTTCAACACACTCTCTTTCCCTGACTCCCTCATATATATATATATATATATATACACACACATATATATATATATATACACATATATATATATATATACATATATATACATGTGTGTGTGTATGTATAAATTTTTATACTCGCATATCAATACCCCGAAAAATGCCAAAAAACGTCAAATACCGCCATATTTTATGGAAAACCTTTTGAAATTTTTTATGGGGTCATCAATGAGATAGATCCGGATTTGCTGTTTTCAAATTTAAAAAAAATGCGTACAATATTTGTTTACGCAAACGTCGATAATAGATTGCACAAGGTTGAGCCTTAAACCGTCTAACCTAACTCTTTTCCTGCTTGGAAGTCAGCGCTAATGTTATTTCACTGAGTACCTTTTATTTTCAAATTCACCCAAGCCGCACAAAAATGCTACAGCAGAACCTTCAATCCCCCACCCCGACCAGGTTCCCCATTCCTCGGCTTATCTCTGAACGGCCACATAACCGAAAGGGGAGAGCTCCGATTGGTGGGACGGATCGCAGATTGTATAGTACCCCCCACCTACTCCACCACCCCCCTTCCCCCCTTGCCAAACCCCTCCGCGCGCTCACACTCCCTCCCTCCCGCCCCCATAATACACCGCTTTGCACTTCCCTGGTGCACGCCGGCAGAACTAGGGCCCCGAGTCGTGTCGCAGAGGTGAAGCCGGGCGGCATCATGTCCTCTGCTCCACACGTTCACTTGTTGCACCGGTTCGGCCGCCGGAGGGGAGAGCGGGAGATTAAGGGGGGCCGGGGTGACCCATGGAGGGGGGCCGTTGGGGGGGTGAAGAAGGATGGGTCCGAAGCATGGGGGCGAGAGAAAGGGCGCGTCGATTCGGTGGGGGTGAGGGGTTTGGGTACAACGGGTCCCCCGATCCCGCGGGGCAGTGCCCGATTCCGAGGGTCCTCCCGCCCGTCCGCGGCACGACCCCCCCCCGGTAGACTGAGCGATAAGGGGGAGGGGTCGAAGTCGTGTCAAAATCTGAAAGGATTGCTGGATGGATTCGGATCCGCGGAGTGAATCGGCTCAAATCGACCGGGAAGCATTCCCTCGGAAAAATTTGAAATCAGAGTCCGATGAGACGCGGCCGCATCACTTATGGAAATTCTTTGATAGCTATTGCATCGGATTGATTCTGGGGCTGATGGGTGCGATCATCGGTGACCGCGGACATTGTTTCAATTGCATTTTTAGTCCTCAAAAGCGGTGGCAAAATGCAAAGTAAATATGAGTCGCACCTCATATGATACATTGATGAAACTCTATCTCTCAGTGACTTTCCTTTGAAATCAATTGTTAAGGAAAATTATTTTATGTAGCTTTTCACCTCTCAACAAGTTTATAACTTTGGAGGACCTAAAATGGTTTTATAAGTATGCCTTCGATGTTTTATCACTGAAAGAGTTTCCTTAAAACTATTGGATGTCAAGGAAACTTTTTTCTGTTTATTGCGATTTATTATCCAAGGCGTAATTTGCAATATAAGCCCCACTGACTTAATGAAAAAAGTACTTTCCATCAGTACCTCAACTTTTCAATTCTAACCCTACCCTATACACCCGTTCACCAATTGCCGCAGGAATGTGCTCCTCTTAGAGCAACTCAGCAGAAACTAATTACTGCTGTTGAGAGAGCGTTGTACTCTATGTAGCGTACGGAGCATTTCAGGCCTCCGGATTTAAATTCGAGTTAATCTTCTACAAACCATCATATAACTTCCAACCGTGATTTCCTGATTGTCGGAACTTTGGTTTTACGGAGAAGGGAACTGTCACCATCTCTCTCTTCCTCAGTTTTTCATATTCGAATAGAGTTCAGTTGAACGACCTATAAACTCAGATTTCAAAACAAACTTCGGGTCGATTGGTTTGGTGGAGGGTAAAAGAGTTCCTATGACGTGAGCGTACAGGTGAACCAGTAATTAAATGACAAACCCAATAGATTCACCATCATTCTTGTCATCATTTCCCCTCGTCCTATTCGAGAAGAATTTTGAACTCCATTTCACGGCGGGGAACCTGCCCTCGATTTCTATGTTGAGCATTGCCGTGGGTTTTATCCACCTCACTGAGTGTAGGAACTTGGCGAGTTAGGATCCCTTTTTTAAAGATCTATATCGCACAAAAATGGGCACCAGAGAAAATGGTTCCCGCTTTTGAGTAAATTTTCCTCGGAAGAAAATACTCAACCTTGAGCTCCGAAAAAACATTTTACGTTTTATTACCGAGTATTTCCGTTATACGTGGGTGATACTCAGCAGATTAAAAGATAAACATCTTTCTAAGCAGTGTTGCACACATAAAGCGACCTTGCAAAAAATATGTCTTATTTGTTAAACTCTTTCAAAATAATAATATGCAACACGATTTTTGCCATAGGCCACATTCCTGAACACAGCACTATACAATATGATAAGATAACGTGGATTATGCATGTATGATTAGGCAAAAATACAATATATACAAGCATATGGATATATTTTAAGATATTATGCCTCAATTTTCGGCATACACAGTGTAAAAGAGGCTAGGAAATAGAATTTTTTCTTTAGCGAATATAACATCTCAATTCTATAAATCGCTTCAGAAAATAATTCAAGACTGTAATGACCATACATTAATCTATTTGACTTAGAAAAATCTTAACAAGCATACACTTAACCCTTGGTGTTGTTGCGTCGGGTACGATTATATGAGTACCCATCACGGAATCAATATTCCGCACAGGTAATTTACATATAAGCTACGTATTTGATTTGTGATTAACCGAAATACAGTGGAAGATCAAACCAATGTGTGACCAAATGACGTGGCCAAACAAAGCATTGCGAACTTCAATGTGAAAAAAAATAAACTTTTTGTAAAAATAACGATCGCTTAACTTCACTTCTGGGACTCGGAAAATAATACATGCATAAGCAATGAATACGTTCATTACGTTAATGTACATTTAAGGTTGGGTCACACAAAATTTACATGATATTGGACATATTCGAGCAATATATGGTTAGTAGGTACAAGTCCTGATTAAAAATTAGTTTGTCATTGCACTTAAGTCACGCAGTTAATTTGTGACTAATCGAAATACCGGGAGAAGCAGAACAACTTGTGACCAAATGACGTGGCCAAACAAAGCATTGCAAACTTCAATGTGAAAATAAGCATTCTTTTTGTAAAAATAATAACTGCTCAGATTCACATGTGGCACTCAAAAAACAATTGATCTCATTGGAATAATGAACTAGATTTTTACTTAAAGGTACTTGCATCCTTAGATCAAACAAAAATTACAGGATAAGGGAAAAAGCGTAGCAAAGTACGATTAGCAGGTACGTGCGCTGATTTGAGATTACGATGCCTTTTCACTTGAGTTAATATCACACGCAAACTCCATATTTTAATTTAATACACGTCCTTTTCAATTAACTAAATCTCCCTTCTTTATGCTACTAATTTCGTAGTTATTAAAATGTTTATTCGAACACTACTTCATAAGAATCCCGTGCCACTCGGTCATTTGCCGGTTAGCTTTGAAAAATTAATAGAAACTGACATTGGCGGAACCACCCAAGTTATCATCGATTTAGTCGTTCATTTGAAAATACGATGTTATCACACATCCTCCAGGCATTTGATTTGAGAATCAATCACCCACCGTAAAAGTGCTCCTCATCGTCCTGCTAGTCCCCGCGTGTCGCCCTAACTCCACACGACTCAGTGTCAGGGATACGGAGAACCGTGAGATGGGAAGGCACGCGGTTCAGCGTGCCCCGAGGACATCGGTCAAGAAACCACTGAGGCCTCCTCCACTCAAATTCTAAAGAAATTGGTTTTCGGTAACGATCACCTCGGAACTCCCGCTCGCTCCCTCTTCCACTGGTCGGGAGAATACAATGTGCCCACATGAATGCTCTCCCGTTAAGAAACCACTCGAGATGAAAACTGCTACCAGCATGAGCAAACTACTTGTCGTATTCTGTGGAGCAAATCAAAATATGTTTTCAGAAACACTCGCTTCATCCAGTTTCACCCAACATAGCTCCTAATAAAATTTCTCCGAGGAGCTTCACAACACTCGGTTTTAAACGACCTGTGATATGTGGAATTCCCAGTGTGATATTCCATTGGGGGTGTGCTAGATGGCTTTAGGTTCAATGGGTAGGTAAGCTTACAAAAAAGGTCCTACGAAATTGAAAGGAACGGCTAACTCACTGGAGAGAAAGAGAGAAAAATGGGCGAGGAGTGGTGGGGTAAAATCGGGGAAGAAATGTGAAGCATATCATGGAAGTTGTGGGGTAAAGCGCATATGACGAAATGAAGAGACTAGCCGAAGGTAGAAAGCAATGGGAAAATTTATTAACCGCAAACAAATCAAGAGATGTATGAACATGGAAGATGGATTACCGTTCACTCAGAAATAAAACATTTGATTTGACCGGGAGAATTTAACTGTGAATGTTACCCTTTGGCGAATTCCCTGACACCATTTCCTGCTAGAGCCTATAATGTTATCGGGAATTAATCTCCAGTAATTATTATTACCCAGAATTATTTTTTGGAAGGTAAAGGTATTTCTTTCAAAGATATGATTAATATCGCGTTTTGAGATGGCGCAAATATTTTTCCACAGCTACAGCAAGCTACAACTAACCAAAACCGTGTATCTCTATTGTTTATCTGTATTTTTCTCAGAGATCAGTTTGCTGATTCAACTGGAAGAATTCTTGTGGACACCATGTATTTGGATACCCCGGCACCAAGACTTCTTCACTGCACTCACTCGCCAACTCACTCCCCGCTACAGCGTTGTTCGGCTAGAGAACACACACGACTATGGTGTTCTTCCAAGTTTCAACAGTGGAATGCATGACGATTAAGTCTCCAGCCACATCGGCGTGACAAATATCTCTAGTTGCTGAAGGTTACGTGAGGAATTAGGATTCCGAATTCAAATGCTATATCGCAGGCTGATCGCCGTCAAAGATGCCCGGGGAAAACACGGTCTAGATCTCCATTAAACATTAGCGGGAGTTTATAAAACGTTTTCTCAGATGACGGCCTGCGAGAAATTACTACTGAACTTCACACAGGTCCTCCGATTAGCACAAAATTATTCCATTAGGATGAACTAATAATTATTACCTACTCAATGGATGGTAATTTACTTTACCTAACCGTGGAGTGGATAAAGGGCTACAAAGGGAATTATTGCACGATATCACACCTCGCATGTATCAAAAGAATTTTCGACTTTATGAATATGCTTACAGTCACAAAAATGGATAAATATACGTATTTATACACACATCTACATGTATACAAATACACAGTCACATATAAATGTATCGAATGGAATGACACCTCCGGGAAACTTTTCCCGGACAGGGAATCCAGAGCCACGACGCATAATATGTTTGCCAGATTAGAATATTTATGGAAAGAGGCACAAAACTACTCAGTCATACGAGACATACATTTCAAAAGTCTTTAAGTATCAAAATTTATAACAACGCATAGGACTTCCTACTGGGATGATCCAGTAGAATTCAAAATAATATTTGTCAATTGTCTTCCCCAAGCTTAACGTTCACCTCTTCAAAAAGTTTTACCAATTCCCAATATTTACTCCAATTTTACCTACTTTTTTAAATGAAAAATTAACGACATAATTACCCAGAGGAACTTTTTCCTTATATTTTTCAGAATTATAAGTCTATTCCTTATCCATAAAGTTGTATAAGTATTGAAATGCGAGGCTCTACTAGAACTGTTCCAGGGAGTGTAGGTTTACAACTGCTGTCATCCATAGCGAATTTCCAGTTCGTAGACAAAAATGAATGCCCATATCTTTTAATATTTGAGTTGGGTTGATTGGGTTGATTGGGTTGGGTTAATGCAGGGATCAAATGGCGTGCAGATTTTTTCAGAAATGTACATAGTATGGAATTTGGCATACCTGAAAAATTACATAGCTTGGGTGAAGGTGAGTGTGTCCTAAGGCGTCACTTGGAATTGAACCCGGGACATTCAGTCCGTACTCCGGCGCTCTACCAACTACACTAAGCCTCTCTAGGACATTTAAAAACTCCTACTAAATTCGGTGGATGTGGGGAACTAGAGGAATGTTTTTGATAAAAAGAGGATAGATGAGGTGAGAAACGTGAAATAGAAAAATGTGTTTGATGCAGCATTAATGGACAAGTATTGAGGAAGTACCGAGCTATGTCATGCGAGTGAGTTACGAAAGAGGTGCAGGTGTGCTCATGTCGAGAGAATGAATGAGAGTCAAATCACCTGGCACAAATGTAAGATAAGAGTAAATGGTTTGATAGGAGGGAGTACACCGAGTAGGTCATGGGTAAATGTGGCTGACGAGGCTCTCAAGATGAAAATGATTAGATGATTAATTGAAGAGAACGTATGTGACGATTGACTAATGTTTCGGAAGAGAAAAATGTATCCAAGGATACTGGGGCGTGAAAGAACAAAAGGAAAGTGTAGCAAGGAGTTTTTAGCTCCTTAAATAAACTAAAATAAACTTTTTTTGATTTTGCGTGCCATTAAATGAAACTTCGATGCGGGTATGAATTATCCAAAATTGAAAATGGAAGGAATAAGACATACTTCTGTATGAAATAATTAAAATCAGATGATGATTTGAGGGATTATAGAGATAAGAAGAGCAATAGAATTTGAATTTACCTAGTTTCGGAAGACAAGCTCAGAATATTAGCCTCATTACAAATAGGTGGTGAGTTTATGCGGGATGGAATTCGTGCCATAGAGATGGTGACGAAGAAAATCCAGGTAACGGTATGCAATTAAATGCATCAAAGGGTACTGAGTTCAAAGGGTACTTGTTCGCAGTTAAAAGCCCCATGAAGGGGAAGGTTGTTTACACTTTAAGTTCTCTAATCTAGAGACTTTAGCGGAGAGCAGTTTAGGAATAGGATAGGATCCCCGTAAGGAGTCCTAAAATTAATTCTAATGAGGTAATGTAATGAGCAATACACGAGTTATACAACAGTAAGAATTTTCCCATCATGCATTTATTATGATTCCTATCGAAAGCTGACAATCCTAGACAGGGACAAATGAAATTTCTGAGTCCTGCGAAACATGCCTTAGCTATATATTCTGATGAAAATCGCTCAATTACAAAAGTTATTGCAAAGAGTAAATCTCGGTTTTGCTATTTCTTCTTGTCTTAAGAGAATTTAACGGTGAAAACCACGACAATTTCCGAAGCTCTATTAATTTTTCATTGATATGTATTGTAACGTTTATTAAATGAACGCTGTTAAGAGACACTGTTATGATTAATTTACTATTGAGTAGTCATTCTCAAGGAATACATTTTTTCCTCCTTCCACTCCATTTTTTCTTTCTCTTACCTTTCCACCGATTTTTCTAGTGCAATCCCCCCTTTTTTCTCCCAATATTAGAGCCCTTGTTGTGACTCTCACGATTTTCAAACGCGTTCATCTTTGATCAAACGGGTGAAAATTAACGATAAATGGTTCTTTCGAGCAATATTCATATATCATGAGTGTTCTGGAATATGTTTCGCATAATTTCAATTACGAAATCATTGTTACTTTGTTCTAATGGGGAATCCCTTCCATATTTCGTTATTAGTTCTTCAAATTTTCTTCGAGTATTTGCACTCCATGCTTCAGGATATTCATGGTACGATAGAAAGCAGAAAAAAATCATTTCATCCACTCGTGAGATACATCATTTTTTTTAATTTGACATTACTATTTGTAACTCTGATTATAAGTCTTACGTCAGTCACGGAGTAGGCAGCCAGAGAAATTATTTCTCACCCAAATATGGTTCTGTTGTCACAATACATATTTATTCCTTATTCCAGTATTCTTGTTTTATTTTTTGTCGCAATGCTGTAAGGTCATTGGCGTAAGCACTGAGTACTACTATTTAGGAACTGGAAGAATTCGGGAATATGTTTGCCGTTAGGATAAGGGCATTTATCGAGGGAATGGTAAAATAGCGGCGCGGCAAAGAAACTCAAATACTGTCCACTTTTTCGGGGGTGATTAGTTCACTTTTCCAGCAAGACGTAAATCTTGTCACCACCCATGACCGTCCTCCCCTGAAAGGAAACGTAGGAAATAAATAACCATTTCCCATTTAACACCTAAAGGGAGACTTGCCAACTTATCTAAAAATTTGCGTTCGCTTCTGGAGAAGGAAAAAGGCTTTCTCCACGGTGTCGACTGCCTCGAACCGTTAGTAAAAATTTAATCGTTAAACTTTACTTTGAATCAAACACGGCATCAATAAGATATATTTGCAACCATACGCGTAACTCCGCGAAGTACCCAAAGAAACTTGTACAAAGGTACATCATGAGTAACGGAGGCATTAAAAGAGCAGGAGTCCGCACGGAAATATTTTGAGCCACCGCGCACGTACCGATATATTCCCTATCCAAGGGTTAAGAAAAGCTCGTAGCTTTTCGCCCGCCTTCCGCTCCCTCCCTCCCGAACCCTCGTGAGTTGAGGTCCAACCACACGTAGCCCCCACGCGTAATTCACCACCGCCCCCGAGCACCGCGAGCACCGACCGATCGTGGTGCGCAGTCTCCCGCCTTGTCCATCCTCGAACGGTCGCTACTCTACGCTGCGGCGAACGACAAGCGGCGACGAAGCCCGGCGCCCTACACCTGATGCCGGTTCATTCTAATTATCCAAAGCCCGTCAATCCGCATAACAATAATCAACCGTATGCGAACTCGGGATTCCCACCACTGGTAATATTTGGTGTCACTCGAACTCTCATCGCGGAAGTTTTCGGATGTTGCTTTTTCCTTATTACAATGGAAGTGGTTCGTTTCGATGGGAACTCATTTACGTCGCCATATACTAATTTCGAAGGCCGTTTTGCATCGATCCATAGGACCCATTTCTCTCTCCACTCTTCTCACCTTCGCCACGCATTCCATCCGAATTCCCCGTCAGCCCCACTTCAAACATCCCCGCTGCTTTCTCAGCGCACTCCTCCATTATTCCCGCGAACACGTGAAACGGCAATCGTAAGGAAGGAGATCATGTTCACGGAACAAGCAGTATGCCGTTCCCTCGTCGCGCTCGCACGTTAAGAGCTCTCCCATTCGTTGAATAATATTCTGAGCGCCCTTCGAAAAATTCCCGCACACTCCAGTCCGGTTCCCTAAACGTTTGAGGAGAACAGATCGATTTTGGAACCCTGGACTCGAACCGTTGATCTGAGGGGCATGAGAAGTTGGAAATTAATTACAATACCGTCACCTTTCGCACCAGTGCGCGCATGCAGAAAGTGGCAAAACTCCCTCCGGCAGGCGACTAAAACTTCACGTGAGGGAGAGTGCCTTCCTTGCCTTTTTACTTTAACCGTCATTATGAATAACGCTCACCCCGATCAGCCAAATCAAGCAGAGTAATCAAATGTATAATTTAGCGGCAGCGGCGGTTTGGGTCGGTGCTTTTAGAGCCATCTATCGCCGTCAAGAACAAGCGCATTCTTTACCCATGCCATTTCCAACGGCAATACGAATTAGTTCGACGAGAGCCGCGTAGTGTCTCTGCTTTCCCGCCGTCCACAAAATCTGGAGACGGCCACTAGGAATTATCCGAGGAGTGTGCTGGGGGTGGGGGGAGGGTGTAAGGAGGGGCGAAGGGCGAGAAAGAGGTGAGGAGGAAGGAGGATGTGGGGGAGGAGGAGGCATTCCCACGCCTCCGAGCTGTTTCTTGAATCAATACTCCCAGTGTAATTTGCATTAGGTTCGTCTGCGAGGGCAGAAAAACCACTTCTTTTCCTTAAGAAGGACGCCGTAAGAATTCTGTCTTCCATTTGTAAGGAAACGCCCAACATCCTCAGGGGGGCGAGGCTCTGTGCGCAACTCCTGTTTCTTGATAGGCATTAGTCATCCTGCGCACTTTCCAATGTTTCTTGGAGAATTAGTTATGACTCCGTAAGCTCACTGGCCACAAATATTTTTAATGCGAAAAGAAATAAAATATCCGGAGCGGACGGAGGACCATTTGACATCAGTAGCTAAAAAGGGTTAAATTCCATAGAAAATTTCGCGCGTTATTCTTTCGACGAGGTGATAATTGCTTTATGAACTCATCGCGTGCTGCTGTTTTAGCTTTACTTTAGATTTTTAAGGCAATTACTTTTAATTGCTTTCATTTACAGAAATTACTGCGACACTTGGAGCATATGAAAGAACTTAAATCTTCAAAATGATTCTGGTGGAGGACCAAAAAGTGATAAGTTACAGAATCTTTCCAGAATTATTAGTCCGTTAAACAGATATTTTATTTCAGCGATAGGAGACAGAGTACTTCTCCTCGCCCGGGCGCAGGGCTTCTTTTCTTACGTCCATCTTAAGATGGAGCTGGAAATTGAAGCTGCGGAGAGGAGATTTAGCGTGACTAATTTCGTGTCGAATGGAATTGAGTCGAATTCTAAACCTCCCAACGAATGTTGATATTCGTAGCACAGTGAAGAGCAGAATTTTGCCTATCACCTGGATCACAAAAAACACTAAAGCCAAAATGCAAAAACGTATGTAGACTCACTAAACTTTTATCGTTGCATGGATTCATAGATGTATAGATTTCACGCTATGGATATTAACACACACACAGATGGATTCATCTTAAAAGACATGAGGGCAGTAAATATTTGTTCAAGTTTTTGGTTTCAGTAACGTCAAAGCAAAGCCAGCTGATAACATTATAGCTAAGAAAGTAAAAACACCATGCTACAAGCTTACTTAAAATTCAAATTTCGTTCCAAATCAATTTATAACCAGGATAAAACTAAAAATTAAATCAATCAGTTTTGCATTTCAAGTTTCTTCTCGAATCTCTCGGTAAATACCAAATTTCATACCATATTCATGTGCTTCGAAACTGTTATTTACTTACGACAAAAGAGTTATTTAGAATATAAATTTACTTTTCACCATTAAGATAATTTTTATAGCCCCATGGGTTATAACGATATCAACTTAAGTAATGTCGCTGTTTGCTCTTTACAAAAAGAACTGCAGCTAAATGGAAATTAAGGGTTTCTTCCGATTTAAATGATCAACAAATGTTGATAATATTAAAAATGTTCACCCTCTCGAAATATTTTCCCCTGGCGGTTTACTGAAAGTAAATTAAATACGATCAATGCATCAATTATTGCAGACATTACGAAACTGAATTTGGAGAAGCCTTGAATGATGATTTAAGTTATCATATCATCATTTTGGAGAAATCCAACGGCGTCTTAATTATCAATGCGGATTTACCTCATCCTTCGTATTCACTATGCCATTTGTCGTCATCCAAAGTATTTGCATTTTGAAAAGTTTCATAAAAATTTTCATTCCGCTCCCGGGGAAAATAATTGTTTTATTCGTTTTTTCAATGAATTTTCCTCCCATCTCCTAATTAGCTACTTATTCCTGAGAATTATTTCAGAGACTCAACTGCAACAAATTTTCTTGACGGTCAAATCAATGATGTTAAATTGATAGAGTGCTACTTAGGTTAATAATAAAGGACCTCACACTTCTTATTTATGTGCACTCAAATTACTAAAGCAATGTGTTTTTCGGTTTAGTCAATTCCTATCAATGAGCTTTAATTCCATTGATTTGAGAAAAATAATTTTCGGAAATAGTTGGAGAAACTTTGAGAAACCGAATTTTTTTCCTGTAGGAATACCTTTTGTTTCGGTTCATGAACTCACGGTATATACATGTAAGACAATGTTTTCAAATATCCAATCACAACATCTAGTTACCCGTATGCAACAAATCCACCTGCATCATCCTTTTCTTCTTCAGAAGTAACGGAATAAAAAAGCAGGAATTAAGCGGATTGGTAAAGATTTTCTTCAGTTGCTTAGGTTCCATTCGGTCATCCCTGGAATGTATGCACCGACATTCGACCTCTATGTTCCCTAAGAGACATTTAAATCTGCGGGCTAAAAATTAGGCAAGCCTGTCATTACGTAATAAAATCCCGAGTATCAGCCACTTACACCCACGAGATAATCCTACATGAACTCTTTAAGTCCACTCTTTCAGGCTCATCAGCGAGAGCAAATAACATCTCCAAATCCTGAGTTTTGCCATGTACGCTGGAATTAGTCCGTGAATAAACTCTTCTTGTGTCCGCCTTACAGCTACATGTCAATTTTTCAAAATGTGTCGTTTTCTCATTCAGAGCCCATAGTGACCTGAAACCTCTTCCAGCAACTTTTACAGTTTTTCGTCGATTATGCAAAATGGGATGTGATCTGTTTCGTTAACATTTCCCCAAGGAACTATATATTTACTTGTAGTTTAAAATCCTGTGTTTGTCTTTTATGTATGTTCCTATCCCTTTTCCATATATCGACGTGTGTATCCATGTGAATGAATATTTGTTCGCCATATGGCGAGTTTTCGTATTTCAATATTTTTGTGCATATATATGTATATGTATAGTGTATATATATATACAGGGTTCGTCCGGAAAATAAGTGTACTGATTTTTTCCCGCCGCTCCAGGCGCGCCCAGCACCGCTCTGACGAGCTGCGATTGGAGGGGGGTATGTTGGCAAGCGACGGTGAAAAAGGCAGTCGGCTCTGAGCTGTGGTGTAGTGAGGAGCTCTGTTAACGCGAACCTCCACGCTCGACCCACGCCACGGAACGCGATGCCGAAGTTTTTGGAGCAGCGTTATTCCATAAAATTTGCGGTAAAGCTTGGGAAATCGTCAACCGAAACTGTCGGTATGATTAACCAGGCTTACGGGGAGTCAGCCATGTCCAGAAACATGATCTTTCGGTGGCACAAGATGTTCGCGGAGGGCAGAGAAGAGGTCGACGACGAACCACGGCCTGGACGCCCATCAACTACACTCACCGACGAAAATGTGCGAAAAGTTCGCGATGTACTGAACTCTGATCGTCGTCTTAGTGTTCGGATGATAGCAGAGCAGTGTAATGTGCCAAAAACAATGGTGCACGAGATTATTAGGGAGCAATTAAAGATGCGAAAAATTTGTGCAAAGTTGGTGCCGAAAGTGCTCAGTGATGATCAAAGACTCAATCGTTTGGAAATCGCGACACAACTTGCGGATCACTGCAAAAATGATCCTCATTTTTTAGAGAACGTTGTTTCGGGTGACGAGACGTGGATCTTTGAGTACGACCCGGAGTCGAAGAGACAAAGTACGGAGTGGCTCACCCCATCATCACCCCGTCAAAAGAAAGCTCGCATGAGCAAATCTCGGATCAAGGCGATGCTCATTGTCTTTTTTGACAAAAGGGGAGTCGTCCACTACGAATTTGTACCTGAAAGACAAACTGTAAATGCTGCATTTTACGTCTAAGTGCTCGACAGGCTTCGAAAACGAGTCGCCCGCGTCCGGCCAGCGATCAAAAACATCTGGCGGCTGCATCACGACAATGCGCCGTCTCACACCGCGCTTGTCGTGTCGGACTTCTTGGCCAAGCACGGCGTGGCAACGCTGCCGCACCCGCCCTACAGCCCGGACTTGGCACCACCGGACTTCTTTCTGTTGCCGAAGATAAATAGGAGTTTGAAAGGAACGCGATACGGGACTTAAGACGCCGTCAAAGAGGCCGTGACGACGTGTCTTCGAGAGGTTCCCGATGATGCTTTCGCGGGAGCGTTCCAGGAATGGGAACGCCGCTGGAACAAGTGTATCGACTCACAAGGGTCCTATTTTGAGGAATATTAGCTTAAGATATGTAAAAGTGTAATAATTTTTTTTCCTGAGCTCAGTACACTTATTTTCCGGACGAACCCTGTATATATGTATGTATATATAATTATATATAATATATGTACGAGGGTCATCCGGAAAGTAGTACCTGTTCGTGAAATAAAGACACAAAAGTAAATATTAACAAACATAAAAAATTTTATTTGAAAGAGGATACTTTAAACTACTTCTCAACATAATCTCCAAGCAAATTAAGGCATTTGTCATAACGTGTGACAAGTTTCTGTATTCCTGCTGCATAGTCCTTCGCCGCCAGCTCATTGAGATACGCGAGGGACCCATCTTGCACAAATTTTTGAATAATGCAGATGGTGTTTAACAATTTCATGAACAATTGTTCGAGAAACATTGGGAAAATGCTCACAGATGTCATCAATTGTGACGCGCCGATCGTTCCTCACGAATTCGTCAACTGAGCTCACCAGTTGGTCTGTAATGACAGACGGTCTCCCCGAACGCTCATCGTCGTGTGTGTTCCCCCTCCCCATGTTGAAGTTGCGACACCACCGCCGAACAGACGACTCGTCCATTACATTGTCTCCATACACCTCCTTTAATTGGCGATGAATATCACATGGGCGAACGTTTCTTGCATTGAGGAATTTAATCACTGCCCTCACTTCACAACTGGCGGCGTTCTCAATTTTTTTAAACATTGTAAACAATCACAGAAACAACACAGGCAATGCTAGCGTCACGCAACTTGGCTCAGAGAAGGCAGACAAGCCACTGAAGCTATCTGACCTCGTCCAGCGGCTACTCGCGTCGTCAGCACTTCATGCGGCACGAACGGGTACTACTTTCCGGATGACCCTCGTATATACTATGTACTATGTATGCCGACCCCGGTGGCGGCGGGGTAACGTCCTCGTCTGCCATTCAAAGGGTCGCGGGTTCGATTCCCGACTGGGTGAGTTACTCTCCATCTAGGGCTTGGGTGTTTGTAAATGTGACCATTGTTATCGTTGTTAATAGTTCGATGTAAAGGCCAAAATGTGCTGTTTTCGGACTAATACTGAATAAATAAATAAATGTATATACATATATACATATATATATATATATATATATATATATATATATATATATATATAAATATATATATTTATTTATTCAGTATTAGTTCGAAAACAGCACATTTTGGCCTTTACATCGTTTATATGGTTGTTTTGGTTTATAAATTATTAGTAAACACAGTAATCAACCCGAAGGTCGGTTTAGTAGGTGATGGTAGAGATCACCCAGTACTAAGCCCGACGGCGTGTGAAATTCACAATTCAGGGTAGGGGAGCCAGTTCCTTTCCCTGTGCCGGTTATGGTTTCCCAGGAAGACCTTGTACCCAAAAAATCACTTTAGCTTGGGTGGAGCTGCAGATGCCCAGAGTGCCTTGCCCGGGAATCGAACCTGGAACCCTCCGGTCAGCAGTCCAACGCTCTACCCACTGGACTACCGCGACCCACACACACATACACACACATATATATATATGCATATATATATACATATACACACATATATGCATGTATATATAATATATATATATATATATATATATATATATATATATATGTGTATGTGTGTGTGGGTCGCGGTAGTCCAGTGGGTAGAGCGTTGGACTGCTGACCGGAGGGTCCCAGGTTCGATTCCCGGGCATATATATATATATGTATATATATATATATATATATATACATATACACACACATATATGCATGTATATATATATATATATATACATACGCACACATACACACATGTGTATCTGTATTTAGTTTGCGTGACTGTTAAATCATTATGAGAAAATGGAGTTGTTCGAGGGATCTTTGTCTTTCAAGGCAAAGATCCTTATGCAATGAGAGTTAACTGGGTGGTATCCTCAACTACTTCAAAGGAGTTTATGAGACTATTTCTTAAGTCGGAGGAAATACGACTCCAAAATAAACAGAGAGTTCTATGCATTGTAAAGGGATTGCGCCGGGCTCATTCATCTAACAACGAACGATTTCATTTTTCTACTACCGCAATTTTCCTTCCCTTTCAACTCTTTCCTGCCTCTCTCTCACTATGGATATTAAATATAATCCCACTTTCCGTCCTTCATCGTAATAAGTCACTTCATTCTTCATAGAGCACTCTCGAGTGAGAGGAGGCAATGATGGTGGAGCGAAGTGAATAATCCTCCGCACGTAGTGTACACCCCGAATGCGGGGCGGTTGTGACACTGCTGTATGCTCACTGATCAGGGAACATGAGGTTTTCCCTATTTCTTTGCTCTACGAAGCAGCGGAGCCGTCACAGGATTGAACGAAATGATCTACATGTACAGAACTTCGTGCTTCTGAATACAGCCATTTGTTCAATTTTTTCAAGAGACCAAAGGCTTGGAATCCATTTAGCAATCTTTCACGAATTTGCTAGTGTCATAATATTGAAACGATAACTGAAATGCCATTTTGTAATAGGCAATTGGTAATCGATAATGGTGTGGTTTGTTCGAGCGAATCACTTAAGGTTTTTACCCGCACCTGGACCTCTTTGCTTATCCTACTCATTCTCTACCGATTAATAACAGATTTTAACTTCCATTTCTGATCCTTTCTCATAGTTTTTTATATTTGAGTTATCCATGTGCGAAAATAGAATGCGTAGAGAATGTATCAGCTTTTCAAGGGAAGTCTTTGGGTTCTCCGATTCAACCATTTTGGGATTGGTGAGGGTTATTTTCTTAGGACGAAGGAATAGCACGGAGACTTGATGGAGAAAGAAGAATAAAGACAGTTCTAAAGTTCGTCTGGTCTGAAAAAAATACAAATCAATTATATTTCATTATTACTGGAGTAGAGGGGTGCAAATAGAGCGGTACAAAAGAGTAGAGCGGCTACAAATGAAATAAAACAAACCCGATGGTCACAAAATCGGGAAGAATGGTGAGCAAGCACCCGTAAATGTAAATAATTATGATGTTTAAGAGGATGAAAGAAAACAATTCTAATATTATTAAATGACGCAAAAGGTGATCACGATGATAAATCACACGAAGGAGCTATAAGGTACCTATTTTTAAAATTAAATTTATAAATAAGAGTGAAAAGTAGCTATTGGCAGAAAATACACAAAATAAACCTGACGACGTGGTACATAGGGCCTTATTCAAAGAAGTTGTTTGTAAATTGTTGTAGAGGTAAGAAGGAGACAAAACTCATTTATATTTTATCGTATTCTTTGCTTTAAACCTTAAAAAAAATTAAATGCTAAGCAGGGAAAAAATTATCCACGTTACTACTATCGTCTTTCGAAGTTCTCTTCGAGGTATTTGATTCCGCGAGGTCGGCGATGATTACAGCGGATGCCACCATTCCCTTCCCTCACTGCGGCCAATTCTTCCTCGCATGACGTCCATCCTCGACAGAGGTTACAATCACGCTACATGCCTGCGCGCGAATCTTATTTACCTCTCTGCGCTCGTGCACCATCTAGCAGCGAATTTACGTACCAAGTAGATAGGCACTGAGAGCTATAAACTCCGTATCTTAAATTCCGTCTGGATACCAGTTCAGCGGGAAAAATATATGTGTCTCATATTTAGAGTCGCTGGAAAAACGGAACATGATTGGATTAGAGTTTTTTTATCGATCTTGAAAGCGAATTCCAAAGATAAAATGGACAGAGGAAAGAGAAAAAAGGAAAAAATGAGTTTTTGGGAGCTTAAAAAAGATGAGGAAATGATAGGTAAAGTATGGATTGCGAGGATCGTGTAACGGGGGATGTAAGGAAGAAGAGCTCGTAAAACGTAAGAGAATTCATGTTTGCAAGAGAAGACGGTAATGCTTGAAGCCCCAGGCCATCTTCGGATTGATGGACTCCTGTTAATGTCTTTGGAGGTACCATAAATGTTCTTCAGGTATATGATAAAAAAATCCCATATAGGTATTTAAAAAACATTGTCCTTCCTAAAATGAAGAGAGGAGCAATCAGTGTATCCTTTTCATAACCTTCGACGATTTAGTGCTTTTCACTCCGTATTGTTACTAAAAACGGACACCCACCATCATTACACAAGGAAAAACACCCCCTCCCCCAGAAAAATCGATCTAGTAAAACATTTTATATGATTTTAAATGGTTACACCGCCCGCCTTGCAATTGTTCATCCTTAGAAAGACTTAACGAAGTGGAATTATTAAGCAACCGCCATTGGTCAAGATGAATCCTAATGAACCCTCACCATTGTCGCAAAACTACATGTATAAATCCATCAACTCACAAACTGACCCCCTCTGGTGCAGACCATAGAATACTCATTCAAGGAAAATATTTTGATATTATAATTTAAAGAACGCAAGCAACTCAATCAAAAACATAATTATATGAGACACGAGTCTCTCTTAAATCGGGGTTTCTCGAGAACTTGTCTCTGTTTATTGATGAGGTAAAGCACCAAAAACTGGTTTGAAAACTGCACACGAGAAACATGAAGCCACTTGCATTGAAGGATTACAAAAGATCTGAACGTTCGGGGAAAGAATTCAGAGCATAGTAGCTAGCGAAGGGTAATTATTTGCCTTTTGAAGGTCACGCCTTCACTCTTAAGGGGAAGAGACAAAAGGTTTCCTCCGGAAATTATCGAGCATATTTACAGTGCATTGCTTTCCTCCGTAGGTGTTCAAAATTATATATTTGCTCATGGATTTTAGCATTCATATGCTCACATTCGAGAAAAGAGAACGCAACTGTGGAATTTTTAGTAAAAATCTTTTGGAATTTCCATAAATGCTGAGAAAATTGTTGGATTGAAAAAGACCCAGGGTCATTTAAAAAATATATTTTTACAAGAATTTTTTTTCAGTATGAACATGCGGAAAACATGCACTTAAAAACGGAAATCATCAAATGAAAAGGTTGAAATCAAGAAAAGAAAGGTCAATAAAATCCATATCATGTTTTATTAGGTGCGGCACATGTTTTGAAAAGCAAGCAATTATCATTGATAAGATGATTTTTCAATGTCAAAGAAATGTATTTCTAAATAAAATAAACGAAGAATTAACACTAATTTTTTTTGCCTTCCACAATATATAAATGATATAAAGGAAGGGCACTCCAGCCTAACATCATACATCAGTCACATAGGAGTAATCATGTATCATGTGAGCAGTCAGTGAAAATAGAAAAATGTCAACTATCTTAATTTACTATTAAGAGTTAAGTCTTAAGCTTCAAGTGCCTTTGATCTTATTGTTAAAAAGATGAAAAACATGTCAAAAGTAAATAAGAAAGAAAGTATAAAATATTGGGTTTTCATGAGGACTTTCGTATTCAAAAAATAAAGTTCTTTAGAAGAATTTTTGTCTCAGAACATAAGACCCATACTTTTTAAAAATGGTGGCTTAAAAGTTCATTCTGCATCTTCTGTGCAAAGTATGTTAGTGTTTTTTGCAAGTTTGCAGGAAACTAAAACTGTCAAGAAAAACTTGTTTTAACGAATGTAGTTTTTTGATGGCCAATGACCCATACTCTTCAAATATGCCTTGCATATATTGCTCCATATTTCTATCCTCTCCTGCTACCAGGGTTCATGGAAAAAAGTATGATCTAGAAGAGGTAGGCAGGAGAAAAAGTCATAAAAAAGTGACGACATTTATGGGTAGTCCTTTCAAAATAATCATTCAATTGCAATTTTATCTTCACAAACTGATCATCATATTTATTATCTGTTCTTTAGCTGATAAATAAATAAGCATGGTGAAACATTCATGCATGAGAATTTTTTTAAACAAATGTGGCTTCTTGAGTAAACTTCAATATTTCAATATCACCATTGACATGAGTACCTACCTATACATCCATTCATGAATGATTTCAATTTATCTCTTCATTTCTTCACTCATTCTCCCTTCTGGTAACCACTTTGTATCTCCTTTGAATTAACACCTGCAATGATCTTATTCATATTGTTCCACTTTCCATTTTCAACTGCCAACATCTGGTTTGCATTTTGTTTATCACCCAATCTTAAATAATACAAGCCAAAATTTTGAGCTGTAAATTAATACAAACAATAACCAAAGATAGAGTCCATTTTAGTTCAATCATAAAATAATTTATTTAAATAAAATAAACAAACAATGAATCGACAACATTTTTAATATATGCACGTTATATTATCAGTCAGTTACGTCTATAAAATGTGAATGTATCCTAGTGTGATGGCTTTGGACTAACTGTAACAGAGTTAATGTAGAAATTGTTCAGTGTATGCCTTTGTTTATACAGCTTGTTATCAAAGCAATTAAAGCTAACTCTTTGCAGCAAACATATAATCGGTTCAAATTGCTATATTATTGTAATAAATAGTTTTTCAACACATTTCTTAAGTATTATTAATGGATTCTATACCAAGATCCTTTATCCTCATTAATTTAATGAATACTTGACATAATCACTTGCATAACTCCATAAAAAAATTTAATATTTCATCTCAGTCTATCATTCAATAAGTGTTTTGTGAAATCAATTCCTCACACATCTCATATTTGCATCCCAAATGACTATCATCTGAAAGACCATGTGCATCATTAACATGTAAATTTATAAAAATAGTCCATTTACATAAAATGTAGGTATTTTGTTGAAATAAAAAGTACAACATTCAAAAAAGCTTTATGTCTGTGTACAGTCATGCAGTTATAAAATAACAACGTCAAAAATATCTTTGACCACGGTATTTAAATTACAATACTTAATGACTATGCCCAAAAAGATGTTGATCTCTGTAGAAATCATTTATCTACTAGCACAGAATCTTTCACAATATGGGCATTGTTTTGCAGAGGTAGTTTTGAGATTTTTTCTTCCTTTTCTTTACTTGGTTGAGGGTTTATCTGATGCTGGTTGTAGTAGTAGTAAAAGTGCAGAGGTGTCACCACTGGTACAGTTGCAACACTACTACTGTCACTGACAGAGCTGGATGACCCTTCAGGCTTGATTTCACTAGAATTTGATTCATTTTTATTGAAGTTTTCACCCAGCAATCTCTTCATTCACAGATCAGCCAACATGCATACAAGGAGAATATAAAAGTATAAATTACGAACAAACTATCAGGTTGTACATATTTTTTAATGCATGCATAAATGAATCAATAGCACTAAGCAATTATATTTGCAGATTGAAAGTAGGTGATAATAGGTATCCCAAGGCAAGACATCCTTCAAAAAGTAATTGTAACTGTAAAAAATTCTTTAACCCCATAAGGCTTATATGGCTCTTTCCTTTATGGTTCATATTCATTGTAGAGAAGAGTGAAGGCAGACTGTTTACTAAATGAGATAAATCCTAGCACAATTTTGAAAGTGTAGTCTACATCTGGATATTGTGCATGAGATATTCCCAAAATAACCCCCAAATGGACAGCAGCAACAATAAAAAATCCAGCTATTACAACCTTAACTACTCTATTAAGAACCAACTGCAAAATACCTTACCTTTTCAAAACCTTACAATCAGGGACAGGCCCAACCAAGTATTAAGGATAATAGCCACAATATTTTCCCCATGAGTTAATCAGCCCGTTGAGTGGGCAGTATTGCTTGTTATCCACAATTTATTTCGTCAAGACCTTGGTAGCAGTAAACATTACTGGTTTAAATTAAAACATAAGTATCAAGTAGATCTTTTGCCTATTTTTTTAGTAATTTTTCAAAAAAATTATATCTTTTATTGGAAAAAATCTATATTAAATTGACACATTAAAAGTTAATTGTTCTGACAAATAGGAATCCTCATGGAAAACATTTTAGGTTCGTTTTGATCCAAGGATAAAAGGTAGGGAACAAGAAAACTTCTACATCCATTGAAATGAGAAATGCAACTAGAGGTCAGTTTTGTAATTATTAATTATTTCTTAAAAAATAGACATTTTAAAAAATGGTTTGTCATGGCATTAAAAATGTTTTTAAATTTACTTGAGGACTAATGTATAATTTACTAATGAGCCTGTATCTTTGAGAATATGTTAATATTAATATTTTGATAAACTTTACTTCAGCCTGATTTTTACGGTGGATGCAAGAGGTCTAATTACTCATTATAAGGAAATATTTAATGTGAGATTACTAACTGATAAAAACTTTAAAAAATTGAATCAATATCTTCTCTTTACAACTGTACTTACAACTTCAATATTTTCCTCTCCTACCGAGGAGTTCTCCAATGAAGAACCCTCATTTTTCTCAAAATGCTTATTTTCATCAGTAGCTTCTTCCTCAGAGATAGATGTTTCAGTACTACCAATTTCGTGCTGATTTCGAGGACTTCGAGAAGTATGCCGTAACTCACTTGGTAAATTATAACACATGCATACACAGCAAGAAGGAAATTTAAACCAATCAGAAAAAATTCCTCTGCATTCATTTCTTGGATCATATGCCAACAAGCGATGAAGACGGTACTGCTGTTCACATCTGCATCCCTCCCTGCAAAACATTTGACGATGCTCAAACCTATAAATGAAACCAAGAATGAGAAATAAAAATTTAGATGCTTAGTCAGTAAATCAGGGAAAATTATACCTGCTCCAATAAAAAACTTAACAGAAGTTGTCAATCTAGTTAACTTTATCATATTCATGCTTAAAGATATTTAGTGTTGTGCGGCTACCTCTCAAGAATGTTGAACTATTTATTGTTATGGATAGCACAAGAATAAGAATCACATCCTAAATAATTTAGGATCCTACTAGATATAGGTTTGAAGATTACTTTTAAACACATAATAGTACCTTTATTAATGCATTTCTATGATATGCAGTTAATTATAGTATTTTGAAGATGTAAGTCTTCTGGGATTTACTCAACCTCAGTCCATATTGCTCGGACAATAGTTTTGCCAGTGTTGTAAAAGGTGTCTTCAGACCACTTCTGACCTGAAGACACCGGCTATAATGTTAGCCAAACTGTTGTCCCAGTGATATGGGCCAATGTGGAAACCTTTGCTAGGAACTATACTATAGATACAAAATCATGTAATACTTTAGGATAACCATTATCTGGAAAATTTCTCAAGATATTAGGTACAGTTATGAAATGTTAATAGGATTTAGATGTAATTAAAAAGTGGAAATGCATCTTTAATGATAACAGTAGAAGTGTTGCTACATAATGAAAATAGGTATATTGTGCTCAATGAAGTTTTCTTGGGTCTTTGCAGGGTCAGAGGTTCCATATTGGCCGCCGTATTAAAGCATCATCCTCAGGGCAGATGGTTCATCTGCCCTGAGGAAGATTCTTGAGTCAAGCTTCAAAACATCAGCCAGCATGGAACCTCAGCCCCAGTGAAAGACCCAAGAAAACTTAATTAAGCTGATACATAGAGAAAGCAACAGATCATACTTCAGGTATATTCTGGGTGGCATTCCAACATTTAACCTCCAATGAGATATTATTTTCAAGGGCAGATTAGCAATGATTAATGCCTTACAATGAATGCATAAGGCCATAAAAAGTATGGGTAATTTTTAAAGAAACTCAGAATGCAAAAGGGATAAAGGAATCAGCAAGGAAAAAATATCACCTCCTTCCTCCCTCCTGAGGTTAAAGAGGCAATGTCATTGCTTCCAAAAATTAATTTTAAGCATTGAAGAGCTAAGCTGTTTCCATAAAAAATATACTCACGTGCACTTCTCCCAGTGAACATACTGTTCAAAAGGGTAAAGATTTAGCAGTGCCAAAATTTCTCCTCTAGTGTTGTTGGCCCAAAATGGAGCAACAACCTCTTCTTTCACTGGACAAGCATTCCTGTAAAATGATAGAAAATAGAGTAAGAATTTCAAGAAGAACTATGCATTCTCAAACCATAGCAGTATTACAAAACTGCTGCCACCGGGTCATTTTATATATTAAGCAAGTATATATCTACACCAATGTAAACACCTTAAAGCAACATTAAAGAAGAAAATACACAAGGAAGATACAAGGAGACAGAACAAGGTACTCAATGGTCTACATCCTTATTAGAATGAGATACAAGAACCAATTTAAGCAATATAAAGGCCACCCCAGTTTATGTATAAATATGGATCAGAACCAGAACGGCCAACTGTGACAAAAGAAGAAAAAAATGACACAGGAACCTAAATGGAGCACAAAATACTGGAGAATAAGCAAGTAAGAGATAAATTCACTGTGACTACCAACAGAGAAATAGAAGGAATTAAATAAACCAGGAAAAGGAAATAAAGAAGATAATTATCGAAGCAGCTGATGAGCAACTTATGAGTAGGGTGGCAAAATCTGAGTGGACATGGATAACAGCTCAAATAAGGGAACTCATAGAGGCAAGAATAAAATATAGGAATTCCAGAAATGAATCTGAGGCAACCCTTCACAAGAAGTTATTAAACCAAGTCTTTTGAGAGAGTGAGATGGCCTAGGAGAGTGGATGAAAACTTGCTGTTAGGAAAGTCATGACAACGTAAAGAAGAGAAACAGAAAAACTGCTAATAAACAGGTAAAGAGACAATTTGGAGTAAGAAAAACAAAATCCCACAATGTCTAACATGCCAATGAAAGATACTAATAGAAGATGAAAACGTTGAAAGGAGGTGGAAAGAATACATTGAATAACTCTACCAAGTACCCAAACCATTTGCAGATTACTTAATTACAGAAGAAATCACGATGGAAGAATATGAATGAGGCCTGGAGATATTGAGAAGCAAACTCAATTGAGCCAGGAAATGCCTAAAAAAGGGAAGTTGGACTTGAACAAGGCACCAAGAGTTGACAAAATAAATGGAAAAATAATCAAGACTCTTAGGGTCAAAGCCAAGGATACCATATTTGGGATAACCAGAGGTAGCTTTGACAGTGGGAAACTCTTTCCCAAGTGTGATTATTGCCATACCAGAGAAACCGAAAACAGATAAATGGAGAGGAGCACAGAACATAGAACATTGAGTCTGGGGTCTCAGACATCAAAAATGCATGCCTGAATAAATAGCCATGGAAAAGAAAGAAAGACAAAAGTCTCATGAAAAATCAATTTGGATTCAGGTAAAACCAAGGAGCAAGAGAAGCAAAACTCAGCTTGGCGGTACTGACCAAAAAAATGGCACATGAAAACAAGCCATTGTCTGTGGAATTCATGGACTTTGAGAAAGCCTTCCACAATGTCAAATGGAATCATATGTTCAAAATTCTAGAAGTGTTTGGATGGACTTCAACAGCAGAATAAGAACCCATAATCCTAACAGAATGAGTTAACCACCATGTAAATGAGAAATGGAAAGAATATAGAAGCCAAAATAACCAAAGGAGGTAGATAAGGAAGCAACCTCTTGCCACCACTATTGCATGTATATCTAGAAAGGCAATAAAAGAAGCACAAGAATTGGGCATCAAATCGAAGGAGACAAGGTGAATGGCAAAGAATCAGCATGTTCTGGTTGGTAGATGACGAGGCAGTGGTAGCAGAATTACAAGAGGGCATGCATAGAACTCTGTATACTACAGACCAGGTGCTTTGGAAATATAACATGGACATCAAAAAGAAGAAAACTAATATTCTTGTGCATGGAATAAGGAAGCAGAAGGGATATATGAATATTTGTTGAATGAAATTAGAGCTAGTGGGCAATTATAACAATTCGAAATCACAACACACATAGAAAAAAGTCAATGTATCAAATATATGTAATCTTAAATGATCCTTCCCACACATTTTTTGTGCCATATGTCCTAAAACTTTAAGCTGCGGCCTCTGTGGTCATTTGCTGGTATTGAGTTGATGTAGATGAATTAAATAATGATATATGAAACAAAACATAGGACATTTTTAGTATTATTGATAGCAAGATGGTGAGAAAATTTAAATGCTATGGACTTGAATCTTGCTTCAGGTCTAGACCTAAATGGATAGGTGGGACCATTCATCTATCCAGGCTAAAACTTTTTAAGTTGAGTTATAACAATGTGATATTGCCTCAGCAGTCAATTAGCCATCTTAATACTGCCAATACTACTAGTGGTAATAATATATTCAATATCACTTGTGGAGCTTTTGACAATGAAATGACTCCAACACGATATATTTTAAAATAAGAATTTCAACAGAATATTTCATTGAACACTTCTACCGCAGTACAGTTTCTTTTATGCAAGATATACAACAATTATGGACTCATCCTATGTTCCACATCAAGCTGTAGAAGTCAAATGAAAATATAAACTGAACCACTAACTACAGACACTTTTATTAATGATGAATATCTATTCTTCCTAAATCATGAGCATTTAGCTAATGGTTAGTACCTCTGAAGCTTTATTTTATGGATCTGATAAACAAGATCTATATATGGTGCCTTCTATTCAACAATATTAGCTCACTTGACTAATAATAGTATGAGTATTGTGAAGATAAATAGGAGGGTAGCACTCAAATACAGATTCTAAATGTTATCCAATCTCACTGCTCTACTGGCACTCTTTTTTGAAGCTGTGGTTGCTACATTTATCTTGATGAAATGATGGGAGTAATCCTATTTGAACATCATTTTTATAAATTACTATGCAACTAGAGGGAAAGGGGCTCATAAATGCTAGGATTAGAGTCCATAATTATAAGTTACTCAATATATAGCTGGGTATAAATCCAGTCCTATCTGGAACTTATATTGCTTTTGAAATACTTCTACCCTATTTTTATGATAGAATATATAATAAAAACCCTCTATCACTACTGGTCTTCAGAGCTACACCAAAATAATGAGCTTTAATTAAAAGACTAAACTTATTTTAAGAATAACTGGGCAATGCAAAATTGGTAGTAATTGGTTGGTAAGAACGTGCCCTGATGGTGGAAAGTATTTGTCTGATTAGAACCCAAATTAGATTAATATAATCTATACGACTACATAAGATAAGAACTTGCACTTTCACTTACACTCCACGAAGTTTTGCTGGAGGAGGTACTTTGGTTCCAGAAGGATATCCCACCAAGTCTTCATCCTCGCCTTCGGTATTAATGAAATCTTCTTCACCACCTTTTAAAGCAGTTTCTTCCTCACTCTCCTCTTCACCTTTTGTATCAATCACTTCATCATAAACAGTTGCATTGGCAGCCATCATCAAGCCTTCATCATCCATCATCCCATGAATCAACTCCTCCCCACCCTCCTTTTCTTCCTTCACTGCATCCTGAAATAGTTTTTCCTGGTGTAATTCCTCAACTTTGGCTACTGTGGCTTTCTCATATGGAGAGGAGGGCAACAGATCAGGGGTGGTTGGTCCTACCAACACAGGAGCATGAAAATTGAACTGTGGATAAGAGGTTGTGGTGTAAGGTGTCTCGGGTGTGATGGAGCTTTCTTTGTTCACAGGCGATGACATCTCTCGGTAGATGTAAGTGCTTCCAGGGGCGTCCATTGTGGTGGTCTCAAATATATTTGGCACATCCTGATCATATGTCTTACTCGAAATTTCCACCTGGGAGCCATCCATGCTCTCAACAGGAATGGATGACGAGCTTTCTGGGGAAAAAGTGGAGACTACTGTTGTGGGCACTTCAAATGATGAATACTCAGATTGCCAAATTGTTTCTTCCAGCTCTGCAGCAGTAGAAATGGAGATCTTGCCTCCTGAAATAGAAATCACATTAAGCATGAGAGCTAACCATAACTAGGGAGTCATTTGAAATCAATCATAACAATTCAAACTGCTTTCTTGAGATGAAATATGCTCTCAATTTTAGTTATATGCATTAATTACTGATTAATACATCAACACTAAGCATGACTCATCTGGAAATTCAGATGCTATTTCATGATTAATACTGATTCTGCTTCAAACACCACTTTCCACAAATCTTTAACTATTGCTCTAGCATATAATGAATCATTACAATACAGGTAAATGACTTATATCCATTCAAAACTCATCAAAAACTATTCATCTATAATTTTCTTCATGATAAAAAATATTGTGCTATGGTATTCATTTCTCTTAGAGTATCAGCATGACTTTTGAGAAAAAAATTAATATTTCAAAGTTTGATAAAAAACAATTTTATGAGCAACAGCAAACTCTAGGTATGAAATTTGGTTAGATATGTAACCAAAAAATTACCCGGGCCCTATAACCTTCTGATTAATAATCTGTGAAATCTAGGAAGGTCTAATTATTGCAAGAAGTTGATTTTCAAAGCAATCATTAGTCTAAGTGACTCATCAGAAATTATGAAATTACTTGGAGAGTTTTGGCAAACAGGACTCCCATCTTCTTGGCTTTATCAATTAAAAACTCACCTTTATCTGTGGATGTATGTATGTTTTGAGTCTTACTTCCACCTTCTTTGGGGCGAGGATCATCTGATTTAAGGGTGGCAGCACTGTCTCCACCCTTGTTGCCACTCTCGGTCACTTTAAGCACGCTATCCACCATCTTATTTCCAGGGGCACTCTCACCTCCCCTCTTGGCACTCCCCTTCCTCACCTTTACCCCTTTGCTTTTAATGGGCATGGTTGCCGTGTATTTGACCACAGCAGCTTCACGAAGAGCATGCAAGTCAAAGTCAAAACCCTCTGACCCATCAGCTCTTCCCGTTGATTTCAAGTCAAATTCAGTCACTTCATTGGAAGACAGCTCTGCTTGCAGAACTGATATTTGCCTCACTTCTCCATACATTCTCCTCATAAGGCCTTGATTTTCATGAACAAATTGGCGTACAGCATGCCTATTTTAGGGAAATAATGATGGTACCATGAGGGTTAATTTTTCCAAGTGAGATGCCTTGATTTATAATTCTATACTGATTATTAATATCTTAGATTGCTTTTTTTCAACAGGTAAATATCCATGCAAAGTTCTTTATTTCAATTTCTGTACTCAATTCAATTATTTTTTCCTTGGCACAAAATTAAATTCAAGAAAAAAAATCTGATTGATTTCACACTTTTAAAGATGTTCTTTACACCATTCTACTATTTTAAATTAACATATATTTAGATGGTGCTTATGAGATTAAAAGATTTTAACATGTGGATAATTACAGGTTTAGATTATAAAAGTGATGATATTATCATGCTTCTGACATAAAAAAATGAATACCAATAGTAAAGCTATTTGAAGCTAGCAATAATTTTTCATTAATTTTATTGCTATAAAAGATTAACATAATTATATTATTTTTAGTGTATACCCATTTCACAACAATGTGAATTAAGCTAAAATACTACCTTGATCAAAAAGTTCCCGGAATAACCACCGTGTGGCGCTCCCATCGTTCCGATTTGAGTTCTGTTTTTTTTGTTAAATTGGTACATCTGTTGTTGATATTCCCTTTAAATCTTAGTGTCATAACTTGACATTTGCAAAAGTTACGGTCGGTTTTCGGTATGTCCATCAGTGCTTCCTGCGATTTTTCCATTACTTCCTCTCGGCTGCTAAAACGCGTTCCCCGTAATGGTTTTTTAACTCGATTGAACAGAAAGAAGTCACAGGGAGCCAAATCAGGTGAATTCGGTGGCTGTTGGATGGTATTTGTTGCATTTTTCGTCAAAAAATTACGAATAATGATAGCACTGTGCGACGGTGCGTTATCATGGTGCAAAATCCACGAGTTTTCTGCCCACATTTCTGGTCTCTTTCGGCGAATTGCTTCACGCAAACGTCTCATAACGCCCAAATAATACTCTTTGTTTACTGTCTGGCCTTCTGGCAAAAATTCATGATGCACTACACCGTTGTAATCCATGAAAACCGTCAGCATTGCCTTCTTTTTTGACTGAAAACGACGTGGTTTTTTTGGTCTCGGCTCATTTGGTGAACGCCATTCACTTGCCTGATGTCTGGATTGCGTGTCGTACTCATAAACCCACGTCTCGTCTCCAGTAATGATCCTTTTGATGAATGTGGGATCGGATTCAGCCTCGCAAATCATGTCTTTTGCGACGTCAACACGGTCTCTTTTTTGCATGAAATTGAGGTCTTTTGGAACCAACTTTGCTGCTACACGACGGAAACCCAAATCATTAACCACAATGTCTTGGGCGGATCCATAGGCAATGTTCAAGTCCTCCGCTATTTCTCTGATGGTTAATTTGCGGTTATTGACCAACATTTCTTTTACTTTATCAATTTTTTCACCGACTTTCGATGTCGATGGTCTGCCACTGCGTTCGTCATCTTCGATTGACTCACGACCACTTCTGAACCGCTCGTGCCACTGGTAAACGACCGTTTTTTTTTAGAGAATCGTTGCCGAAACACTTTTCCAACATTTCCAACGTCCGTGCGCCACTAAATCCGTTTTTTACGCAAAATTTAATACAAGTTCGTTGTTGCAAATTTAAATCCATTTCTGAAATTGTAAAAAATCGCCAACACACACAGAGATAGATGTACTCTTGGCTACGTAACTTTTGCAAATGTCAAGTTATGACACTAAGATTTAAAGGGAATATCAACAACAGATGTACCAACTTAACAAAAAAAAACTCAAATCGGAACGATGGGAGCGCCACACGGTGGTTATTCCGGGAACTTTTTGATCAAGGTAGTATATCATCCATTGCCAAACACTCTAGAATTACAAATAAAGGAAATTTTTGTAGTGTATTGTCAGGCGATCAGAAAATAAATGTTGCATAAGGTAAGCAAATTCATTTTCTCTAGGAATTGAGATGGAACTAATTAGGAATATATTACTTTTCTGAGTCCAAAGAAAACAATTTTCCACGTGCATAGCATAATTATTAAATGACAATGTATTGTAAATATAAATGAAAATGATCATTGATGAATTTTTGCATGGTATGCTTTCCTGGGACTGAAATATTTCAATTACTAAGGCTTCTAATCAGGTGGTAGATGTTGAAGGCAAGATCAACATGTGTAGCCAATGGGCCATGATCATTTCTTATAGCACTTGGCTTTTTTGGCTCACAGTGATTTAAAAAAATACTAATACTAAACTATACACATTCATTTTTTGTTCATCTTACTTTTCTCCCCCGAATGGCCTAAATAATCATTACTGCAGTAATCTAATTTTTCTAATCAACAACCTTTTCTAAACCTTTTTTCTAAGCAACAAAAAAGGTTTGTCTAATATTCATTTAAGTAAATTATTCATTCGAAATATCTTACTCTTATCTTCTAAGATCTACGATTCATTACATGGGTTGCTCGTGAAAAGACCACTTATTAGCTGAAAAAGTATTTATTTCAACCACCCATGTTAATGTAATAATTATGGCATGTATTGCCTGCCCTCCTTTTCTAATAGCCCTCCACCAAGGAATGCTATAGATAACTCCCCCTTGACTTCAAATCTTTGTGTGCTTGTACTTTACGGTTAGTGTAAGTATTCAGTAATAATTTCAAGGTTACAAGAAATGCCTGCATTAAAATTTTTTTAGTAATGGAGAGAGATTTCCTCAATGAAAGGCCTTATACTTATGCAATGTTTTAAATTCCTTTTCTTGATCTACCACCATTGAGCCCTTATGGTGGTAATTTACAACATTAAAATTTAAAAAGTAGACAATAGAATTAATTTCATTATCCGAAGGTCAGTTTCTACCATTTATAATTAATTAGCATGTAAAGTGCTGTCCATATTAAATGAATTTGTAATTTTTCACAGATTAGAAATGTCTGTGGGCAATTACAAACTCATTTAATATGGGCATCAATAATCTCCACTAAGTGAAGCCCAAAGGTGTAAAGTATACCTGTACATGTAAAGCGCTATTTATTTGGAGGGCTGTGAAGTTTTATGACTTCTCATCACTTGTTAGGATACCGTGAAGTTTATCTCTCTCTCTCTCATTTCTACCTCCCCATTAGCAAGTCACCATGCCATCACAGGTAGACCACATTTGAACTTATTTCTTGACAGACATGTATCAGTATTAATCTTTAATTGACAAAAAAATCTTTCGGTCAGCAAACTAAAATTTTCACATTACTCAAAAAAAAAGAGTAACTTTTACCTTCTGACTCAATAAAATCACAGAAACAAATTCCAATCAGATCAAATTATTAATATTCAAAAACTTTGTAGCTCAAACAGTAGACTGGCTCTTAAGACAGCCCTTTCAGAAGGATTTCTGAGATTGTTTAGAACCGTGATATTGACCCAGAGGTATTGCTACCTTTGGTTTTCTGTTGAAAATTTGCCATAACTGATCATTACAGTGTCATAACCGTTATGCTGGTGTATGCCACACATAGCCTGGGTAGGTCTAATGCTTACAAACGGGTGTTCTCTTGCTTTAATTACTCAAGCAAGTTACGCATAATATTCGGAGGTTAAAAAGAATCATTTGGACAGTGTTATATCACATTCAAAACCAAAATACTGCATTATTTTGAAGTCATATTTACCTTAATAAAAAACCAGTGCCTCAAAAAATCATCTGCTATCATTTCGTACCTCACCCCAATGTTACTATTAAACAAATATATGTAGATGTTCACAACTTTCGACTAATTGTGAACCTTAATACCCATGGGTGTTCATAAGGGGTAATGAAGCTCGGTTGTCCCATGGATAATGATGGCTGTCTTAAAACTAAAACTGGAAAATTATTGGGCTGATTTTCTTGTCATTCTCCGTAAAGAGTTTCTTCCCTGAGAAATATTCGAAGGTATAATAAAGTCGAGCAGATAACAGTAACCCCCTCAAAGGACAGAAATACCGTTTTGAATTTTAACTATAGCCAATATTCTTACAAAGCATACGTTTCACGACCCTCAAAGAGAGTCTCCACCAGGCAAAAAGATGTCTCACCGCGAGAGTGCGAGAGAGCCATCAATGTACTCGCGTGGCCCTCAATGCTTCATAACACGCTGCTGGAAACGAACAGAGTTGTAGACTGATAGGAGTGTCCGCGGTCCCCTTGGGAACTGGGCAGGCGGGAGGATAAGGAGACGAGAGAGGGGATGAGGATACTACCTTTTATTCATGGAACGCCAATCCTCAATTTCACCATCATCATTATTTCAGAATGAATTGGGGACTTCGGCACAAATTAATAACCTTTTCAATTGACAGTTACGCTGAGGGAATTGGCACACCAACAGGTGACGTAACAAGGACTTTTGAGTCATGGACCAGGTGTCTGACAAGAGAGCCCAAAGGTGTCTTTCCGGGTAACGTATTTGTTTTCGAAACTAATCTAAGTAATATCGTTAAAATCTAGAGTGCCGCTAGGGGAAGAGGGACACTTAATTAGTTGGTAAATGATGGACAGGGATTTGGGACTTCGGGCGCGGAGGTTATTCCGCCTTCTAGCTGAAAGGGCGGATGGCAGCTTGGCCGGGTCGGCGTCAAGTTCTTCGACTCCCTCAGGGGGGGTTCTTAGTGATAAGATTAAAGCCCTTTTCCACGGCTTAACCCACACGTTTGGAGTTTAAAGGGGCGGGGGAAGGAACCCATTTACACGATCAATATTTACAATGTTCAAATATATAAGCAACCATGAGGATATGTTATGATCAGTAAGTCGCGTCAACAAGTCGCCGCAGGCTCATACAGGTACTTCTCATTCTTCAAATGTTCCTGGCTCAACCTTGTGGAAATTCATTTTAATGAAATTAAGAATACAAAGTAACTTTCCACCGTCCTTTATTAGCGTACAACCGGTTTCAACGCTCAAGCGTCATCATCAGGTACGTTATTAATTAATGTACCTGATGATGACGCTTGAGCGTTGAAACCGGTTGTACGCTAATAGAGGACAGTGGAAAGTTACTTTGTATTCTTAATTTCATTACTTCTCAATCTATTTGTCATTCATTCTGTCGCTTTCTTGACTAATCCTTCTGTCCTAAAATACTTGTGTTAAAGCGTACTTTCTATCAATTCAATTTGCGTGTAATGGCAGAAGCGAGCAAGTCGAATTTATAGCGGCATTGAAGCAATAGCTCTCGGCTCGTAAAATACCTAACCCACTCCAAATGTATGGTACACCGATTAATGGCAAAAAACGTCTTTACAAGACACCATCCAGTATATTTCAGTACTTCACAGTTTTACTCAATTAATAGATTTTCTTTATTCTAGGATTTTACGCGCTAATAGACTGATCAATCGAACTACACGTCGTGAATTGAACGCTGAATGAACTAGATGACCAGATAACTTTTGTTGTTAAAAGATATTCCGCAAACATGGACTAACACCTCTAACTTTTTCAATTAGCCGTTATACTGAGAATATTGACTCACCCAAGGGTAAAGCAATAGGTTTCGGCATCAGAGACTTGGGAGTCATGGACCGGGCGTCTGACAAGGAAACCCAATAGTGTATTTCGGGAAAAACGATTTTAAGCTACAAAGACTAATCGAAGCACTATCATTTGAACCTGGACGGCAGGTAGGGTTAGAGATATAAGCATTCATTAAAATTTTCGCGACTCAAATATTTTTAATATTCTTAGAACATTATCTTTTGTTACATTATGCATGCATATAAGTGCGACGAACTTAATATGAGGGAATTAGGATAGGAAAAATAACAATTAAAAGTTTATTTCAGAGACTATCCGTGAAAATTGACAAAAAAGAGTTGTTAGCATTTTTGTAGCCGAGCCTGAAGCCAGCTTTCGAACGGAGCGTCATACACACATTATATAGTGGTAAACTTCGTATTAAGCGAGCGTGCTAAACTAATGAGAAGTCATGTGTGATAACTGTAGGTACTTACTCGACAGATCAATACATCTATGGGCAACACGTACTTAAAATCAACGATAAATACCAATAATATAGCCGTGTGCTAGCAAGAGGCTGCCGCCAAGCGATATGCCCCTAATTATGGGGAGGGGAGAGGAGCAGCCCATCAGGACATATGTGCAGCTGGAAACTACAGTGGCTGTTATTTTGCTGCAGATGCAGAGAAGATTACTTTAATCGCTGTAGAACATGGGAAGGTATAGCACCTCACTAGTTTTTTCCTTCCATTTTTATTAAGGTTTTTATTAAAATTAGGTTTGGGGCCAGTAAATATCATGTCGATCGGGCATAAAAGATTAAATTGTATTATAAAGATTCAATTAGCTTGGACAAATGAAAGTGAATTAAAGTGGTGCGAGAAACTGATTGAGCTAGCCGATAATTCCCACTGTCCCCGGAGATGGAAATGAGGATACTGCTCCAGAGGACGCACCGCACCAATGAAGTTGGATAGCTTTCTAAGGGACAGTGTAATAATTATCCTTTTGAAGACGGATTAAACTCCGCGACAGCCGCCGAGGCAAGCGTTGAATGTAAATAATAAGTCTATGATGGCGGCGAGGCGGAAGATTTGCATGGTGATATTGGAGACCATATAAAAAATTTTACAGTAACAGTAACAATCTGAAAATCCTTGTGAAATGTAAATTAATCCTTGGATACGCCCAAGAATAGAAAAATGAACTCATTGGACTTGGTTTTAGAGAGCGTAGAGGAGACATAATGATTGAAGGATTTTTAAAAGCGATTTAATGATTCTAACAAGTTTTTTTAGTTCAGATGTGTACTGAGCATTTTTTTGGGGCGAAACATAGCTATGGAAAGACTCTTTGTATTCGATGAACTAAAAACTCAATTTTAATTTAAGTGTACTTGCTACGAAGATACATGGGGGACACGTGAAGAAACCGAATTCCCTAGCCTCTTATGGGACAGGTATCCTGACAGATGGGAACGCTGGTACTTGGGGCAGTGAAATGAAAACCGAGCCCCCCGCCATAACGCAAAGTCCGCTAAAAACTAGACACTTGCTTTTTATCTATCGATACTGCCATTGCTGTGATAGGAGAACTGCATTGTGACAACTCACAGGCGCACGTGTTGTTGGGTTATGTCCTTGTTGGTTTTGTTTTCATTTGACTGCCCCTCATAAAAGAACCCTGGCAGATGGGAATACTGGTCTACCGACGGTTGCCGTGGATAGATGTTAGTGCGGATCACAGCTCAGTACTAATCGGGTGCTAACTTAAATTAAAGATGCTGAAAAAATTATTAAGGACCGATGATAGGTAGAAAACTTTATAAACGAATGAGAATCGAGGTTGTCATTCTAGCGGGCAAGAGAGAAAGTGCTAGAAGAAAGTACTAACAACATATGATCAACTGAGGGAAAAATAGCAAAAATATAGCGAGTGGAATACTGAAGACCGCTAAAGATGCTGTTTGCTAAAGAAAGCCTGTGACAACGAAATCTTGGGTAGCGGATGGATTGCTTTCCGTACTGAAGAAGAGATGGAAGAGCAAACTTTCATGAACTGAGGAAGGGGAGAAAGTTACAAAAGAATTAGTAAAAACTTAGCCAAAACTAAAGAATGACTAGAGAAGGATGTATTAAGAGCACCATTGCGGCGACTTTCGAGATAAATAAAACAGAAAAGAACCAAAGAGAAGAATTATAGCATGGTATTGTTTGCAATAAAAACCAGTTTACCGTACAGAATAATCAAACGCCACTTCTCTGGGAACTGAAATTCGAGATGGCAATTAATGCTGGACAATGTATGAAAATCAAAGCGAATGAATGAAAAAAAGGCTTTGAGCAATTTTATGACACCATGCGATAAGTATTGGTCACCTATCGGAGAAAGTCTTAATTAAGGAATGATATGATTCGAAAAAATATATATAAAAAAATTATACAAGAAGAAAGTTGTAAACTGGTCAATAATAATATAAACTGTTACAGTTGTAGTGTCGTTAGCCCGTGTAAAACACTCTTAATCTCCAGATTAAGTTTATTAAGATTAAGTACGTAATATCAAGAAACTTGGAAACTAAATTGGAACTCTATAGCCTCCTATGCACGAAAATATTTAAAAGTAGATTATTCAAAGTTTCCCAACATTTATGAAAATAAAACTTATATTCTCTTTTTTCTAAAAAAATATTACACAGAAATTCATAATTCCATCGAAAAAGCCTCCAGTACGCTCATACGCCTTTCTCACAAACCCACCCGGAGCCCTGCGGCGTAATGTGATGGAGGCGCGATGTTATTTTCTCGACAGCATGACCTGAATTCTTTAAGGGACAGTTCATTTGAATCACGTGTATGCCTACAACATTTACATTTTTCAATCAAAATCATGAACCTGAACTCAATGACGGCTGACCCTCTTCAATTGCGGCCACTTAAATTCCGGTCTACCATTTGGTCCCGAAGTTCCCATGTGCACCCTGGCCCCTGGATGACGATTGATACTGTAGCTCGTAAATCCCAAGGATACCCTTGAGATATAGCGACTTATGGTGCTCGGTAATTTTTTCAAATAATAATTCCTATAATGTGCAAACTAATACGCATTGCTTCAGTTTTCCAAACATATTTTTGAAACATCAAAAAAGATAGGTGTATGCCAAATTGAATACCCGCATTGAAAATGCTACTCGCATAATTGAAATGAAATATTTCGATTCGATTTCTATTCTGGGACTCTAAAAGCTAGAAAAAACCTCAACGTCAATGGTGAACATCGCGCCTGGTACGTGGCCACCAAAACGAAGATTCTCTTGATTAAGTTTCTGGAACGTGGATCTCCATAACACTATATGAAGTTGTGAATGTAACACTTCCGGCTGTCAAAGAGAATCAGACTGGAGCCCATTGTCAAAGACGCAGCTTTTCCCTGCATGTTTTCCATTTAATTTGGTAGATTTAAATTGCCTCCACGGCTTTTAGTGAAAGTCTTTCCGTTGAATAGGAATGTTCTACATTCCAGCAACGGAATAACCACAGCATCATGAGTAATTGCACCAAACATGATTCTTGTTTTATTTTTAAAATGAGTTAGCATCGAATAGATCATTCAGTTCAGTCCCAAGACTCGTAAGAAACTCGCTAGGGTTTAGATATGAATAAGTCAAGGTTTAGATAGCACTTCTTCACCGCACAAAAGAAATGGAAAAGGAGCCAAACGTTGCATTACATAGTCTAATAATAAATATGCGTATGTACGTGTTTGCATACATTGGAAAAATCGTAAAGTGTTCTTTAATAACTTCAAGGCCCAAGTAAGAAAAAAAACCTAGACTAAAAAAAAGAAAAGAAGTGCACAAGGATTGATTAAAATGATCTGGGGCAGAACCGCCTTCTTGAGTGGCAGAGAAGAGAAGATTCTCAAGAGTCGCCAGGAGTCCATAGTTCATCCATTGTCTTCCTCTCCATTCCACTGAAGAAGGTGGCTTCGTGACCGGGAATTTTAACCAGTCCTCGAGCGAGTTTATTTTTGGTGTGCTCTCTGTTTTTTATTTCCTTGAGTCAAGGTTTATACTGTTTATACGTGCAATCAAGCTTATTTTGCTAGCCATAGTTCTCCTCGTCACATACGGCTGCCTTTCACTTTTTTGGGATGCAAACTGTCATTGACCTAACAAATTCTTCAGCCCAGATTCCCTTATAAATTCTATGATTAGTCCGTGGAAATTATTCCTTCTAAACCCAAAAGTAGTTTTTCTGGAATGTTATCAACCCCCGGCCCAATTTGATTGAAGTACCGTAATACCCTTTCAACCAAGCAATCGAGTATATTTGGTCCTAAGCTATCACTATCTACGTCGAGAGGACCTGCAAGCAATTCTGAATGCTACGAACCAAGTATTCTAGGAATATAATACGAGCGTCAAGGAGAAAGCTGAAATCCTTGTATGCAGTAGGAAGAAGCTGAAGGCAGATATTAAAATTCGAGGAGTAAAACTACAACAATCAGAATTTTTCATTTCCTGGGCTGCAATATAACTTGGGATGGGAGATGTTTGGCGGACATCAAGCGGCGAATAGCTCAAGCTAAGAATTAGTTCATGAAGAAGGGTAAACCGCTAAGTTCAAGAAGCCTAAGGTTGCAAACAAGGGAGCAGTTTCTCAAAACGTTCGCTTGGAGCATGGCACTCGACGGATCGGAGACATGAACCATTGAATAAAATAAATGGACCAGCGAAGAATAGGAGCCTTTGAGACATGATACCGGGGAATAATTCTGAATATTAAATGGATATAAAAGTGACGAACGATGGAGTACTAGAGTAGAAGAAGAAAGAGCCATATGGAGAACATTAGGGCATAGGAGAGTGAGATGGATTGGGCTACCCTTGTCACACAACGGATCAGTTAGAAACATAATACAATTAATGGTAAATTGAAGGAATTATCCTGCGAGAGAGGCCAAAAGGAAGCCATCAATATTTTTATATTCAATCCTTAGATTGGTTCACTCCAGCTATTAATTTTATATTCCGATTTAATTCATTCGCACTCTGATTGATGCTCCCTTTTACGTTCTCCTTAATTTGCCCTATTATCAGGGGATGATGGAAATAACCATAAATAGAGAAGAATTGAGAGCTGCAAAAAACATATTTTATGATTGATGTACTGATTATGATACATTTATTAAATTTAACAATGTACCCCCCAGTATTACTTCTAGGGTGCGAAACTAGTATCTAATGTTGAATCCCATTTCCCTTCAGTGGGGAATGGAACGACTTATTAATTTACGAAACACACGGAATATAGAGCCAAATATCAGGAAAAGACCGACAAAGATTGCACAATGGAAGGATGACACGCTAGTTCTAAATTAAGCTCTCAGAAAATCTAAGAGAGGGCGCTCGTAGTATCAACGAGGTTTACTTTTAGCAAGTCTTGTCTCTCATTGGAATGCTGTTAAATCTCGGCTATGGGCATCGCGTAATTTCATTTTCATAGTCGATTGAAGCATCAAACTTTTGTTTATGCAGATAAATAGAAAAAAATGACTCCCGTGCGGTGATTAAACACTTACACTTAAAAGACTTAAAACTAAAAGAAGTCACAGCCGATTCGGATGAAGTTTCGCACAACTGCTCCTGTGTTTCGGCACAGTTAAAATTGAGTAAATGAGTTTAAACGTGGTCTTACATCCGCACAGGATGAATATCTTTCAGGGCGTCCAGTGGAAGTGAATTATTCGGAAATATTGAAATTATTCATGTTATGGTTTTGAGTGATCAACGAATCAACGTTCACGAAATAGTTTAGGTGGGAGGTATATGTATATTACAAGTCAGTGTGTTTTCAATTTTTCATAAAAAACTAGGTATGAAAAAATTACTGGCAAGAAGGGTGTCACGTGCGCTCTCAGTGGAAATAGCGGGTTTCTAAAGGCAATCCGGCTCCAAAGAAGGCGATGATGGTGAAATTGGTCGACAAGGTGATGGCCACGGGTTTTTGGAATGCAAGCGTAATCAACATCAACATTGACAACTTTCAAAGAGAACAAATGATAAATGGAGAGTATTGTGCGTCGTTATTGCACCAGTTGAGCGAAGAAATCAAGAAAAACCGTCCTCATGTGGCAAAGCAAAACATTTTCTTCAAAAAGATAGTGCATTGGTACACACCTGCGCAGTTCCGATAGCGAAATTTATGGAATTCAAGCAAATTATCACAAAATCCACTGTATTCATTAGATGTGGTCCCAGGTGACTTTTTAATTTCCAAAATTGAAGAAATTTTTCAGTGGAGAACGATTTACGACAAACGAGGAGGTCATCGTCAACACAGCTGTCTATTTGAGTATCTCCCAAAATCCTACTTTTTGAATGGCTTAAAAAAGTTGGAGAAACGCTGGGAGAGGTGTATCGCGTTAAAAGAAGGTTATGATGATAAGTAGAAAATCTACCAAAAATAATATTTCTTTATTTATTCCAAAGTACTAATTGAACGACTCATGTGTAGACGAAAGATGCATAAGCAATTTTAGGAACAACAACAAGATTTTAATTGGAAACTTTAATTGCTTAAAATCGATAATTTCTCCCATGGTGGAAATATGTTTACAGCATTACAAATGCATCAATTTTCGAAAACCAATTCCAATGCGAATATCAATGGTTACACAATGTTGATTCTCTTACTTAGCTACTATTAATTTTCCAACTTGCAGTCGTATTTTAAAAGAAACATTTAAGTTTAGAAATTCGCTAAATTTGAACTATATTTTTCAAATCACATCCATACAAAGCTCGGCGATGATTCCCATAGGAACAACTCCAACCTTCTGACATAACGTTTTCAAGTGGCATGTTCTGGGATTAATTACCTCTCCTCATGGTGCTCCAGAAATGAACATTTTACGGTGGTACTCTAGACTGTATCACATTCAAATTAGATAGTGCATACAATATTTTAGCATAACGGGACACGATTCAGCGGCCAATCACTCACCTAGAAGTCACGATCATTTCTCTCACCCGGCGAGGCGCTACTACTCTCGGCATACTTTAGATTAGAGTGGATAATTTTAGTGCAATTGATAAAACTTAAGCAAATGGCGAACAGCGTCCAAACGGTGTCCATTGGTACTTTCTTGAACATGGAACAATATTATTCAAGTTCTCATGAAATGCATAAACAGTAGACGATTCTTACAGGGTAGTCTATAAGGAGAGAGTGGCATATATGTATATGCACCCCAAAACACAAGTGATACAGAGATAAAATCCTTACTGTACTTTATGTATCGTAGTAACAAATAAAACCTCTTGTTCACAATTTCTCGGTTTAGCTACATTAAATTTAAAAGTGGTTTTTTTATACATGAGAAGGAGTGAACTACATTTTGAACTTTCCTTTAAATTCAATGGCGGTTATTTATAGTGATTTACAGGGTTCGTCCGGAAAATAAGTGTACTGAGCTCAGGAAAAAAAATTATTACACTTTTACATATCTTAAGCTAATATTCCTCAAAATAGGACCCTTGTGAGTCGATACACTTGTTCCAGCGGCGTTCCCATTCCTGGAACGCTCCCGCGAAGGCATCATCGGGAACCTCTCGAAGACTCGTCGTCGACCTCTTCTCTGCCCTCCACGAACATCTTGTGCCACCGAAAGATCACGTTTCTGGACATGGCTGACTCCCCGTAAGCCTGGTTAATCATACCGACAGTTTCGGTAGACGATTTCCCAAGCTTTACCGCAAATTTGATGGAATAACGCTGCTCCAAAAACTTCGGCATCGCGTTCCGTGACGTGGGTCGAGCGTGGAGGTTCGCGTTAACAGAGCTCCTCACTACACCACAGCTCAGAGCCGACTGCCTTTTTCAGCGTCGCTTGCCAACATACCCCCCTCCAATCGCAGCCCGTCAGAGCGGTGCTGGGCGCGCCTGGAGCGGCGCGCCCAGCCCAGGAGTCAGTACACTTATTTTCCGGACGAACCCTGTATGTAAATGACGCCATTTAAACAACTGGGAAAAATTTATTTTTCTCACAATTCAAGCACATTGTGACAATGCGTTTTGGTATTCACCTCTGAATTTTCTGTTGGTGATAACAACAATTAAGTGTCACGTGCTTCATTTTTCATTCGCAACTTACACCCTCTCCTGAATAAATACTGGGCACGCCCAGTCACAATGAAATGTTTCAACGATTTTTTTCTCTACATAATTTTAAAAATAAAATGATATAAAATGATTTTAAAATTATAGGCCCGTATTTTGCAAAACCTTATCATAAATGGAACGTCTACTAACGTAAGTTCTGATTTTAGAGGATTACGGCATTTAGACACACCCAAATTTGTTTTTATGGTAGTTCGTTGCACGGCTACACAGCAAGAAAATTTATGAGAAATGGTGTCCATATACTTTTAGGTTATTTATTGGTTTTTACCTGGTTTAATGCATTTTATGTTTAGTTGATGGATTGAATTCACTAACTCCTCCGAATACTTTAGGTACATTTGCGAAAGAAATCACGTGCAACCTAAGGGAGAGGCACGGTGGTGAAAGAAAAACCTGACAGGTGAATGGAAATAAAAATATAGAAAATGACTGCATGATAAAATATTGGGAGATATGTGAGAAGTAGCTATATTAAGGAACAAACCCTTAGGAAGACATCTTAACGAAAAAGTGAGACGATTACGACCGGAAGCAAAAAATATGCATGAACGATGCGTTTCTAATCAATGATTCTAATCGCCTTCTAACCGAAAGATTGCATGTTGTAGCTTCGTGTTAGGCATGAGTTTTGTGAACTGTAATGGCTCGGCTCGAGGGACACTCGTCAACAAACCAAGAGCAGATTATCAGGATCCCAGAGGAAGACAGGCCACCAAATATACCATTAAATAAAAAAAGTAAACTCGAAAGAATTGTGAAAGGCCATTGTAGAGCGAAGTGTGCGCAGCACACAGCAGCACAGTGGAATTGTAGTAGTGACGAAAGGCCGTCGGAAAATTAATGCCAGACCAGGAAAATCACATAAAAGATGGAGGCCGTACACTAAGGTGCTGATATAATAATTATAAATATCCGCAAACCATCGCATACAGAATTAATCATCTTTAAGAAGGTTTCTAAAAGCGCAAAGTGAAAAAAAAATTCTGACTGTGGGAAAATTAAAGAAACTATTAAAACGGAAGAAGAAAAATTTATCAGATGTAATCTACGTCAACTCTGATCTAGAGATTTGATAGATTTAGGGACATGTAACAAATAATCAAATTTCCGCAAGGGAAACGATAGACGGAAGGGAAATGAAACACCTTACGCTCCCTAATACTCTTTGCATGGGAATGGAAGAGTCGTAGAAGAGCATGGAATGGCCATCAAAGGGATTAAGAAGAGAATGGCAAATAAAATTGCATGCACCCGTTGATATTTGACACTGTCATGAATGCAGAGAACCGAAACGGCCATCATTTCAATCTTAATTTACCAGAAGGTAAAGCATCAAAATTTCCTCAAAAGAAAGAAATTACATTTCTTTTGGGTAATGTGAAAAAAGCCTATTGAAACGTGTAAGATGATCCTAGCATATCGAGTATCTGGGTCATTTCAGGTTACCAACTTTGCCTTCGTGAAACTGAACTCTCCTTTACCCCACTCTAAATTTGTGATTCCACGCCTTGAATGAGACATTCACATCAAATAAAAATTCACGTTGGTGAACGAGCTTTTATATTTATTTTGAGAAAGTACCTAAGCATATTTTTAATGCAGTGTCTCTATTCAATTTTCGAACTCGAAACACCAACTTAGTTTAGTTCCATCTGGACATCCTATTCATGCATTCTGAGGGAATTAATTTGAATAAAATATCGTTTGAAAAGTCAAAATGTATACACATTGAAGTCCAGTTTTATATGCTTCGATATGTCAAACTGTCTTCCATAGCAATAAGGTTAGACATTTGAGTAAATTGTCTCCCTCCTGTCACATAGAAAAAGTATGTAAATACAAATCAATAGAAATTCCAATTAAATTTCCTATTATTAGACGAAGAAAAACTATTTTCAACCACTGCTTTTGAATTAATCGCAGATAGATTTCTGTTTTAAACGATCAAAACATTGTGCTACTAGCGATGAGATACGAGGGTAGTTTGAAAGGTTCTCGGATTCACCACCAGAAGACAGCGCTAGCACAACGAGTTTCCTGCGTTGTAATAGGTAATCCTTTATCAGCAAACAAACAACGTCTTAGTGCTCTGGGAAGAGATCTGTGGTGCAGATGCCTCTCTCTTGTTGCTCCCGTGTAGTGATTTGTGACGATGGAAAAAAATTAGATTCGAGCAGTGCTTAAATACTTCTGAAAGAAAGGTTTGAAAGTAAAATAAATTCATGCCGACTTTCAGAAAATTCTAGGGAACTCTACTCCTTCATATTTCACTGTTGCTCTTGGGAGTTTGAGTTTGGTCGGGACATCTTAGACGATGATCTGCGCAGTGGTTGGCCAAAATGTGCCACTACCCCAGAGATAATTGCAAAAGTGCATTAAATGGTCAAGAAGGATCGCCGACTGAAAGAGCAAGAAATCAATAAACCTGTAGGAATGTCATATGAACGGGCATATCACATTTTAACAGTGTAATTGGATATGAGAATATTATCTGATAGAAGGGTGCCGCGACTCTACGCAGGAACACATACTCATCTCAGAATAGAAATTTCCAAACATTTGTTGCCCAGTTTGAAGAGCAACCAGCAAACTTTTCTGCTCCAATTTGTGACCATATTGAAACTTGGGTCCACTGCTACACCCTAGAGACAAAACAGCAATCAGGGCAGTTGAAACATATTGATTCACCACCACCAAAGAAAGCAAAAGCTATACAGTCAGCCGGAAAGGTGATGGCTACAGTGTTCTGGAATGCGAAAGGGATTCTGTTAATAAATTATCTCCCCACAGGTCAATAAATTACTAGACAATACTACGCTAACCTCCTGGACCAACTACAGCAAAAGATACTCGAGAAAAGATCATGCTTGGCAAGAGAGAAAGTCATATCTCATCAAGACAATGCACGCTCACACACATATCGTTGTCATGGCAAAAATAGTGAACAAAGGTACCGGTACAATATTATTTTGGAATTTTCTCGTAGTTTATCATTATGTATTGAGGTATTTTTTCAATAGAAATGAGCCGTATAGTTGCATTAGAATGAAATCGAGGCCAAGTGGAGGAGACCGAATTTTTATTTCGACCCTAAGAGGCAGGAAATTTCTCAATTACATATGACTCAGTGCAGAAGTTTTGTCAAGTGATCACACCTTGTGCTATTATATATATATATATATATATATATATATATATATATATATATATATATATATATGTGCAAACTAATGGAGCCAAGTGAGTACCAAAATCGCTCAAAATTGCCCATCGAGTCTCGACAGGTAGTGTGCAGCCTCACCGCCGAGTAGCGAACCAGGGAGTTCGGTGAGCGGTCGGCTTGTGGGCGGCCGTTTCCACTCCTGTGGTGTCGGGTGAAGAGTTAGGTACAAACGTGGGCGTGCTAAGTGTTGCGGGGGTCGCCAGAGGAGACCGGAGAGAGCGCAGGAGGACGCGTCGGCGGGGAAACACGCTCCTGGGTCGTCGAGGACGCCATTCTCGGCGCATGGCTGTCACTTCCTAGTTTCCCCGGCGCGCATTTCACCCAATGATTATTCTGGGAGGTGAACGATACGTAAATCATGGTGGCTTTTATTTAACTTTATTCTTAGATCGGAGACCTAAATTGCAACAGCATGGCTTCAAAATAAAGCTATTATTCCAGGAATCCCGTTTCCAGATATTTCATGCCAAGACTGCAGCTGTAGTTTTCACGAAAAGCCCGAGTCATTTAATGCCAAAAGAGAATGTTTGTGAATCCGAGGTCAATAAGATTCCTGGGAGAATTGAATGCACGTGCTGTTTAACAGCGCATCAATTTCTTATTTATTATTTATGCCAAATTCTTTGTTATGCTTCTGCCAATTCTTTTAGCAATGGTAAAATAGAGTAAAAGAATAATTAAAATCTTTGAGAAAATGTCAAATATGTAATATTTACTTCAGCAGTCCCAGATTTTAAAATGAATACCCTAATTTTATTTCTGTAGCATAAATATTGATATCTCGTTTACGAATATGACGACTCAGGGGTGCAGGACTTCATAAAGCCGCTTAGGAAGTCGAAAAGCCAAAAGCCAGGAATTTTCTCAATTACGGATGATTTCATGCAAAACTCGGAGCAGACGGTCCCATATGAGTGAGACTCTCTCTACTCTTCCTCTGGATGAAGGGTGGGGAGAAACGCGGATACGAATTTAGTATCATCTTAATGAAAGTCGACTAAGATAACCACGTTTTAACGCATTCGACGGACGTAGGACTGCACTTGAAAGTTCTTCGCACATGACATCCAAGTAAAAATCGAAATATCGCTGGAAAATACTGCTTTAACGAGGCAACGACCAACATTCCTCTTCAGCGTAAAAATACAGAGCCAATGCAGGTCGATGCCTAGGGATTTTACCTTAGCATTGCTTTTATTTCCCACTTTTTGATACCCAGAGCACCTGTGAATCACGGTAAACCACTTTTGGATTTCCATTGCCTTATCCTATTATCCCCTTGTAAGGGGCTTCTCAAATAATTGGGGTGGACATTTTCGACAAAATATTATTCCAAAAGTCACTGGCGCAAATTTCTCACCGACTCAATTCCCATTGAGTTGGCTTTAATTTCCCAACACTGTAAAAGTAAGTGCAAATTACAGAGTGCATGCCTCTCCGCCTAATGCTCATCGCCATGACACACGCGAAATGTCGCGTCTCTTAAGCTAAATGAAAAGAGCCCACCTAAGAGGCTGTGAATATCCCCAGATCAGTCGAACTTTTTGAAGCCAAATTTAATCGCAAATAAAGCATAAGTTTCAGGTATCGTTGACAAAAACCTAGATAAATACAATATCAAAAATTGAATAAAATGACATGGATGCGAGTTGATTCGATCAATATCCGTTATCTGTTCAATTCCAATAAGCAATTTATTCTGGGAAAAATAATTGCAATCTGTCTTAAATAAAAAAAATTATAAATCTATTTGTCAATCAATTGAGATTTAATCTGTTTATCGATCAATTGAGATTGATACTCGTAGATCAGCACCAGTCAATGTCTATTATTATTTAAACAGTTCAAAATACATAAAGTAAGAGAGTAGTTGGGTTTCGAATCCGTATGCTATCCAGCAGATTAAAATTACTACTCTGCCTAAATCACAAGTATTATAAGTCTTCTCTTCATTATGCAAGTTGGTTCACTACCCACAATGCCTAATCGTTCTCACAACTAATGACATCTTAAATCATTATGTACCTCATCGGCAATCATTAGTTAATTTGAATTCCTTAGTAATCAGGAAAGATAAATGGTACTGCCCTCACGCCTTCGAAAACTTATAAAAGCATTAGCACAATAATATATAGATGTAATAGTAAGGTAACGTTTGTTTCCATCTTTATCCCAAGCAAAAGAATTTGGAATGGTTTCCTATTTCCTATTCAACCCAGTGGAATCGAACGCTTCGATAGCCGCCGCACTGAAGTTGTATGAACCCCCCGCACGGGAAAGCGGACCAGGAGCAATCATTATTTCTCCTGCCGGTAGATTTTTGAGGTCCATAGGAAATTCTAAACCCTTCCTCCACTTCAAGGTTTCATTTCATCAGAAGTATTGACTTAATATATGCGGCGGGTGTGGAGAAAGATGGTAAGCTGTTAGAAGAAATCCGAAATAGACGTAAACTAGGAATACAGGAATTGTATTGGGTAAATGGAAAAGAGTCATCTTATAGACATTTTCGACGTCATTTAGGGAGTGTGTGAGGAGATGAAAATGGCTACAGTGTGAGGTTGAAGTTGTCTACACTTAGAGAAGGTGCTTTGGAAGCCTACGAAGATATCGCGTAATTTTCAGAAATGATGGAAGCCGATCTGACTAACTGAGGTAAGTACAACTTAGGTGCATATATTTAATAGCGACGATTTTCCTTAGCCATTCAATCAACTGTTGAAGCGCCATAGACCCAATTAATTGGGATTCGTCATTATTTTTATAACACAAAAAAATTGCTTTTATCTTTGATCAGCATCAAGAATGATCAATGGCTAACGTACTGTCTTCCAACCGAGAGGGTCTGGGTACGAATCCTTAAGGCGACAAGGTTATACCAATCCCTACTTGAGGTGTTTTGTGGCGAGCACTTTGAGTGAGTACACCGTCCGTCGGAATGGACGTCAAGCTGCGGACCCCTTGGCGCCTTTCGTTAAGAGTAGGCTAATTCTGGCGGCGGGTTTATCTCCACCCTTCATCCTTTCTTATTCATTCCTAATGGCGCAAATGACCTTAGCTGTCGGTTGCCTCTCCTAAAACTACTGCCAAGAATAATCAACCTATTGGCGAAACTAAAAATGCAGAAACAATGGAACGCAGCTGGGTCACAATGTGGTCCTTTTGACGGGAAGTATATCTAAACGCGCACTATGCTCGCACATCTAGCCTCTCTGTGAGTATACAGACCTCTCACATGATCCCGGTGCCAAAAAATTTCCTTGACCTAGGCCACCTATTACATTTATTTCCATAGGATACACACAGAGCTGAATAGTTTCCATTGTTGCCTCCTTTTTCCGTTAATAATCATTTAATCATCAAGTAAAGGTCGATGAGGTGTGAGATTTGACAAAAATTGACTACTTTTCTCGAGATACTTAGCAATTGGAATGTTCTACAACGGGTGTCAAGTTTCAGCTGTTTTTGCTAGTGTGCAGAAGAAGCTATTGCAATGAACGGACTCGCCTAGATAAATATGGATCCAATTCCTGCGGGTGAGCTGTGAATTTTAAACGGAAATAATTGGAATGTATGGAGTGGAGTGGATGTTCAAGCCCTATCGTGACATTTTCAGCGCTAAAAACTCAAGGTGTAGAGTTATAGGAGTCAGCGCACGTGGTGGACTCCCCGGCATTCAACTTCATTGCGGTATGAGAACTTAGTGAATTGAATTGTATAGTGTCATTTCTATTGGCCATCGCTTATTTATTTGAAGAAAAATACTAAAATGAGCTCCAAGACTGGCAACTCTCATGTGTTCACACTAGAGGAGAAAATTGAAATTCACCACTTGCGGTCAATAATTTAGCAAAATTCCAATATAAGGTATTTTACATGAGAGTTGTCAATCTAATTCTGAATTTGAAATCATTCTATACGCAAAATCCAAGAATTTCATTGACTTGTTACTCCCTAATACTCTAAATCGCTTATACAATACCAATATATATTCTTCCTTGTGTGTCTCTCGAAAAAGAAAGCCATGAAAAGAGAATGTAAGCTTAAAAGAGATCCGCATTATTTTTAATAAGCCTTTATAACTGTAGGGAATTTACAAAAATCCAGAAATACGAAATGAGCTTATGCAATAAATTTCACATTATTTGCATCGCAGAATTATTATGGGGAAGAGCAGTTATACATTATCATTTATGAATTGACCGAGAAAGGACAGAAACCCTTCAACAAAAGAAACAATCTAAAGAGAATGTGGATGCCTCAATTGTCTTTTATGCAACTCTTTGCTGACTATTGCATTGCAGAGGCATATCATTAGAGCTTCGGTGGAGTTAGCCATTATACCCGATGTGCTTTGTGTAATAAAGTTCATTGTTAAAGCGTGGAGTTCATTACACAAAGAAATAACATAAGCACATTTTTTAATAATTTGGCGGTAAATAATTAGAAAATATCACTAGGTGGAATACGACACACATTATTCTCAAAAAAGTTTTTTTTATTTTCACAAAACATATCTAGAGTAGTCTTCATACTTAGGATATTCAAGTTATAAAATAAGCTCAAGTTTTAATATCTTATTCATACCTACATAGTGACTCATTCTCTCACAGACGGCTTAAAGTGATGGAATTAACCATTTAATGGTCACTCCATTATAAAAATATGTCCGCTCAGTGAATTTTGAGCATAAAATAATAACTTTGGAAGTGGCAAGAAAAACTATTTTTGAAATACATTTAAAATTGAAGCAAAATTATACCCAAAAGTGCAATTTTTATGTACCCTGTAAATTACTATCTATTGTTACTGTAGCAAATGGCCAATTGGAAATATTTAAATGATTAACACTGTTATGAAGGAATTTGTAATTTTTATTGCGAAAATTTGAAATTTCACATCCGACTGTATGATGTATGCAACTCAACAAATACTTTACCCTTATTACAAGACATTTTTTCTAACATATTTGCACTTTGTCGGTGTTCACGAGTTTATTCCGTAAATTATTCCTTAAAAAAATAAAATCATAAAACTTAAGCGAAATCCGACCTGCCACTAACCGTCTCTCTCATTGTAAAAAATGATGTTCATTGTACATTTCGCGTTATTAGGGTGGTTTTCAAGCAAAGTCTGGTTTTATTTTTCGAGAATTTGAATGCGTCAACTAGGCGGGTCTCATGGGAAATAAACCAGGAAGCTTACGCACCGGAAAGACGAAGATTTGTGATTTGATTCGTGGTCCAGGAAAACTTTCACTTGGCAATTTCACTATTTCTCCGTATTAATTCCAAGGTGATATAATGCAATTTCGGATTCACTGGCCTAATTTTTTGATAATTTCGGTTTTACTCTCGAGGTAGTATCCCATGAGCAATCGTTGGCTGATTCAATTTCTTCCGCCGGTTCCATTTTTGCAGGAGCAGCCATAGAAGCAGAACGATATCTGCTTGAAAACTGACAGCGAAAGTCACATGTTGGTGCTGCGAGACGTATTTTATGCCAAAAAATGTGCCAAGAATATTTTTAAACTGCATCCTGTAAATATAAGACTGGCGAAAAATCACTGGACGCCTCAGTTATATGTCACGTGACCTTTTCCCTCACATTAAGTCTATTACCAAAAAATTCATACATTCGCTTTGAAACTTTTCATTAAATTCATTCACATTTCAACTTTTGCAACCATGAATGGAATATATTTTCAACTTTGTGCCACGATATAACCAGCTGAGGTGAAATATTCTCACAATAACAAATCACCTTAGCTGACGCAACAGCTAATCTCGTAATTCTCTAAATACGTGAACAAAAAAATCGGTGGATTCAATTTCACGGCGCCAATTTTTCGGTTTTTAAGTAAATTTGAAATGGTATAAAAACATTTTTATTATCTTTCATCCATCAAGACATCACGTAGTTCCTTTGGAAATTGAAGTTTTGGAGTCGTGGGAAGTAAAATACGCTCCCCTCGCACAGTTTCTTCTTGGGCAATTCTAGAAGCAATATATTTAGAAAATAAAAATCACGCAAAAAAATGCTTCGCAACAGCACCTTTTATTAAGAAACCATTACCTTACTAGCGTTTATCTCATCTATCCTACCCTAAAAGCATACGGGACCAGTGATACAGGTTCCCCGTATTGCTTTTAAATGAACTTAAACCTAGAAAAAGTTGGCAATACATAAGGAGTTATAGTAAAAATCAATTTAATGGTTCTCATTCTCACTTCTATTTGCTTATTTCTCCAAAGATTACTAGGGAAATAAAGTCTAGTCCAAATAAAATAATATGTAACGCATTACAAGTGCCGAGTGACAAAAGATGCATTTTGATTTGCAAAATAATTTTTTGTAATGTATTTGTTAATTTATTACATCAATGGCAAGTAAAGACTGAGAATCAATAGTAGGCGTTGGATTAGTAGGAAAAATAAGGGAGGTGGGTGAGTGGAAGTAGCATGGGTATTGTGCAATAGGTGGTTTTATTTCATAAGAAACCTTTGTAAACGAACCAAGTAATCGCGTTAAACATATGTGATCATGTTTTCTATTAATTAGCAAGTTTAAATTTCCCTAATTCATAGTAATCCGCCGCCCACAATCAGCATCGACCAAGAACTCGTAATAATCGAAAGAATCCCCACTAACAAAAGTTACAGCGAGAAAATCAACAACTATTAGCTCCGTAAAAGACGAAGGGAGCTTACCATCATTCAGAAAATTTCCCCTCCTATCTATCCAAATAATATTTGCACGCGAGTCGTGCAAAAATTTCTTTCCAAACAACCTTTACCATCCAATACCCAAAATTAACCCCAAAGATGAATGTGAGTTCACATTTCGCAGTAAAACAGTTTCAAGGAAGGGTGTTCACGAGAGACTTGTGAGCAGGTGGGCAGTTATATCGGTCAGATCAAGCAGGATATTTAACCATTGCTAGGGAAAATAGAAAACGTAACATGGCAGTTAACCTCACACCTATAATATTGATACAAACCTGATCTAGAAAAACCCCGCCTTCCATTTCAAATTTAATGTATTAATCGAGGAAAAGAAAAGGCAAAGGATGATACTTAATGCTTTTGTGCAAGGAATTGAATGCACTCGTAAAGATCGAAACTATCCAACGAGCAAAGAAGAGTCTCATTCTAAGATAAATATAGTTCCTTTCTAGCCCCTCCCCAACCCTGCACCCTTTTCCGTCATCTTTTCTTGGTGTGAAGATAAAATGAGTGAGCTTTTGACCAGTAAAGTTTATTGATGATAACTCTGATTGACAGCTAAGAGTTTTTTACGAAGGGGTCTCGTATACCTGTAATGCGGTTAGATAGGTGGCCATCGATGGGAAGACGGGGAAAGTAAACCTTGAGTCACTTCATAATACACTAAGACACCTGTGTCGAAGCTTAGGCCGTGACCAATAGATTTTATCATCCACCCGTCCAACACAGGTGTCTGCCCGTGTTCCAAGTGACCAACAACCCTCTCCCCCCTCCGTCGATGGCAACCCAGCTGACCAAGTTAACGGTACCAGAGCGGCCTTCGTAAAACCCTATAAATTGGATATCGAATTTTTCATCAGTGCCCCATTCCTTAGGCTATCACCACCACAAATTCAACCCCCGCTCATCCAGATTCCCAAACCTGTAAACCGTGCGTAGTTAAAAAAAAAACTTCGTCTGTTTTGGACATAGCCTGACGTGCCTTGAAGATGACCCTACGGAGCAGAACGCAAGCCCTTTGGAGCTCCATCACCACGGAATACTGGAAACACTTATTTCCTAATTTCGCTCTACTGTTTACGCAATTCCACCCCAAAACTGAATGTTAGTGAATTTTCTGTCAAACCGCCTCCTTCCGCCCGGATTCCCTGTAATTCTCCCAACCTCCTGCCTACACCCTTAACTTCCCCTCCCCAGGCAAACACGGTACATTAGGCAGCACCTGTTTTCACTCTTTACATGACGATGATGTAATCACGTGGCGAATAGGCAACGGTTCTACCCGTTTTGCGTATCACGAGCACCAACAGCCATAGTAGGGGTCACAGATTTAGGCTCTTCCTTTGCTAACCATAGCTAGGGCGGAGGCAGAGTGCTCCTGGAAGGAGCAGGCAACGGGCAGAAAAAGGTTTGCAGGCAGCGCAGCAACGTGCGTTTAGCCGCGAGATTTCGAAGGATTTTGTCGAACCAATCATTCCCCATTGGCGGAGTCGTTTTCGATAACGTCGCGCGACGAGCGACATGCCCACCAATTCCCTATCCATCACCCGTTGATGCGCGGGCGGATTGCGGCTAAAGAGACCACTCTTGAGCCGCGTCCAAACTGGTCAGTTAGGCACCTATATCGCTCAAATTTAGGAAGGACACTAACTTTAAGGATGTCCAAACTATGGAAAGGTGCTTCAATCAGTTATTCATTATGTCCAAACTCGTTAGGCAGCAGGGGGGTACAAATTTATGCATCCAATACGGCATATGGATTTAGGACACAGGAAGTGTATCCTAAATACGCCAGAGTGCGACCCCATAATTCCAAGTGCTTGAAGCGTGGCAATTGGCGGAGGAATAACCGCCTTGGTGGGAATGTATTAAATAAATAGGTCACAGTAAAATTCCTTTTTTATATTCTTACTCTGGAAGCGCTGAAGAAACGTAGAGCCTTGTGGCAAAAGGCGAGACTTCCAATTCAGGAGAAATCTAGCGTCTCCCGCATGAATGTGGTTTTAATTCTTGTAATAACTTTTTTTTAAAGTTATTGAATAGAGTTGTGTGAAATAAAGAGGTGGTAATTACACATTTTTTTTGGTTTGGTTGTCCATATCATGACAAAGAACATCGTCTTTTTATATTATCCTCTTTACTCCTACTCTCACATTTTTTTTGGATACCACTGTGATCCATGCCTCGTTTTTGTGCTTGTTAAATCCTATTTCGGTATCAAAACATTACGGAAAATAATCTCCAAGCGTAAAGATGTGTTTGGATAGTTTATGCATTTGGTAATGGCCTTAGCAAAAATATAACTGTCTGCATTCATGCAACTGGGTAATCATGCATATATCGTGGGCCAAACCTCGGCAAAGAGAGTCACCATTTCACTACATTGAAAAAATCTAAAAAGTAATAAAACCAACAAGAATTAAAAATTGCCGACAAAAACTAATTGTATGCTAAAAATTAATCAATAAGAAGCTAAACTAAAAAAATATGAAACCCTTAGATATAAAATTACGTCTAAAAATAATAGAACCAAACGCGACACAAATCATATCTAAAAACAATTAATGACTGAAAGCCTTGACCTTGGAGTAAAATACTATATATTAAGGTAAAAAGTCTAAAATTATTTATGTAAAATACTATCTGAACTATTAAAGTAAAGCAAAATCTAAAAGAAAATGAATAAGAAACTACTTTCAAAAATTGCCTAAGTTCCTAAATTAAAATAAAGAAAAGGAAAATTTTAATTTAAAAAACTACCGCATGAATTTACAGGTGAACTCAGAAATTCGCAAAAACCATAAGGTGCACTCTTTTGCAAATAAATAAAATTTTTGCACGAGCTATATCACTTGTCAAAGTATTTACATTCATACATCACCTATGAATTCTTTATTCTTCGCTACACAGATGGCAGTACTACTACGTAGAGTGTCCAAACTCAAGCTGCCTTTCCATCAGGCGCCTTACATTTAGGCACCTAAAAGCATGCATCCTAATACCTAACCAGTTTGAACGCAGCTTTAATGTTAGGGGGAAGGGTAGAGTGGGGAGAGGGAGGCATCGCTGACCGGGTGAGTTACCATGGATATCCACTGCCCGGGATGGCGCACCAAGACTGCTTCCGGAAGTCGCAGGGCGGCGGGGGCGTGGGCGGCGGGCGGCCCGCGAGGTAGTCACTTCCTCCCGAGAAGTGTGAGCGGCCGGATGGGACGCGTCCCGCGGGCCGCATACAGGCAGTGTATTCGTCGAAAGCAGTAGCTCCATGCGACACGAGTGCCACTACCAATGCCACCTGTGGGTTACAACGTATTCGGTCAGAGTGCAGGCAGAAATGGAAGAAAATAGAAGGGCAAGTAGGGATTTGCTCCGGAGTTATTTCGCCAGTTTGGGACTGGTGGGGAGAGGAAGGAGTGGAACGCGAGTACCCTGGCATCGGCAGAAGGTTTTATTAAATGGGTGTGATCCATTACTGAGCACCCCACCCAATGGACGCTCTAATATATTTCATTCACTCCTAAACAATTCCAAATGGATACAAAATGACCATGGCAAATCCAACTACTTCCGGGATTTTTGGTCGAACCATTAAGGGAAACCAATTCCCACGGGCCCTCTCCACAAATTATAATCCATATCATTCAATCAAAAGAGTACCCCCACATCTTTAAACAATAACAAACTCTAATATTTATATGGCTAATAAAAATATGCATATAAAAACTAAGAAAGAGCTACATATCTTTGAAAAAGGGCTACGAGCTAAACTCGCTTCGCAGTCACCAGATATTATTTTAATGATCAGAATTGCAATTTCCTCGAAATTTAACTTGCCCCTCCAGAAAATTAACTCGTTTTTGTAGAGTTTCATGAAAATGTATTAACATATTAACCATTGCAACCGGATAGAAATTACGGGAGATTGGGATAGTTGAAATACACACATAAGTATAACATTAATATAATCATTATGAAAACAAAGTGAAACAGCTCACTGGAGCTGAGTGGCAGTTTTCTTTAGACTAAAATTATGTAAAATTACAGTTATTTAACAAAAACTTTTTGCAGTACCTTGATGTCAATTTCTGTCACGTAAATACTCTAATTTAATAAAATAACCCAGCCTTCCCATGGGGGAGAATTACTAAGTGATATTTTCCGTTGACACGAAATTCAACCACCTGACGGAATCTTCCCAGATGAGATTTTAATTATGATCATTTTTCTTATTAAATGTGAGCCAAAATAGGGAACTTAAGTTGCATTGACTTTCAGCTGAGCTTTGCAAAATTTTAGCAACGTCCCCAGGAAAAAATGCAATCAAATTATTTTTTTGAAACTAGTACGGTATTTTTCGGCAATTTATTTTTGATAGACAAATGGGAAGAACTATGGCCATTGGAATATTAACAACTAAAGAAAGATTGAAACAAGAAAAATATCTGATACTATAAGGCAGAGCGATGCATAACATTGAGCGGCGGTTTCTCGTGCGATGTCGAGCGTCTTTTCAAATGCTCCGCAGCAGTTAAAAGCCTTCCCGTCACTTAGAAGTGACGTCCGTAACAATGGAAACCGTGACATTCATGACACTACTTCGGAATGCAGGAATATTGCGATAAGTTCGACGAACGAAAAAAATGCATACGGACACTTAAAATAAAACATCCTACCGTGAGAGTTCTTCTCCTGGAGTAAATAGGGATGAAGTCCCTAAATTACTCCTGCCATATTCGTTTTTCGTTGAAGTCGATGTTAACTTGACAAAGCGATTCAGTACGCATAGGTTTACGAGGAGGTCGACGTGAGAACCTTCGATGACCCCCTGCGGTGCCGGCCACTATAATTCAGCTCTCTCCCCCCCCCCTCCCACCTCTCCGCCAAAAATGTATCTCCCACGACGAGATTTGACAAAGTTGACATGCCCACATGAACGATATAGATGCGCGGCCGTGGAATTGGAATCGAACGAACGCACCTGACCGTATAACCTTGAATCGCTTTTCGGAGTCCCACACCGACGGGGATTTGGGGCGCGCTCGCTCGCGTCCCAGCGCCGCGCACCCACTTTCACCGGCTGTGACGCCCGCCGCCATCAATTCCTGCTCCCTCCCTTCCCCGACCGAGAGTGTCACCGTTAGTCCTTCTCCCCCCTTCCTTCCTCCCCGCCCTTCAATTGGGCGCTCACGGGCGGGTATTTCTGGTCCGTGACCCCTTCTTGCTTTCAAAGATTCCATGAAACAATTAAGGAGATCCCCGTCGGGTTTGAAGGATCAAAAGTAGCACAGCTTTCGCGTCGCCGTGGGGAGGGCAGGGCGTTTCGTCACCCGCGCTGAATCAGTTACCAGCCATCGATCCGCTGGGGGAACAGATTTCATTGCAATGCCAACGGCGCATTAACCTCGCGAGCCAGGCGGAAAAAAAAAGATCGCGAGGGAAAAGGTGAAGTTGGATATGTGAAATTATATCCGTAAAGCCAAATTACCGAATGACATGCACGTTTGCATATGGAGTTCAAGGTATCAGGTTTTGTGTGCTCTCGGTGTGTGACAAGCGACAAGAAAATATTTCAATTTTCCATTTCATTATGTCTTATCACTGCTGGTTTGGGTGATTGCCATTATTTCGGAGATCGATCATGAATTAATACACCGGAAATAATTGTAATTTGATAGAATGCAGTGGAAATCTGCATGCGCATTTCTCGAATGCATTTAAAAGGTGGAGAAACGGCGAGATGAGGCTCTTGAACTCTGGCCGAAGTCCTCCTCAACTGAGAAAGCGGGCAGGTTCTCTCGGGAAATAAAATCAATTGTTCGGGAGCCAAATCACTTTTTCCATCGATCCATTATTGTGAAGCTAGAGAAACAAGCATCAGGAGTTTTTAGGGACTCCAAAAGGACGTATATTCTCGACGAACGATACGTCGCAGTGATAACTTCCAGATCCCCTCTCCAAAGTCAATCATCGAATGCGCTCTCCCAATCACCCATCCCTTTCCATTTGCGCGTTCGTAGCCTGACTTCGCCGTCAGGTGGTTGAGAGGGTTTGCGTGTAGATGTGCAAACACCTCCCCCCCCCCCAAATTCAGGGGCGGATCCCTATTTTTCCTTAACTTCGGAACCTCCACCCTGCTTCATAAGTGAAACCTCGTACGGAAATACTACATCTGCAACTGTAAGCATCGCTAGAATGGGTGGCAGGGAATAACTCCACACCAGGCGTGCAACGTCAAAATTATATGTTACTTGAATGATAGTGACTATCTGAGGAAATGTAGCATTCAAATGATGGAAATAATTTTTATCGAGAATATCTTTTCAATCAATTAAGTACTAGAGCATCCTACCACTTATAAGGACCCAGAAGAGTCATAATTGAGATATAATGCGCTATGTAGGTTTGTACACTTTTCCCAAAGGTATAGTTGTTCAGTCGGCAAGCACAAGCATCGAAACTCTTAGGTAGTGCATAATAAGATAATTGAAGTGTTCTTCTCGCCTTTCGGTATGAATTGTATGCACATAAATCTGTCTGTTCTGTCAAGTAGAAGAATGAGAATCATATTGCATGGACGGAAAGTTTAATTAGGGAACCCATAATAACAAAAAAATTCCCGTTAAAAATTTAAGCGATCCTAATGTCAAGGAAAATATCTGTGTAAGCATTTAACATCCGTAGTTCAAAAAATAAAGCTATTGAATGTCATCCAAAGCACAAGTGCAAAATATATTTTCCGTTTACAGAAATGTCAGAGTGAAGAGAAATGAAGTTGGTGTGTGGTATTTAATGCAGTTAAGGACTATTAAGTCATCAGGGCTGAAATAGGTATGGACAACTGTTTGGAAAGTGTTTCGTGTTCAATAAATATTCCTCCATCAAAAAAATTTGCGACTGCGCATTTTACAGAAAGAAAAATTAGAGTGAATTCAATAATACAACCATACAAGCAAATCATAAGCTTCTTATCCAAAAACAACGAATGGATATAATAATCTTTGGATTTTTCAATGTCCCATTTATTGATCTGAGTACATATAGTTTCAAAACAGAAAGTAAAAACAAAGTTACCTGCGAGTCACTTTTGTAGTCTTTTACGTGGAACTTCATGCATCGTTTTGTTACTTTACGAAATAGGGACAGTAATATCCTTGAGTTATCCTTGATCCGACAGGAAAATACCAGAAGGGCCCATTAATATAGAATTTTTAAGAAATCATCCACCACAGAGCAGTGAATGCTAAATTTTCTCTATATGTGGTAAGAAATAAGAAGCTTAAAAAAATTTACTTGCTCGAAAAAGGGGGCCACGCCGGCTTAAAATGCGAGTTGCAAAGTTCATATGTTAATTTGAAGAAACATAGCAAATACCGAAATACTGTGGATACGTAGAATCACGTCTTTGATAATACGCGCTCAGCAGCCAGCAAATTTATTCTAAGTTAATTTATAAAAGATAATATGGTACAACGCGGAAGTAAGAAAATCGCCAAGTCGTCAAAGGTTATTTCACGCTAGGATGAAAAATACACGGCAAGATATCTCTAGCTCTGGTAACAAACGGAATGAGTTAATTCACTATTTAGGTAACGTGGGCGAAAACAAATAAACAATTTCGAAATGGGTCACGCGGGTTCAAAAATAAATATTTTGCAGAAAATTTAAAGAAGGATCCAAAAAGCGCTTTGTTACTATGACAGGGAGGTAAGGGAAGTTTAGGGAAATAGGTAAACAGTTATTTAACTCAAAAACGATAAAATTGAAAGAGTATATCAGTTCAGAAAAAGCCTTCTCTTTAACTTTACAGAATTAATTTAATAAGGTGGCATTTTCTGAGCAAATGTCGCAGTGTTTTCATAAACTTTTCACCGAGTGTCTCTAAAAAATTACCAAATTGTTGCCACTAACGGATCCCCAAAATTGAAATTTCACATTTAGGATTAGAACGTTTGCTGAAAAACATAAACCATAACAAATCCTCCAGGTCTGATCAAATAGCAGCTCGTATATTTAAGGAACTAGCATCGGAAGTTGTGCCGCATCCAGAAATCACATTTAAGAGGTCCCTGATTTGTCACAAGGTTTCTATTAACTAGAAAATAGTCGATGGAACACCTACTTTTAAGAGCAGAGGCAGGGAACTGAGTATTTGCAGACCCATTCCCCTCACTTCTACATCATGCAAGGTCATGGAAAATCTAATTGTTAGTTTCAAAATTGAGGCATCGTGAGAGTCCAGAGTTATCGATGAAAACCCAATCCGGTTTCTAGTAGACTATATCCTGCGAGAGACAACTTTCGCTTTTTGCTCATGATATTTTGGGTCCGGGGAAAAAAAAATTTCAGTAGCTGCAGTTTTTCTACACTTAAAAAAAGATTTCGACCGAGGGTCTCTTAGTTGGCTCTTTATAATGCTGCCTGTATTGGCCTACGGTATAGATTAAAATGTTATAGTTTGTTGGATATTAAGACAGTAAATGATCTCATATAATTATTAGGTAGTTATAGCTCTAATAGAGCCGTAGTCAAGTCACTTTCCCCCCAAAAAATCGGTTGTCCCTCAATCCCCAAAAAAGAGTCACCAAACCCCTTCCATTCCTTCTTAACGGTAATGGCATAAACACCAGGGTAAACCAAAGCAACAATTTCAGAGTGTAAAAATCATTCGCCTTGACTGGTATTCCCAGTCAAGGCGAATGATTTTTACACTCTGAAATTGTTGCATTGAAATGCACATTAGCGGATGACTCCGTTAAAAGTTACTGTTGTGGCATCTCCCGCAGTATCTTTGGAATTTGACCAGGGTAAATAGCAAAATTCGCCAATTTGCCGACGACGCAGTGGTTAAGAGAGATTTCCGTAGTTCTGAGGATACAGTAGCATCAGCAGATTACCTCAATGTAATAAAGAATTGGTGAGATACATGATATTTAGAATTAAACTTAAATAAGTGTGTGGTGCTGAATTTTTTAACAGGAAGAGTTCAATCTCGTAAGCCTATGGTATTAAAATACCGAAATAATAAATAATTATCCTTTTTGAATACTTTGGAGTAACTCTTACCCAAGACCTCTCCTCGATGGAGCATACGTATACGGAGAATTTGTGTGTATGCTACAAAATTTGGGATTTATTGGATGAGTATAGGGGGAATGTGGCAAAAAGGTTATGGAGTGATGCTAAATTTCGCCAGTTAGGCCTCATTTAGAATATATTCTACTCGTACTAGTATATAAGAAGTTCAAAAGGTCGGTTACATGGCCGCATCAGGCCGTATCCAGCAGAAGATAAGTCATATTTGTCATTTTTTGTTATGATGAACCTAATAGCCTATCTAGATTATTAGAGTAATTAGCTGGGAATCATTCATTGAACCAAGGTCAAGTTATGTTGACTTACCTTCGTTCGCTTAACCCTGGTTCGCTAACCAGGGAATAACTTATATTTCGGCCTAGCGTGGCGGTGGGTAAGGCTGGAGCCATCATCTTAGCGACTAAACGTCTCTACATTCAGTACGTATCCAGCTGCGGTAGTGTGCAGTCTGTGGTTCTTCTACTTTGCTCACTGCGGACTGTTAAAATGTAATGCGCTGCAATAGAAAATCCCACGAGTTTTGAAGTGCGATCTGTGATTAGGTTTTTTCCTCGCCTAAATACCACAAGCCAATTTAAATTCATAGGTAAGTTTGTGAATTGTACGGAACGGAATAATGAGTGAAGGCAGTGTGAGGCAGTGGTTACATTCAGTTTTAAAATGGCCGCACCCAAGTGCACGTAGAGAATAGCAGTGGTCGGCCAAGCCTTGTGACAGATGAACTAACGGTGAAAATCAACGAAAAAATTCGTAAAAATCGCCTTTTTACGGATTTATCGCTAGTCCTGTCTTGCAAATCAGCGCTTTGACGATGACGCAGAATTGCATGCCAGTGTCAACAAATAGTTAAAAAATAAGGCGGCAGATTTCTTCAGAGACGGAATTAAAAAGCTATTGTACCGTTGTAATAAATGCCCCGTTTGGAATGGCAACTATGTGGAAAATTGTTTTAAAATGTGTCTTTCATATGTGTACAATAAAACCTTGTCTTGTTACTAGGTTCCTATTTTATTTCAAAACTTAAGTCACTTTCTAGATTGTCCCCGTAAATTAAAAATTTGCATAAACCGGAAACAGGTCTCTTCAGTGATAATGTTGAAAATGTACGGTGGGAGATATAATGACGACGTGATTAGAGATATTATATTTGGAACTAACAGAGTTAGGATGTCGTTTTCCCCACGAACGATGGAGAATCAGGATAGCAATAGAGTAGAATAGGAACTATAAGCGATAGCGCTAGGGGGAAAATCAGTTTTCATTTTACGTAGCCGTAGTAGTCTATTTTCCATTATTTCACAAAATCTTAGTTTATTGCCCTTCTGCCACTAACAAGGCCTCTCTCATGTGTAGAGAAGGATATCTCTCTTAGACTTCTTAGTGCTGAATCAAACGAAGGAGCGAAATGGCGTTAGCCAACAAAAATATAGATAAACACATAATAAAGAGCACTCACTCGCATTCCGAAATTTTCGTTGGCAAAATCACCTTCTTCTTTGTTGGACGGAAGGAATTGAGAATAACCACCGAGAAGAGGCCCTGGGTAATCCCTGGGCGTCTATAAGTCTTAAGTACGCCTGTTTTGCTGTCTTAAGCTTGAGTGGAGAGTCGGGGGGAGGGATGCTTAAATGGAGACGCAACAATTGTCAAAGGCGATGTTATGGTGGAAGGCGTGCTTCAGGAGTGGGAGTATCGCACACGAGGAAGAATATTTGCAGGAAGCGTGATTGTTATTCATCCTGATGTAAAGGGGTGTGGTGCACTGACCAATATAGGGGGCAAGGCATATTTGCCACATCAGGAGTTAAACTACATCGATGGAGGTGCAGGAAGAGTAGGGGATGGGCGACAGAGAGCTAAAAAGTGGGTGGGAGAGGGACGGGATTTGAGTTTGAAAAATAGGACATGTTTTGCACCTTTACATTAAACCAACGCTTAGTAACACTAAGTATTGCAAATGGCAAAGAGGGAAATGATACTTCGCTCCAAAAGACGGCCGCCGGAAAGTCAGAGTAACGTCGAACACCAAATATCATCCACACGTCGGTATTTCGAAGGAAATCTCCACGCCACCACCTCATCAACTAAGATGTAAAGTGAGTAGTAAACTAACTACTTCTGTATATACTATTCTAATCATGGAAAAAACCACATTCTAATCACTAGTTTGCAGTGGATCTCCAAAATATCCCGTCACCTGTCAATCTCTTCATTCCTTCGGCATACATAGCGCTGACATCTCCCATCAACTCTTCCTCGTGATTCGTCCTCCACCTTCCCCGTAACTTTTCCCCCAATTAAAGCCTTCCGTAAACTATCGCATCTTAGTGTGTGTCCAATTAGTTCTGCCCTTACTCTTGTGCCATCCGTAGTCTTCTATTTTGATACAATCATCAAAATTCGTCCTAATTTGTTACTCAGTTCGCACATTAAATTTTCATAATTATTTTTGGAAAACTGGCAAAAATACGATGCTGGAACTGGTTCAGGGCATTTACTAAGATATAATCTGCGTTTAAACAAAAGAATCGCCTTCTTATGCATGGGGTGGGAGGTCTGGTGTGAGAATTCGGTCGATCATTTCTTCATTTTGAACTAATTATTATTTACTCCGTTTTTGTAGGTTTATAGGACATCTAATTCATGAAAAGTTAAGTTCGGCAATGCGGTATGAGTATGAGTATGTCGACTAGGTATAGAACGAATTTCCCTCACTTTTTTGCACATCTGTTCCCTTTGCCGAGGAAATAATTCCTCGTAGCGGTAGTTTCTGCCTCTCATCCTGCGGCCAGGTCGACAAATGACACGTCAACTTCTGAATTACTACCGCGTAGCCAGGCATCACATTTGAATGCAAGGTATTCCTTCCACCTTCCAAGCCGTAAATCGCTTCTTCGGCCAAACGGTGCAGGATGCCCGACAGCGCCACTCGGAATGAAGAATTCGAGGAAAAGCCACTCGCGGTGTTCGAGACGAGGGTTCCGCTAAAAAGCCCTTCATTGACCCTCGTCTGTTCTTCGGTCGATTTGATCGACGAAGTCAATCCAAGCAGCCAATCACTGAACGCCTTCGAAACCCACGGCGTAGCCAATGTCTGGTGGCAGCCGATGGAATAGTTTTGGTCTGAATAAATTAAAACTGTTCGATATACAGTAAAAAAATGTTATTTTTACGAGTGCTTTTTGACGACCCGAGGCCCATTTTTGAACGGAAGAAAGGAACCTAATGGGATTTTTTTGGGAACTTAATGGATGAAGGTAATATTTTGATTTGGTCGTTCAGAGAAAAATCGTCACTAAAATACTATACTTTTTGAACGGTAGGGATTGTGATGAAGAGGAAGTGGGAGATACACACAAAGGAAGAGAGGAAGTGAGAAGTAGCGCCAAAGGAAAAGAGACTAAAAGAAAGAAAGCCTTAAGATAGTGGAATGCGGCTTGTGGGAGAGGGCCGAGATAAGAGGGTGTGCGTAACTAGGACTGCGTCAGGGTAATGAAAGGGGATTGGAATTCTGTGCCTACGATGGACTTGCGGCGATAAAATTTTTTTTTACGCATCCAGCTGTGGAGATAAACAACATAAATACCACGCGACCGAATAAGAGTCCAAATTGACCACTTTTGGTGAAATATTGGTAAAAATCTAAGGCAATTCATGGGTTTGGAGAGTATTTCGAGTGAGATTATCAACAGTGACTAACAGTTTGAACGATGACGAGCCAAAAAAAAACTAGCAATAAAAAAGCACCGCTTGCAGCGACGAAGAGTTCAACCGAAGAAAACAATAGGGAATATTTTAATGGATTATACATTATTTGACAAGATTTACAAGATTTAAGAACACAAAGAAAATGGCGAAGTAACAATTACTATATAGATGATGTCCTCATAAATGCACGCAACCTCTAGGCTAACCGACGATCACATTGCGCATCAGGTTAATCCGACCAAATGGTTTTGCTGGAAAGTAGTAAAAAGAATAATATTGAAACACGGGAAAGTAAGAGAGGGAAAAGAATCCTGTTACGAGAAACCTGTGATCCACAAAGAAAGGATTGGTTATGGTCAACGGTGAAAAGAAACAGATGCCAACTCAAAGAACACAAGAGATGGATGCCAGAGAAATGAAATGTTTTCCTTTGTATTCAATGATAAAGAAACGTATTCAAGGGAATGATAACGAAAAGCTTATTCATAGAGGTATATAGCTTGTCAAAGTAAATCTAACGGTCGAATAATCTTTAGAAGGAATAGTCAAAGTACATCGCAAATATACGATCATATTCGGAATTTTAAGGGCAAAATTTGAATTAAAGTTCAAATAAAATAAACAGATGACAAGAATATATAATGATAAATGAAACTTGAAAATAATTACGCAAAGGGGAATAGGAGAATACTCGTAGTTGCGGAATACGCAAAAAGGATATCCAGAATTGGAATGAGAATTTCGAGCCTAAGCAGAAGATTTTCTGGGAGATTAAAACACGAAATTGGTGAAAATATCACCAAAAGCTAGTCAAAACTTCTGAAAACTTTCAAAAATATAACACGGGGAAAATTTGAAGACACTGAGCATTGTACAATTTTATCTATGGCATTCATGCAACTGGGAAAATACGAAAATGAAGAGTACGGATCCAATTTTACAGTAAGAATTACTTGCAAGTAGTGAAAGGAAGCTAAAAGAGATACTTCACGAATAAAATGTTTGGTTTTATGGTACACATAAGTGTCTTAAGTGGCCATTCCAGAGTTCGAGCTTAGAGAAGTATCATCTAGGGGAGATTGTAAAAAAAACAACGGGCGACTTTTGCCTTCAACAACATGAAGAAAATATTTGATAAAACTTCGTGGAACAGAAATTTCACTTCCCTATATGAAAGACTTGAGACCTGGAACGCGAAATAAACGGTATTTTGACAAGTGGAAGAACAGTTGCTACTGATCGGAAGCGGCCTCTACATGGAAGAAGCAAGAGTAATGAAATAAGAGGATAGGAACTGCCATAATCTTCAGCTTCTTTGCCAAAAATATTTATTGGTTTGCGGCTATTGTATTTTTTCTACCCATTTCTGTCTTCAAAGACCGGTACACTTCAGCGATTACATTTAAAACGAGATTAAACGAGACACAATACAAATTTAATTCTTCCGCACGAAGCGACAGAATGCTACGCTCTACTAATAACACAGCACTCTGCCTGAAAAGAAAGATCTGACGTGAACGTTGACACCAATAGAAAAGATTAACAAACCATACTACCTAGAAAAGTACTCGAAAACCAAAGTAATGGTTTCTGAACCAGACCGACAACAATTTTGGAAGTAATTAAAAATACTTCTTCAAAAATACCTGGAAAGAACTTAAATAAGCATAGGGATTACAATTGTCTTAGAAGAGAAGATTAGCTTCAATAGAAATGCGTCGGGGCTGAAAAATCATAAATGGACAAAGTGAGTCACCCATTAAAAGTATTTAAATACGAATTTGTCACAATCAGCATAAAGGAGAGGAGATAATTGCATTATATTTACAATTATTCTAATAAATGGTTCTAGCAGTTGAAGTCTCATGAAGATAAAAAAAGGGGAAATGGAAAGTTAGAGCTACGGAGAAAGACAAAGAACGAAATACGTTGGACAGACAACAAGAGATGTGAATATTACGTGTTATATAGGACTGAAGTGGGAAGTTAAGAATATGAATAGATTGAAGAGTTGCAGCAAATGAATCTTCTAATTGAAAACTACCGGTAAATATGATCTTAGTAAATAATTCATTTTCCTCCCTTGGAAATATTTACAACGTGTTCTCAAGTCTTATAGGATACCCTACCAACATTATTAGGAACATCATAAAAGCATATTTTATTCGGCATAATTTAGTAAGTAACCATATAAATAAGACGTTGGTGACTTCAGAGCTAAGATATCACACGCATATCATAGACACAATTACACTAACTGTGTGTGAGTGTTGTTATGAGGTAATCAGAGAGTCCATGTATACGGATGAAAAAAACTGAAGGAGTTAACACCGTTGATTAAATAAGGACAACGGATTATATATGAAAAGAAGATCGGAGGGAATTCCGTACGGTTAAATATAAATCATAAAAAAAACCATAAACACAGTAATCAACCCGAAGGTCGGTTTGATAGGTGACGCTAGAGTTCACCCAACACTAAGCCCGACGGCGTATGGAATTCACACGTCAGGGTAGGGGGGCCAGATTCAGGGTAGGGGAGCCAGTTTCTTTCCCTGTGCCGGTTATAGTTTCCCAGGAAGGACTGGAACCCGAAAAATCACTTAGCTTGGATGGAGCTGCAGGTGCCCACACTTACCCGGGAATCGAACCCGGGACCCTCCGGTCAGGAGTCCAACGCTCTACCCCCTGGACTAACGCGACCCACGTATATTACATATAATGGAAAGTAATAACTTAAACTACTTAAAATATTTTGGAGATATAAATGTGGGTTCTTACAATAATTTTAAATTGAAGCCTCAGGTCGCGGTCGGCGTGTTGCCAATTTGTTTAAGATTTCTCCTATTTCGATATAAAATTATATTTGGGAAAGTTGAAAATCAAATTTTGGCCAGTCCCCATACTGCCAGCCTAAAATGTGTAACAGGCAAGGAAATTTAAAGTTGTAAAAGAAAATTTTGCTTAATAGCTTAAAAATGGAAAGTAGGAGATTAAATAGATTCTGAAAGTTTTTATTTCGCATTAGATGAGGCGACAGAAAAATGAGCCCCACTCATGACATTGAATCCCTAATTAATTCCCTCTCCTTAAAAGGTTTCCCACACACACTCCGAGACAGTATAGGTTCGCATCGGTTAGAGCACTCGCACGGAAAACAATGCCTAAGTAGTTAAATATTCATTTTTCGTAGACAAAATTTTAGATCTTTCCTAAAACTAAATGAAGATATTCCGAGATCCAACAATAGTGGCACCAGTTGGCGTATACAATAAATACACACAGAATAAAAGAAAGGTTATTCTACCTATCCTTTCAGCTTTTATCCTGTAATAATACTCAGTGAAATGAAATATTAACCGTTTTATAATTTGGGGCTCAAACATTCCGTGCCAACTGTTCCTCTCATGGAGACATCACTTGTCTCTGTGCTAGAAACGTTTGAATTCGGAGGAGTAGTCATTGCAAGAGGTGATGAACCAAGAAATTTTAATTCCCCTTGGATTCTTAAAGGGAGATCGAGCCTTCACAGGCTGCCGCATAAAAAATGTTCTCGCATGATGACTATTTTATTACTTTTACTTCCATAAAGAACACATTTTTTCCTCCCGATAATTCTGAAAATTTATTCTCTTAAATTGAAATAGCATCTTACTTCAATTTAGAGATATAAATAACGACGAACCACACAGATTCACCTGTTCTCTTCCCTCCGACATACTAATGAATACCGATAGCGAATTTTGAGAGCCCTCGGAGCTTCTTCGACCGTTTTCGGAACTCCCTGAGATCAAATTGAATCATAATATTTGCCTGAGATAAATTCTGCCTCCGCGGAAAGAACTCTCATTTATCGCTTAATTCGTGTGAAACTTTTCGATGTTTTATATTTTGATTAAAATACAACATTAATTAAATATTACATTGATAAGTACAAGCCGTGGTAATGCTTTTCAAAAATAATTACATCAACATGTTCTTACATGAAACATTCGTTTGATTAGCATTAATTCAGTGAAACTAATATCGGCCATTAATGTTGGATGATTAAAGTAATATGTCCCACAAAATACTAGAGAGGTTGAGAAATTCCGCAAAGGTGTCATTCCTAAATGAAATACCCAACCACACACTATTGCAATTGAGAATGCATCTAATGGTGCCTAAAGTAGTACTGGAATTCGATAGAAGGCCGGTATAAGTCTTCTCCTCCAGCCAGAAACGGCAGTGGGGCACTCTCATGCCTGGGGCCAGAAATATCCCCTGCATGCGGATGGACCACAAGACTATCAACAGTAAAACATGGAGAAGGTAGTAGTAGTAGTTTTTATGGGAGGTGACCGACAGCTAAGGTCGTTTGCGCCATTAGGGATGGATGGGAAAGGAAGGGAGGAGAGAAACCCGGCGTCAGCATTAGCCTACTCTTAACGGAAGGCGCCAAGGGGTCCGCAGTTGAACGTCCCATCCGACGGACGTCGAACTCACTCAAAGCGCTCTCCACAAACACCTTGAGTAGGGATCGGGATACCGCTACAAAATATCTATCGCCTCCATGATTCGCACCCGGACCTTCTGGTATTGATCATGGGCTTTGAAACCCAATATCCGGTAGGAGAAATAATAGGGCATCTAAGGTCGTTAGTCAGCGAAATCTCAGCAGCAAAAAAATTAAGGCATGCATATGATGATAGGAACCTAATGTTAAAACCCTACTCAAGGTAGGCAAATTAGAGGAAGTAAAGACAGAAATACAAGATAATGGAATAGGTGTGCTAGGGATAAATGGAACCAAATGGAAAGGGAATGGTAAAATTTGTAGTGATTCTTTTTAAATAATATAGTGCGAAGATGAGAAGAGTGGAAAGTATGATGTAACAATAAGACTAAATTCCAAATGGGCGAAACAGGTATTAAACTCAAGTTTAGTAAATGAAAGATCAATGATAATGCTAAGTACAGACTTGAATTCCGAACTTCATGGATCACAGAGGACATTTTAAATATATTTGAGAGGAGGAATTAGCTCAGAGCGAATAATGTAGGAGAAAAAAATATAATGATAGATACATGTAGAGAAGGAAAGGTGAAAAAGAAGAAAGTATGGGTAAATGAACAGAGGAACATATCCAATTGGGGAGACAATATCAAGCCTATCAGAAAGTTAAAGCCCTACAACACCACCCAAGAGTGAGATCCACGATCATTACAAATAAATGGAAGGCTGTTGGTAAAAATGAAGAAGTTTGTGGTCTTTAAATAGATGGGTTCTCTTACATGCACGCAAGTAGATTAGTGCCTCGGTGAAGACGTGTCGGAGAAATTACGATTTAAAATATGGAAAAAGGGGGAACAAAAATAGGTCCGCCAATCATGAAAAAAGTATTTGTTCTTGCCCTTTATAAGCTAAGTTTTGGAGAAGCAACAGGTGTAGAGAGCGCAGCTGCTGGGATAGCATTAAAGCATTGGAAACTGAATGAAAGAAAAACTTTTTAATTGTCTGCGACTTTCATTAAAACGGGGACATAGACGTACTTGAGGACTTCTCTTTGGCATTTAGCAAAACTCTTTTAACAATATTGAGGTGAATGCTATTTATTTATTTATTTATCGACTTAATTGGGCGAGGTTGAGACATAGTCCCTTCTTCCACCTAACCCCGTACATTACAGACATTAAATTGCAGACAATTATATGCAACCAAGCCCTAGATGGATGAAAATCTACCTAGGCGGGAATCGAACCCACAGCCCTTGGGTTGGTCGGCGAAGACGTTACCCCGCCGCCACCGGGGCCGGCATGCTACAGGTAAATGGATATAGGAAATTCAAAGAGTTTTACTTCTTCCGCTCCTTGAATGTTTATCCGAGCTAGTAGAGTTTTCAACCCCATGCATTCCTATTTTGCATGACATATATCACTGCCGATCGACATCGAACGGAATCTGCCAAGTTTCCCCTTAATGAGTTTCAGAATTCACACTGAGTGTCAAATGGACATTTTATTGAGATGACCGCGCGGAACGACGGCAAAGGAAACTGCTGTGATTGTGTCCTCAATCTATCAAGATGACGATATATCGATGCCATTCCGATATTTTTATAACGAATTTTTCCATAGAAATCTTGAGGATTATACATACATTGCAGGTGGTTAATTATTGTCGAGATTGCGATGCTTTTTATGAGAAGATATGGACTATGTCGTCTCGAATGTGAATGCTTCATGAATCGCGTTTACAATTTTCGCGATGGTCATTTTTTGAGGGAGCAACACAACGGATTACCAAAGGTGGACAAAATACATTTTATCCGTGTCATACCGTCCATATGTAATGGCCATACCGTTGATTGTACATCCAGTCGATATGGACGACAATTGTCTATATAGTATGCCCGATAATTATCTCCCCCTCGATATTAATCTTATATCGAAGTACGATACTGGAAAGTTAAGATCGCACAGCTCCATAAACTGCAGTCATGCGATTAGTGGTGGAGGGTGGAGGCCTGCCGCTGGAGGGGTGGAAAACGGACTCTTGCGACGGTGGAACCTGAGAAAAACGTGATCTTCTTCGTCTTCGGATTGCGGAAGGTTATTTCGGCCAGCTGACGACCGCTTGGTCCGCAGTCGGTGTGGCGCACACACACTCCATCTCGGCTAAACGTCGTGCGCCCGTGCAATGCTGCGACACGAGGCGCGTCCCCTTTCCAGGAAAACGCAGACCAGGCTGCCAATCGTACCAATAACTCACGGCGACATAGGTAGGAAGAACCTACATGTATATAAAACTGAAGAGCCGAAATATCGTCGGAGTTTGTTGAAGACTCCATCCCGGAAGTACGGAGTGTCTTCTATCCCTAGCAACTACACGCTAAATTTCTGGTCAACGTGTACGTATTCTGAAATCGAATGAGCGTAATAACTGCCGGAATTCCGGAAAAAAAATTCTCTCCGGTGATTGGACGGACAAGTTAGCGATTCCAACTTAAATGATAACGGATTAGAGTTGAAGGGCCGTTTATCATAATAGTGTTCTGAAGAGAATGGAAATGACGGATGGGTTGAGTCGTACTTGATGATGTTCCTTAATCAGCTCTAAAAGCCTGCGTTGTCCAGGAAGAAACGCTACTTTGAAAATTCAGTTAGTGTGAGCACATCTTAGAATAAATGAATGAGCCACCAATTTTATAATTAGGCAACGATCAGCTCTTAAGTTTTCATTACTTTCGCCAGGAAATATCAATACTGAATGAATAAACTTCGTATTTTTTCGCACAACACAATTTTTTAATAACATCGTTTATATAATATATAATACTACCGTTTATTTAGTCAGTGTTCATGAATTTTTACAAAGCTGAGTCTCAAACCATCAATTTCAGGAAATATCAACTGAACCGTAGGCAACTGCTATGAAAGGTCAGCAATTTCAAACCTCTCGGAATAAGGATATAAGATCAAATTTGGTGAAAGGGACAGACAGATGTAAATAAGTAAAACAGACCTTAAAGTTGAACCTTAGAAGTTTAACCTGAGGTTGGGTCATTGCATTTTGGTGGCTCTGTGACCAATTTGTGAAAATAGAGTAGTTAATTTAATATTATGGTAAGTAATTTTGATCAGTAATATGAGAGACAGTTTAAAATAATATTTTAAAACAAATTCAACGAACATTTACAGGCCAGATACAGTTCTCCTGTAGTTTTCTTGTAAATGCAATGTAAATTCTGAGTGTTTAACAATTGAAATGAAACGAATTTGTCTTTCGGAAATAAGTAATAAACCACAAAAACCCTGCTTAAATCATGAAATAAATTTTAAATTCTCGTCATACATTTATATATCATATTAATTAAAGAATGAAATACATTTTTTATTGTTTTTGGAAAGGTTGTGTAACGGGATACATTACTGTTAAGACCAGATTTCAAAACCAAGGCTCACTGCGAACAAAATGGAAGCATCTTTGACACATGTACTCTTGCACAGAATTGCAATGACGTAGTACTCAATGCAATATGTAAAACTGTTCAAAAATAAATGTGCTTAATTCTCTGTTATCATTAAGATTAAATATAAAATAATATAAGAATTTTCCAAAATAATACCTTAAAAACCAAACATACTAATATAAGGGACTACCACAGGGAAAACCCATCTATGAATTACGCATTTCTGAAATGGATTTCAAATTTATTTAATCCATCCAGTACTAATACTTTTAATGAGAAAACATGGTGTCCTTAAGCATGACTGCTTCATAAGCAGGACTTTTGTATAAAAACTTATATTCGGAAAATTTAGTTAATAGCTTTATAAAGCAGGACTTTAGGTTGATTTTATGTTGAATTCAAATCAGTTAATGAATCCGACCGAGTTACAAATCATTAATTTTACCCTCCCGAGGAGTAATACCCCTTCATGTTCGCCTGTGTGGCTTTCCATCAAACATCAATAATTACAAAATACAATTCTAACCTCATGATGATACAACAAGTCCTTTTGTAAAGCCACCCGTATTCAGAGTCATCCAACAAAAGATATAGTGATAGAAGTTATCACAGAAAAATCTTGAAAAATTTTTATCTTCGACGACTTACAAAAGACCGAGAGTAAACAATTAGTTGACACACTTTTGTAGAAATTTACAGGACGCAAAGAATTTTTAATGACCCACCAAAACCTTTATTTATCTTGCTTACTATAAAAAAATACAAGTGCTGTGCTTGCATCTCCTGTTGAGGTGAATAATTGAGATTAGAAGTAGCGAGTTTCTTTTACGGGTTTGTGTGAATTTTGGTCTATTGATTATCTCAATTTGTTTTTGTGATAGTCAAATTTACTGTCAGTGCAATCTAGCATAAACCTTTCATTATATGCTCAGTTCAAAATTTTTATTTGAGTAACTCGGAAAAGAGGAAAAGGCATAAATATTTTTTGAAATGATTCAGTCAAGAAGTTCGGTCTTAATAATTTGACGAGCTTCATTTCGTCTTGGTAGTTTTTCCCTACGTCACCACTATTGCCATTGTTTGTTTCCATTGACAAATGAACTACTTCATTGGTCGGTATCCAATGCTGACATTCACTTAACCATCTAACTGACACCAACTGATCATTAATATTTACCCAAAAATTTTATTTGTTATATTACTCCGCTATTTATTCAGTGAAGCCATATATCCAGGAGACTGTGACGTTTCAAATATTTATCTAAATAGGGAATTGAATTATCTAGTTGTGTCCCAAAACTTAAATCGCATATTTGGTAAAAGATAAAAAAGTGCAGCTAGTAATTTCAAATCTTTAATTTATGGTCTCTAGCTGTTTTTCATTACCCAATGACCGTCTCAAACGACCACAGGTATTAATTCATTTTTATACGCTATGACGGTTTGGACGGTCTGGGATGACGATGGCTTGGAATCTTTTTAAGGTTTATACTCGATGATGACTTGAAGAAATGAAGAAAGGCCGCTCCCCCAGGTCTCCACATCACCGTGCCCAAACCAATCCGGGCGCCTCCCGGGTCGACACGGGGCCGCGCCAAAACATGTCCGCATCTGCCGAGCGAGAAAAGGCAAAGCCCGGGGGCACTGCGACGAGGTTCCGAGAGGGACCGAGATCGCCCGGGGATGCCGAAGGAGAGGCTTAAGAGCGAGCGGTGCCCCGGAATCGCTCCGTTTTTATGTGAGCCATTCTCTCTTGAGCACTGGGTCGTCCGTCCATCCCCTGGGAACAAAGCTCCCGAGGCGCATCCACAGCGGCGCGGCTCACTCCCGTTCCTTTGGCCTTTTCTTCTGCTAAGGATGAGACCCGTTATACGGCGGGGGGGGGGTGGATGGGGAGTGGACGTTGCGGGGAAGGGACGGAGGAGAAAATGGATGGGGGGGGTCTGAGAAAGAGGGGAGAACGAGGGAGCCCGTTAGCAGCGCGCGGAGCGGCGCCTTCACCGCCGGCGTCTGCCTACTATTGCGAGCGACGGTTCCCGCCCCGCTAGCGGTAATCCGGGCCGTAGGGGACGCCTCACTCAAACAGACGGGGAAGAGGTTTGTGGTGGGGGGAGGGAGTATCTCCCCTCTAGGCCCCCATCCCCAACCAGCGCCTCCCACCCCGTCTCCCTCAGCGGCATCGTCCATTCATAAAGTCCCCCCCCCCCACACCCGCCGTCATAAAGATCGCGCGTCTAAAAGGAAGTATTCGGCCGAGTCTAGACACGGAGAGAGGGAAGTCAGTCAGCGTCAGCTGGCCGGCTCAAAAACAGCTGATGGCGGGGAGCGTGGCAAGCAGGAAGCCACTCGCCGCAGTGCACCAAAATCTGCATTTTCCAACGCGAGAGAGAAACGGTGATGAGGAGCGAACGTTGCCGGAGGAAACATCCCCCCCACGCCTGGTCGGGAAACAATAGTGAGAATCTATGCGAGTCAAAATTATGTCCGGGCCTGTGTTGTTATCAGGTAGGGTCCTTGTGCCATTATGGGGAGTATCCAGTTTACAGATTACGTCCTTGCGATGGGTCCGACATTTTGCAAATGTCGTTTAACATAATTGAAGCGGAATTGGAGGAGAAAAATAAACAACAGTAAATTGCAATTTCCGGAATCACCATAAAGGTTATGTTTGGTGTACCAAGGTCTTACGCAACCTTGGAGGAGTGTGGGGGATCTGAAGCAAATATTTCTTCTAAAAAGTCGATATCCGCGAACTTCTGTCGCTACCACTCGTACGTAGTGTGTGAATGCTCGATAAAAAATATCTTCTTCTCACCCTGGGCATCTCATTCCAGTACGTAATGATCCCTCACGGTAATCGAAGTTAGGTAACGATGTGGTAGGACTTATCATCGGGACTTTTATGTATCCTATCGTTTAGAGGCGAGTGCACAATGGACCCTGGAAACTAGAACACCTCCTTCAGGCTGATGAGACAATTCAGAACAAAATAAACAGTCGCTCAACGAAACCATTGCCTTTTTCTGCTCATCATTCCTGAATTTCGTCTGAAATGTCTAGTCTTCCCTACTTCCCCTGCAATTTCCTTTCCATCACATCTTCCAGAATACCATTATGTGAAAATATCTCATCTATTCAGTATTTTTATTGCGAATTTGTTGCACCAAAACAAATTTCTACAGAAAATGTTAAAACCCTTCTTTGACATTCCATCCAGTTAACTTTCCCATATTTCTCATCCTTCAGACATTAGCTGATTCGTTAGCAGGCTGAAGATATTTCCTCAAAAATCAAGAGACCGACACGTTAGCCGTTCTCCACATTGATTCGATAATGGCATGCAAACGTTGAAACCGGTTGATAATATATCTGGCGGAAAATCACCCAGTATCTCTCGTTTACAAATCTACATCTACATAATGGTAATACACAAAGGTACATAATGGTAATTACACTAATATGGTAATACACAAAGTTATGAAAATTATTATACACTGTTCGAAACCCAAGGTTTACGCGGGTATCCGGTCACGACTTTTTCCTGATTTAAGGAAGAAATAAATCAAAATAATTAACTTTTCAATACATCCGAGAGCATAATTTCAATAAGTTTCCAACGTTTTAACCACACGGTGGAAAGTTTAACTGGGAGAGGCTGGTGCTTTCATAATAATTTTCCAAAGTTTTTTTTTTAATCAAGAAACCAGAGAAAAAATATTTAAAGAATAGTTTTCAAAATAATATTTTAGGAATTTTGCTCAAATGACCCATTTAATGGATTGAATTTTTTCACAAAATCAAATTTTATTTTAAAATAAAAACATGAAAAACCCAAGAAATCATATCGAATAAAATGATATCAAACTCGAAATATACCAAAGGTATTGGCATATACATTGGGTAAATACCAACTTTGCTACTTGCATAGCTTGCGAACATATAAAAAGAAGTTTCACTCTCTTTTTACGGGAGAAAAAATTTGTTTATTTAATTATTTCGAGTGATGCACAGAGATTTTTCAACTGCCCAAATTTCTTGGAAACCGTTCATAAAGAAATGTTTTTCATGTGGGTAAATAAAACAGTGAATAGTTTAGGAAATACCTTTGATATCTTAATCAGGTGTTAGTCACTGAAGGACCGCAAATCCTAACAGATTCTCTAGCAAAAACTGATCATTCAAACTAGGTTGTGATGCAAGAATTTTCACCGCAACCCATGCAAAAATGAAATGTTTAACGCAAGCCATTTGAAATTATTACAGAGCGTCAGAGGACCAATCACTCAGGAAAGGAAGTTTACGAGTATCTGGTTTGCTCTGTATCCACCTTCCACAAAGGTAGCGCATCAGCCGAAATCCGTTGTGCTCTGCGTGGAACCCGTTATTAAACCTACCCATATAAAATTGGGCTCATGAGTAGAAAACTAGTTTCTCTCGACGCAGAAAAAGGGATGACTCACCTCAGTCAGTCATTAAGCTCCGTTGGCGTCATTTCACTCCCGGCATTGCAAAAATTTCCTGAGACACTTCATCTACATAAATAAACCGCGATCCACCGATAAGGTTGTTTAGCGGGGGAGCAAGCACCATTTGGGATGGTTAAGGGATGAGGAAGGATAAGGGAGAGGAAGGGAAAAGTCAAAGAAAAAAAATTACTAAAAATCTACAAATTTACATGCATTTCGCATTTCTGCAGGCTTCGCTAAAAACGTGATAATTTATATGCATGATGGAGGAAAACTTAGTTCAACAAAAGAGTTGATTTCGCAAAATGAAGGACGAAAAATATGAAGAAGTAAATGAATAAAAATGAACAACAAACTTTTATACGATAGACCTCCACGATACCATGACAGGTCGTGCAGAACTAGAAATTAAGATGGGGAAGCTTTATAAATTCATGCCCATACAACATACATGTATGGTCCCCGCCCCTAAGTCACCGGCGGAAAATGTGACACCTGGCTTTTGGTAGCGGTCGCCGTGAGGCATCACCCCCATAAGGAGGGCCGAGGGATGGAAGGGCGAGCTTGAAAAAAAAACAAAAAGGGTAGGAAATATTGTTATGTGCAGTACATGAAATTATCCTTTATGAAATAATTTTGTTGTGTAATTATATCAATTATATAAAAGTCCCATGCGGTAGTGTGGGAAGACATTTGCCATTATAACACACGATATTAGCGAAAATGCATGCATTTAAGTAAAACTAATATTTCTCTAGACGCCCAGGGTGGCAAGTGGGATTTTTTCTGACTCTAACCCTACAATTACTATCTCGTATTTTCCGTTGAAAGAAGTCCTTGAGTCTACTAATACTGGGGTCTATTTCTCGAATTGATTATCCAAGTGACCAATGTACGTTGGATTGCGAATAACTGAGGAGACCTCAGCGCTGAAACAAGCGGCCCTGAATTCATTTAATAAGTCCAACGTAGCATTAAATCGTCTCTATTTTTATGATTTCCAACCCAACTCCAGAAGCATTTCTGAGACGCTTTTCGTTTTGTCGTAACACTCACATCGTCCCCTGCCAACAGCGGGGTGTCGCATTTTCTACCGGCGACTTTCTGGGTGGGGATCGTGAGTTGCACGGCCAATCATTTAGAACTCCCCCTTCTTACTTTCCAGCTTTGCGTGGCCTGTCTTAGTATGGTAAAGGTCTATTGTATACATGAATGTGGTTCATTTTTATTGCCCGATGAACTATTTTATTGGCAAAATTAATATTTATTTTGAACTATTTTTTCCGCCAGCATGTGCAAGGATACTACTTGTTTATGGATTTGAATATTTTTCAGGGTTTTTGAAGTGAACGTTTTTTTCCCTTTTCCCTTCCTCTCCCTTATCCCTTCTATCAATTCTACTTGGTGGTTGCACTTCCTGCCACACACCTTTTTGGTGTATCGCCAGGTATTAGATATAGAAATGTTTGAGTGGGTCCGAGGATAAGAGTTCGTGAATTTTTTAGCAAATCTTACTCGTCGGAGCGGAAGTTATTGACTGAAAAGGTCATAAATTTGAGTGAAAGTTATCCGCTTCCAGAAAGGACCCGTGACGTCTGTTTTCAATAAACAAAGTAAGCATTTTTCCATTTTTTTATACCACTGCCGAAGTGAGTTCTTTACTAAAATTCATCGAGTGCCAAACATATAGGCTGACAATTCATTCATTTGCTGGATTCAGATATTTAGACTGAACCATTTCGCTCACGATAGCATAAATGCCATCACTTGAGAGTGAATTTATTCAGGGACCTGCGTGGGCGCGGAATAAAATTAGCTCCGCAGATAGAATACAATGAATGGATAAACGCGCGAATAGGGTAACTGCAAAAGGATTTCTGAATGAACAAAGCGTGGCGTGTTCCCGCTTATTAAAATGCTAAAATTTACAACCCGGAAAAAATGTACACTCCAATCCACAAGTTGCTTTATGCTCTAACCCACTGAAATTCACACGTTATCTGCTGAGGCCACTTATAGAAACCAATGAAAAATTTGAGTCTGCAGACGACATATGCACATATATGTACACTATAGACAAATTGATACATCGATGCTCAGTGCGGAGGTTAACTATAACTTTCGCGAACCACGTTTCTGAAAAATACCACTCAAAAACTCAGTATCAGAGGAGTTGGACGAAAATGGGGATAGAACAAATCCTTCCATTATACTAGAATGTACAATGGGTGCATTCTTTATATATTAGTATATTATCGTATAATTCACTTTTTTCTCATTTCGGACAGGGCTCGTTTTGAAAAACGTGTATGTTCTGTGTTGTATACTGCAGCCTCTCTGATCACAAACTCAGGAAGTTAACTGACCAGATTTAAGGACCCGATAACTTACCTCTCCTTCCTTTAAACCCCACTGATATGGCGTACCTATTATTACACTTAAGTTAAATTTGTGGCTAAAATCCAGCTTAAGTTATATTCTTTCTCCGCTTTTATAACTTTATACAAACATTTAGTTATTTATTTTGTATAAGGGAGTGTAGACAACCACGTGGGAGTTATCTGCTTCTTCCTGTGTCTCAAACAATAACTCATACAACCTTAAAATGTTAACCCGACCCGGATTTTTTTGACCATTACTCCACGTTCCTCAATATAAGAATCAATAATCACTTAGCATCGTGTAACCCCTCCACCTTGTATGCCTCCCTCCCAGTTCCCCTATACGCAGCTGGTCAAAACAATATCCTTTGATAATTGCTAAAATGTAACTATGATGGCCTCTGTGCCGTACACAGGTCAAATAAATCAAATTATAGATAATAGGACAGGTTTGTAGTTTTCAACCAATTTAATCAGGCGAACATCGATTGGGGCAGTTAATTTGTTGGAAAAAATACAAAAAATCGCAATTCCTGTCTAAAATCTTTGAATATATCGACCACATTGTCGTTAGAACAGACGATTAAATCGCCGACACGAGGTAATAGCATACTCAACATATTTGCGACTGATACGCCAGAAATTATTACGGACCTGAACATATCTGAGGGAATCAGTGATCAAAAAGCTATAAAGTATTTAAAATTACGGTATATTATATTAGTATATCATAAATATATATATATATATATATATATATATATATATATATATATATATATATATATATATATATAGTATTATCAAGTATGTATAAGTATAATTGAAATCTAAGTTCGTGAAAATGAATATAGAAAAGTGTAATAGTATCGTAATAGTTCAATAAAGGGAACTTTTATGGGCGTCGGGAGAAATGGTTAGAAATTCACAGGATTGACATAGACCTTTCTTGGAAAAATTTTTAAATATTATAAATGACGGTAAAGAGAAGTTAATTCAACACAATTTGCAACGTTACATTAAGGAACCTCGATGGTAGAGCATAGAGGCCAGAGAAACCTTACAGACACAAATAAAGGTTAAACTTTTTAGACTACGCCATGCACTCAAATTTTTAAGAGTTTAAGAGGTAATGATTGAAAAATTTCTAATGAATATGTCAGAGGAAAAACTCGTAGAAGATCGAAAGAATGAAAAAGATAACGCGCAAAGCCTAACATACCTTTAAAAGCAAATAAGTGTACAAGCTTGAAGGTACTTGTATGCTATGAAAATATTTAGAAAATGACACGAAATGTTGGTCTTACGACTGGGAAATAAAATAAAAGTTCCCAACTGCATATCTGTACAACAGTATAACTGCCAATATCCTTCATGGAAGAATGTAAATACAGAGTTAGGCAAAATGAAGTACAAAGAATTAAACAATAAATTGAGGCAGGCAACAAATAAAGCAAAAGAAGGATGGTGAAAAACCCAGTGTGAGGATATGGAAAGTTTGCAGAGGAAGGGTGAAATTGGTGCGCTGTACAGCAAAGTTGAATCTTTAACGGGAAGTAAGAAAGGGAGATCTATGCTAACAGTTAGAGATAAGGCGGGTAAGAAAATAGTCGACGCAGGAAAGATCCAAAATAGATGGAAGGAGTATATAGAAGAACTGTATAGTAAAGACCTAAGACCAATAAAGTTAGACATAGAAAAGGAACAAGACGTAGAGGAAGATAGCTTAGGTCCAGGCATACTCGACGATGAGATAGAAAGGTCATTAAGGGAGATGAAACTAAATAAGGCCGTGAGGGTGGATAACATTCCCGCGGAACTATTGAAATGTTTAGGAAAGTTTGGGAGGAAGAGGCTATATGGGCTCATTCGTAGTATCTATGAGGAAGGAATCGGGCCGGAAGACTTTGTGAGATCAGTTTTAGTTCCTATTCCGAAAAAGGTAAAGGCTACATCATTTGAGGACTACAGGACAATAAGTTTGATATCCCACGAAGCTAAAGTTGTTCTCAGGATCATAAACAAAAGGATAGAGAGTAGGGCAAATGATTACTTAGGGGATGATCAGTTTGGGTTTAGGAAGGGCAGAGGTACGCGTGATGCCATTGCAGTAATGAGATTATTAATCGAGAGGAATATAGAATACAACCAGGACGTATTTGCCTGTTTCGTAGATTTCGAAAAAGCGTTTGATAGAGTGAATTGGGAAAAACTAATGAGTATATTGCAGAAAATAGGAATAGATTGGAGGGAAAGGAGGCTAATCCGCAACCTGTACATGTCGCAGACTGCTCAAGTGCGAGTGGGGAACGGGGAGTCCGGATGGGCAGTGTTAGGAAGAGGTGTAAGGCAGGGTTGCCCATTATCCCCGTTGCTGTTCAACCTGTATGCAGAGGAAATGATTAAAGAGGCATGGGAAGAACTGGAAGTAGGAATGAAAGTGGGCGGGGAATTCCTAAAATCAGTTAGGTTCGCTGATGACCAAGCTTTAGTTTGTCAGTCAGCCAAGGGTTTGCAAGCATTGCTGAGTGAATTGGAAATTCAGTGCGACAGGTATGGGATGAAAATCAATATTAATAAAACAAAGGTTATGCGATTTTCTACAAAGAAAAAGGCTAACCTAAACATTAAAATAGGAGGGCAAAAACTAGAGCAGGTAGAACAGTTTACGTAACTCGGAAGTGTTTTGGACCAACACGGTCAAAGTAGTAGGGACGTAAGGAGAAAAATTGCGCTAGGCAAAGAGGCTTTCACAAGGAGGAGGGAGTTGATGACGGGGACGTTGAGCAAGGATGTTAAGGAAAGACTCGTAAAAACTTTGATATGGAGCGTAGCTATGTACGGCGCGGAAACGTGATCATTGAAGCAGGAGGATAGACGTAGACTGGAGGCTTTTGAAATGTGGGTGTGGAGAAGGATGGAGAAGGTGAAATGGATAGAGAAGAAAACAAATGAGGAAGTACTTAGTATGGTGGGCGAAGAGAGGGGTTTGTTGGGAGAAATCCTATGGAGGCAGGAAAAGTGTATGAAGGGGATATTGGCCGGCAGTGGGATGTTGAAGACTGTAATTGAGGGGAGAATGTTAGGCAAACGAGGGAAGGGAAGGAACAGGATAGGGATGTCTGACGGGATGAAGGGAGGAAGAAAGTACTTAGAGATGAAGAGGGAGCTGATATAGAGTAGGATGCTGGATTTTGTGTTTTGTTAGAAGTCACAAAATGTTTTATTTAGTAGCTTTGTCCATCCAAAAACCTAACTTAACCGGTAGATTACCTAATAATAATAATCCTTCATTAATTCTTTCCGAGCGTCAATACCAAACATATATGGTGCAAAGAACGAAGTAATTCAAATGGCTACATAGATTATGAAATACATATTAATGTCCCAGAAAGGAAAAGTATGGGTCCAAAATATAAAACCAAATGATTGCCTGGGTCAGAAAAAATCCCTGCCGGAATTCCGAAGGAACTTGCACAATAAATTTGTGCATATGCGGCGATAGGGAGAGCCCCAGTAAATACAGACCAAATTCTTTAGCATCGATATCTTATAAAATCTTATAACATATAGCTGTTAGAAATATAATAGCATTTCTAGGCAGTAGGTACGTATTGTGGCGTAATCGGCGAAAGGGTTTATTAAAAGCATACGGGACACAGCTGGGTGTAATTAGTTATGAATCCGGAAATCACGGGATGGAAATAGATAGAATAATAATAGTATAATGAATGCGGTATTTTTAGATTTCGAAAAATCCTTCATCAAGGCCTCTCTCGATAAAATAATACGCAAACTAAGACATTATAAAGCTAACCAGAATGTTAGCAACTGGATTAGGGACTTCTTATTTCGCCGTAGAGAAATCGTAGTCGTTAATGGGATTAATTCATTAGAAGCAGACGTAACTTTAAGGGTTCCGCAGGAAAGTAATATAGGGCCCCTACTAATCTTGTAACACATGAAAGACATAAGCCTCCACGTTAGGAGTGATCAAATTATTTGCAGACGATACTCAAATTTACAGAGAAATAAAGACACCGGCAAATAAATTGCAACTCTAACGATTTAGACAGATATCGGAGTGCTGTAAATAATGATGCTTAAAATTAAATATCAATATAGCACTGAAATTTTTCTATAAATTAAAATATATGCAAGAAATAATTAAACAATATATGGAATCGAGTTAAGCGTTTTAGAACAAGTCATACACTTGGGTGCAACACGGATATACTAAAACCTTTCATGTGGAACGCATATTGGGTTGGAAAAACATGTGAGTTAGCCTTAAAGAAGCTGAGTTTGATTAAACGGGTCATAAGAATATGTGAAAAAGTGTGAGAGAGGTGTGATTACTCAATAACCGTTCATCCAATATGCACCCCCTATATAGAAGTATATCCTCTCGCCTCCCCTCTCCAATTTCTCATCTTTTACTTCCCTACTCCATCCGTTAGTAATTTACGTCACGCTGATGATGTGGATGGGATGACAGAAACATCATAAAAGTCATTTTATTAATTTATGTACCTTATTTTTCTACGAGTGAATTTTTTCTATGCACATAATATATGCCACGCAAACTTTCTAAAACGATACATTGGTAAAGTCTCTTTGAACATTATCATGACACGACTTTAAGATGAAGAGATATGGAGCTGACATCTTGTTCAATCAAATGCCACCACAAAAGCGCGTCATGGATTAATATTCCATCCCGCACTTATGAAGCACAATAACATCTTTCACTCGCAAAAAATAACCGTTTTCTCCACAAACCGGTTAATCCAGTAAGCATCGTGCCTGCTGACTAATCCCGAGTTTGCAGAATCGAGTCCCGCCCATGAGTTGGATGCTGCGATGCATTCCCATGTAATACCTCGAGAAGAAAAGTGCTCAGGATGGGAAATAAGCCCATACACCCAAAAACCGAATAATTAATTAATTTTCAACATTTTACTTGATAAATATTGAAAATACTACCAAACCAAACAAATACGAGTACATGCATATACGAGTACATGTACGAGTATTTTAAAATAAAGAATTAAAATAAGATATTTCCGCGAATGTTTTCACTGAAATACTAAACGCCGACGGTATTATGGAGTTCACCTTGGCATTTAAAAATATTATTTGAAGATGCAGGCGCATAATAAACACATTGGGAATGCTAAAGTCACTGACTTAGCACCTCAATTCTTTCTGCAGAAAAAGAGCGCTGTTGACGAAGTTCAAACGTTTTTACAGCAAAACGAAACTATGCGCCACATGACTTCTTCAAGTACTTCGCCAAAAGAATGGGTAAAAGTTCTATCGTAATCTCTCACCAAGACAGGAATACCTTGGAATGACTACTATCTAAGAATTAGAGGCATATGGCATAAGTTTGTAGATATTTGGTCACTGCATGCAACCTAATTCATTACCCATAATTGTAATTTTGCACACAAATCTTCGAAAACGTCAATTACCCAATGAATACACAGTAGTATCAGTCACTTGACCGACCAGGCATGGGACCGTCTACGCCTTCTCTATAGGGTGGATTCAAGTATCACCCCGACCACACTTCAACCCTCCTCCTGAGTGTATGAAATGGAGCGAAATTATTGGTGGAACCCAACGAATAACGCTTTCCCTAATACTCTCTGCTATATTCCAATCAAACTCGGAAATATCTGCCTTCCAGCTGAGAATGAGACATTTCTCAATTTCAAAACCTACCAGTTAATGAGTCTGCACACACACGAAATGAACCCTCCTACACACACATGTCTTAAATATATAAATTAACGATGTAAATAAGGAAGTAAGTAATAAAGATGGATACGATGACTTTAATGGAGGTTGGGTTTAGACGGTCCTGGACTTGTACATTTTCATTTAAACAAATGCGTTCCAGGGGTTGCCGTTGTCTCGACTGAACTTCAGGTCGAGATGTGGGAGGTCGAGATTGCTGAGGTAAGGTTGGACGGGAAGCGGGAGCAAATGACCTCCTCCTCCTCTGAATGCTGTCCTCCTGGAAAGGGTGAAGACAGACGTACTAGACCCGACAGGGAAAAACGTTCCAGGACTCCAAAGATAAAAGAAATAGCAGTTCCTTGCGAGAAAGATTACTTCCCGACGAGCCTCGACCAACATTTTAAGCATTCCTCGAAAATCTAATCACTTTTAAACGGGAATTTCGACATTAGAAAAAGACCTTCCAATTACCTTCGCTTTAAAGCCTTCGGTGACTCATTGTCTCCTGAAATGCTTTCCCTGGTACATTATCTTCGAGTTTCTCAGCAATTTTATCAAAGTCCAGGGATCTTAAGCGTACTGCGAGACAATATTGTATGTTATACGTACATACAGGTATATCCTTTGCAATGACTTGATCATGAAGGCAAGCATTTTGATTTTCCAACGGCGCTGATTCTTTTTTGATCGTTGAACAAAAACAGGATTATCTACATTCTATGAATATTTGTTGGGTAACTCCAAATTCAATAATATTTATTAGGAAAATTAAATTTGTTGAGTTTCAGCAGTTACAAACAGTTTTATATTTATATTAAATATGGGCATTTTAAAAGTTTTTAAGCCATAACGACGTTAAAATTCACAATCCAATGGCAATAAGTTGTAATTCCACCCGTATTAATAACGCTTAATATCTTTTGTCTACTTCGGGTGCAGCTTTCTAGAATTTCATCGCTCATGCCTTCTTCCGCCCGACACTTCTCTACCATGATGAAACCAAAACCTCAATTTCATTCGCAATACACACGTACCTTTGCTGCATGCCGAATTCCAAAGAGAGGTAATCGATGGTATGAGACTTCATAATTAGGAAATCCTTAATTAACTGATGGTAGCACTTTTTCATTATGTTCGACTTCCACACATCACGCCTGAAGCTTCTCCATTTGTTAGGATATCCTTATTTTACGGTTTTAACATTTTGAGCTGCTAACCTATCTGATCGAGTGTATAAATTATAGACTTGTATTAAAAAAGTCAGGAAGAGACGCTATGTCGCGTTTACAAGACTTCTTCCTGAATATCCGTCGAGTATTCTGGAACCAAACAGGGAGAGCCTGGCTTCAGAATGAAGCAAGTTTCATTGAAGATTTTCCCGTTTCGTGAAAATGGTTATGAACCAAAAGAAAGCATTGTAGCATTTTCATCAATACTGGTTAGAAAGCTCCTAAAAACACGAAGCTTGCCTGCGAAGGTTAAAATACTATATAAATACAAAGTACATCAGCTTCAACGCAGATAGAGCAATTATTATCACCTAGCATAACGTTGGCTGTCAAAAATGCAACGATATGTTACGGGAAACTGACTTCTAAGTAAGAAACTCAAGGAATTGCTTAGTTAGAATTCAATTTTCCCTGCAGGACTCATGACCCCAAGAATATTAATCATCAGGTATAATAACTTGAGCCTCCCGAAATGAAAATGATTACGAATTTACCTTTACCGCCTCACATCTCCGTGGCGTGATTATGATGTTGGTAGATGTAATTGTTAAAGGAGTATATATCTCAACAAAAGTCAACCCGTGAGAACCCTCCCGCAACATGCTTAAGGCGCAAGTCTAAATCATACTTTAGAAAAGCGTTAGTGAACCTTGACGGTGCGTTCGTGTGGGTTTTACTTAATAGAGTGTTTAACTTTGTTATTTGAAAGTAGTTTCTCTTATTTTTTAACTTGCTTCGATGGTTAAGGGCACATCCCTATCCTACATCGCAACCACAGCAAATCTCAATGCAGAAAACTTGTATAACTTGGCAGCATAAATGACTATGTCGATATTCGAGCACGTGTCTCTCTTTGGGACGCATGCTTGACTATCGACTAGTCTCGACTTTGCCAAACGAGAAATATGGCAAACTCTTTGTAATGACCTGGACATCTTTTAACAGATACATATTTAGTAAACAGGCATCCATCGCCGTCGCATTTCTAACATAACTCATCATCTTCCCTTTTAGCAAAAATGATTTTGCTATAGTTGAAAACACAACTCCTTTTCACACAAAGCCTTTATCGAGTACTTCAGCAGCGGACGACGAGGTCGAACGTTTCGAGTATTTTGAGGGATAATTTCACTTGAAACGCAACTAAAAATTCGCCTATGCTTAAAACAATGTGAAAATTAATTACCATTTGATAATAAAAACGAAATTGAATTTTTGTTCTAAATTCAAATAAATGGATAACCTACTGGCAACACCAAAATATTGTAAGTTCTTTTGTACGAAGTATGAATCGTAACTCCCAAATCCATATTTGTGTAACTTCGAGTTATGTAACGCGCAAATTAAACAATATAAAATATTGTCAATAATTCAAAATGTTTATTAACTAGTACTTTAAGTGGGTTTAATAAAGATATACTATTCAATCTTGTTTAATGTTATTAAACCTCTAATTGAATAAAATAAAGTCTAGGAAGGAGAAATATAACTTAGGCCTTGCCTTTTATCAATTTCTGAATGATTCTTTGGTCAACTACATGCTCCTCCTCTTTATCACCAAACCTAGATGAATCTTTTGAAGGTGACTTTTGATTCGCCATACAGTTCCAAGTTTTGATACTTGTAACCGGTGTTGACAATGTTAAATGGTCCAGAGGATATAAGAGAGCGAGTGAAACTAGGTTATGGTTGCTATGGATTTATCTAAGCCCGTCGAAGAAAAAAGTTGAGAATGTATCTCATCAGGTATCGGAAGGATTAAAGGCCCGGATTAGAGTGCATTCACGTGCACGGATCCCAGCGTTTCATATTTCGAGGGGAAAGAGGCTGCGAAGAGTTGAACTGGTCGGCACTTCGTGCCGAAGGGAAAACCGACGTACTTCCCAGCGACAGATATCAAATTCCGTGGCGGATCAGTCATAGGAACACCTCTTTCCACTTGTATCCTACGCCACACCTCACCATCGTCATGATTGAGGATAAATGAGGGCACAGAAGAGTTAAACGCTCATCCAACATCATGATGTGCCGACGACAATATCCATATCCTTTCATCCACGTAGCTGTTGTTTCAAAATTCCTTTAAAAGAGCTTCTCGTGTTTCTTTTCATTCTGCGTAAACTGAGCACAAATGAGTTCAGTCTATACTTACACAAATGGGTAATCATTATGGAGATTATATCACTATAACTCTTGTGCGCAACTGCATATTTGGCATGAATACTCCCTAATTCACGAATGGTCATTTTTTCATTTGCTGTCTCTTAAATAAGGGAATATCCTCTTTTCGAATCTACGTGATATAAGGGATGTCATGAAAGAGATTCGCTTCTTAAACGGATTCATCTACGCCAATGAGTTTCAAATATTTACTTTCGCTCAATGTATGACAAATTTAATCTTCAAATGCATCTCCCGAAAGGTAGATTGTATTAAATGGTGTCAATAATGAAATACACCAGGAGATCATAAGCGTTGTATGTGTAATTATATTTTCAATCGTATAAAATATGTCGCGGAAGATATCTACACCCTAAAGTTATAGCACAGGATTTAATTTCAATACATGGAATTATCGTCTTCTATAGACTTCCACACCCAACGATAACTACCTCTCAATGATGTATGCCGACCTTCCGTTATTCTGCAAGTCAACCGCGGAGCAGCGATGCGCGAAATTAAGTTGACATCCTAGGGGTCTTGGTTTAGGACAAAAAGAGGCAGGCAAGGTTATGTATCTGCCCAAAACAAGAATAAGAAACTTTTTATTTATTGCTGCTAGACAGGGGAATACATGTTTACATCTTAAATACGTGGCATATTTTGTATAGTTAACAATGGAGGACATTTGAAAGACTTGGCGCTGAATATTTACACGCTTCTACTCATCATAATTAAACTGAGCTTTGAGAGATTAGTAAAGATTTATTATAGGAGACATTATTATTGCAATCATCACTGAACAGATGCCACATCTGGTCCAAGCGGCCTTGACGACCGATGATAAATGCAATCCAGGGGAGGCATTCGTTCATTTTCATGCATAACACGCCATCTCTAGTCGTCAAACCATTTACACTGTATCATCAAAATATTAGATAGTACTAGTTTAGAAAACGAAGTCTTACAGTTCATAGTTAAATGAAATATATGAGTAGTTGAGAAACATGCAAGTAGATTTTATAGTGCAATGTGGAGCTTAATGGTAAAAACAGCGTCTAAATAAAACTTCATCCTTTAACCGCGCGAATAGCCCCAGGAAATGGAATTCATTACAAAAACTTCGATGTTATTTCCATTTGAATTTTATTTCTTAATATTTTATTAGTCCCCTAACGTCAATTGAAACTTTTGATTCCCTATACATTTGTAGTGGTGACACTCAGTTTGGCAATCAACGTCGTAGCGATTTGAACCACCAAGCAGTTTAGCAGGTGATCCGCACATGCTGTGTATGAGCAAAATTCTAAATAAATAAACGCTACTTATGCTCTAATAACTATATACCAATTTTCCACTTCCTGACATCTCTTCACATATTTATACATAAGAATCTGAAATCAATACTTCTGTATTTTACTGTAAAATTCTAAACAGTTATTCCAAATATTGCTGAGTTATCTTTTGTTTGATACTGACTACATGAAGCCCGGATTTCCCTCTCCGATCCCCGGATTCGAATCAAGAAACAGTTATCTAACTTGCACGGCACATCCGAATTATTGTATAAGGATCAGATGGAATGTTATCAGATAAAGTTTTGCATGTGCTCGTATAAGTGCCTCAATGCAAACTGCAAAACTCTCAATGCTCATGTGGGAACCCGAAAACAACGTTTTAAAGGCTTGGAGGCACGTTCTCGAAGCTTCATAACCACTACAAACCTTATTACATGTAGAGCTGACGAAAGAATTGAAACAATATATCATAATACAGGCGTTTATGAGGAATAAGACAAAAATTTAGTAATACGGTACTACCAATTTCATTACATAGGTGACATCATCAGGGAAAATTCTCTGGGAAGATTGTACCTGAAGATATCACCTGCGATTTGATGCACGTGATGAAACAGGTAGTACCGTATAAATAAAACTTTGTTAATTTACGAAAGTTTGTCTAATATCTCAAGATAAATGCTCACAAGGTTGAGCCCGACGCCATTGAAGCAAACGCTTATTGTCTACCAACAAGAAAAATCAAAGGCAATAATTGAATGAGAGAAAAGACAATGCATGTACTTTACCTAGTAATATATTTACCTACGGAAATGATATTCCAAAGACGAGATTCCGAGTTTAACATACAGGTGTGAAACTATAATTTTTAAACTCATATAATTATCTTATTTACGCTACGAAAGAACATCAAACATTCAAATTCCAAAGTAACTGCGGGAGATGCCGCAACAGTAACTTTTAACGGAGTCATCCGCTAGTGTGCATTTCAATGCAACAATTTCAGAGCGTAAAAATCATTCGCCTTGACTGGGACTCGAACCCAGATCCCTCAATATCCGGTCGAGTGCTTTAGCCACTTAAGCTACCGAGGCGTCCTCTTAAACTCTGAAATTTTGGGGCTTTTAAAGGAACTAATAGCCCCAAAATTTCAGAGTTTAAGAGGACGCCTCGGTAGCTTAAGTGGCTAAAGCACTCGACCGGATATTGAGGGATCTGGGTTCGAGTCCCAGTCAAGGCGAATGATTTTTACGCTCTGAAATTGTTGCATTGAGATCAAACATTCAATTCAAAAAGAGTTTAATTGCCGCTTGTACAGGAAAACTTTGACCCTGACGTTTGTCTTTCGAGTTTCGTCAAGTTTATATAAAATAATGTCACCATCATCCATTAAAGCATTGCGAATAACAGTTAAAATCACTCAATTCCCGACCTGGAACGCATCCGCTTGCTAAAGAAAAGATCTCAAATTCGACTGCAGCCTCGGGGATAGAGGCATTGTACACTTTGGTGACTCAGTCCCGGGGTAACTTTGGGCTCAAACGTCTTTATGAAGCGCGTATTATGGTAATTGGGGTGATTAATAAGGGATTCTCTCTTCGCTCTTCTAATTTCTCGATGCGAAACGCAAATCCTCGAGTCCTGGCGCTATCGCAAATCATTGGTCCTAGATCGCAATAACCGTGATCACATACTGTGCTGATCACGAAATTCACGTTTGAAGTAGCGATAGAAGCAACGCGTAGAAATATTTCAAGCTCACACCCATTGAGAACTAGCCAGGAGCTGCTTTTGCCCAACTGTTCCTGAGAAGCTAATGACACAAACTGATGAACTCGGTTGTCCGGAAAGTAAAATGACAACATCAAGATAATCGACAAAATCTCAAAATTTCATACTACATACAGTTCGGTTGAAAATTCAAAGAGACTCGCTGGTAAATCAGAAATACGACCCGGATCTCGCGTGGCTCGTACCTTGGAGTCGCCCTTGTACTTTGGTGTTCTGCCAAATCATTCACGGAGTACAAAAAGAGGCAAATTACATGCGTTATACTGATGACCCCTTCATAAGCAATGATTTAATCTTCCTTACCTCACGTTCTATTAAAATTTAACCCCAAAGCGTGAACTAAATACATTATTAAGCGATAAATTGCGCCCTGGGGAACCTCCGCGTTACATCAGTCACTCGGACGGTGATATCACGAAGGATTTTTATTTTGAAGAATCAGCAATGGGCAATTAATGCATGTTGAATATTAGATTAAAGGAAAACACCGCCTGAGGACTGAAGAAATTAGAACCTTGACCAAAATTCTGCCTATCCCGGGAAGTTGTTAAAAGCCAAATACTGCGCTGGAGAATAATTTACGGTGGCGATTACACAATAAAAACTGCATCGAATGTTCCGTGTCTCGGGATAAATTCTGCAAAAATTAAAGAGAATATAAAAGTGATTTCAGTAGCAGTATGCACGACTAATCTGATATTAGCTCGTGCAGTATTCTTCCAACTCGGTATGAGCCACGTTTACATAGTGAGATCCGATGTAATTCTAGCTGCATACCTTGTTCCAAAATTTAAAGAACGTGTCTTACAGGGGAAAGGTAATGAGACTGTATGCTAATCGTGGCTAACGCAAAATGGCTCGAAAGGCACTCATAATGATTTCTGCAAAAATGTAGAAATAACGTATTATACACTCTCTGGATCATTGAAACCAATCGATTTCCTAAAGTCAACACAGCTCGAACACTGGCAATTGCTAGTGCTAGCAATGAGATAATATTTTCCAACTTTCAACTCGAGGCAAACTATTTGAGGAAGCATGGCATTTATTTAAGGTACGCAGCATTTCAGTGATATAATTTCCAAAGCTATGCACATGGCGTGTGGAAACAAGGCCAGTTGATTTTTGTGACGAATTCTCGGGATGCAAACATTAGACACGTGGAATTCGAATGCAACTGGTAAATAATATCATAAAATTAAGAACTGCATTAAAAAGCACCATCCTTTAGGATAAAATTAGAAAATATAAGGCAAGAAAAATAGTTCTAGTGAATGGTGTCCAATCCTGACAGTGATGTGTGTCGCGTGAGCTATTCTAGAAAAAAAGTAGAACATAACAACTCTCTACCAATGGCTAAAATATTGGAGGCAAATGGGATGAATTCAAGAAAAGACACGTTCTCTAAAGCTATTTTAGATTTCAATGTACGATTTTCTATTTAATGATCATGTTTAATTAGAAACTGGACGCGTCAAACCTTGTGTTCCTTGGATTCTGACCGGAGAACCTTGATGAGGACAGGCTGAGCCGGACCCAAACCCAACGACTTGTAGCGCAATCTTTCGTGTGCAGGGTATATGGTAAATCATCTAGTAAACCACAGGCTGCACAATGATACCACTCTCCCAGTGATTCCATACGAACCCTAGGATAGGCTGAATTTAACGTCTGCTATCAATCAATCAAGGATATACGTATTTTCAAACGAGACCTTCGTACTTGGGGTTAATTGAGATCATAAATTTCAGGCATGCGACAATTGTTCTATCAGATAGATACGTATCTGTAAGAGGAAAGTCTAAACTTTGCAATATGGTTATTGAATTTCGGAAAAACCTATAAAACGAATGAAATAATGTTAACACTTTTAACGCCCAAAGAACTCAGCAGCTGGCAAGGCTGTACTAGAAGCCGATCACATGATTACATAGACGCTTGACTGTGAGTGGCACATTTCCCTGATGGCTCTCTCTCTGTTTTCCCGCCTCCCTTTGTCTACATGCAACCGTCAGGGCAGTTTTCAATAGCACCAGCTTTGCCTGATAAACGAAATCAATTAACATAACTCCCATTCACGTTGGCGTGTTCAGAGTGCGCATCCACACTGTGCGGATTTTCAACAATGAGTCGGCTACGGGAGAGAAGGAAATCCAATGTGGCGGGAAAGGAGATGGTAAGAGGTGAATCTCCGCAAAACCAGATCACTGAAATTTCTTCTCGGAAATCTCTTGCCGTGACGCCGCCAGGGGGGAGGGGTAGACGTTGCAGGCGATTAGAGCTGTGATTTAGTTTAATGCGGCCGAGTGTTTCGAGACTGCTCCGAGTCGCTTTCACCCCGATTACTCCATGCCGAGAGCAATTCCGAGAAAATAACGCCAAGTTTTGAAGCCGCGAGGCCTGATGGAACCGTCTCAGTCCTCAAGAACTAATTTCAATCGCCGACGCAAAATGTATTTCCTACGATGCCCTGCGACGGAGAAAAGTAATCACTAGTGTACCCACGAGGCGTTGGATTCATATACCGACGCTCTATAACCGGGCAATGAATTAAAGAGGGATGATGATAGCGGAACTTTTCATTACTGCAACATCCCCTTAAATGAAATGTGTAACTTGCAGTAACTCCATTACACGCGCTTGTCTCGAATAACCTCTCACGCTAAGTCGAAGTCTTGAGATTCCAATGTCGTCTCGTGCATAACGGTTAAAGTTATGTCAGGAGAAATGAATTTTTTATCCATCCTCTAATAAAATAGAAATGGAGAAATGCTCAATGTCACGTTGCGAACGTAAGGAGAACGTTTAAGTATATTTTCAATGCAATTTTCAGAGGCAATTTCAACTTCGAACCAAGTGCTTGGAGCGAAATAAATGTAGCACCGCAATACTGGATAGCTGTTTTCAATGACATCTCCTCAACTAAAGTTTATTCCAAATCTTACTTCTTAGAAATACAATAAAAATGTACCTTACTTTCGAGTTTGAGTGTGAGTATTGAATGGAATTTCGGAAAGGTGTAGATAAAATATCATTAACAATAAGCAAATTTTTATGAGACGGAAATTCATCATTTTTTCTAACAGTGATTTATAACGTCGTAAAAGCAAGGGGCCAACTGGAAAGTAGTCTTAAAGCAGAAAGTTTCAGGTGAGTATCTCCCTCACAAGTAGACTTAGTAGAAGGATAACGAGGTTACATTTTATTTATACCTCAACTTTCTCCACGGCTAATTCAAAGAACTGATGACCACGTCTAAACGGGAACCTTAATTCCAGTCCATTGTCTAAAGGACATTATTATAAAGCAAAGAAACAAAAGCGGATCAAATAATAATGTATTAGCATTTCTTGGGAGATATTTTTAATGGAACAATACATGTAGGGTTAGCGTCCGCTCCAAAATTGAAATGCTTAACAAGAAGCCATAAAAATTACGATAATTCAAGGTTCCCTTTACTAGTGATATAAAAAAATAAACAATATGAACAAAATGAAAAATAACATGAAAATGTTAAATGAATTCTCAGATCAAGGAGAAAAATTAGGGAATAGAAAATCAGAAACATACGCATAAGTATAATTTTGAAGAGTTAAAAAGTAAACTAAAATGCAAAAGTTAATTGAACAAAGTCAGTCTAGTAAAGATAAAGCATAAACTCTTCCGAAAACAAAAGAAACCATTCCAGATATTGTAAAATACGTATACACGTAACTTCCAATTACCCTCCCTAAGTCCTCTCGACGACATTTTTCGAGAAGTTCGCGGCCATATATTACAAAGGTTCACGGTTAACTTTTTTCAGATGAATATGGCCACGCTGGAAAGGAATCCGCCACGCAGAATAACACTACAGTGCTATCCATCGACTCATAAAGTTGACCACAATAATCTCGAATAAAATCAACTTATTCCATGAATCGGAAAATATGAAAGAAAAAAAGACGAAGACTCTATTGCGGAAGGAATAAGTGGATACTGCTGGACACGTTATTTGCGGTGCAATCGCAATAACAGGATGAAACAGGTTGCAACGAGGATACAGAAAGAGTGAGAGAATATATTCCGTGATGGAAATAAAATGAAATTAATTCGCTAGTGTAAAGTATCGGATTCCAGGCACCTGAAATTCTAAATATGAATACATCAACGTTACTGTAATGGTCTTACTTGTCATCCTTTTCACTTTAAATTATAATCATGAAAAAATTATTTTACTTAATTACTTACCTAAGTTATAAAATGAGAGGAGGTATTTCAAATTTCAGAGCGGCTCAATGAATCCCTCGAAGTTAAAATGAAAGAGATAAACTGAATCGAGACAACTAGAACTAAGACGACATAACTAAAACAACTAAGCCGAAAAAACAAAAAAAAATGGAATTGAATTCGATGAATGAAGAGAGTTTGTGTTTGCTAGCCAACGAAGAGAAGAACCTGTAGTCAACTCTCTGGGAATTTCACCCATTTATGATGTGGATGATCAAAACAAGACTTAAAAGAGAGGGTTTCAGTTTGCCTTTGCTTCCTCGGACACCTGCCACACCAATCACAGGCGGGTAGAGATAGCCGGCTCACAGAGAATATGGCTTAAGGCCAAGGTCATTATTAAGGTTTCGCCAGAGTGATTCTGGCCAAACTTTTATCCTGACCAATTAGTTATCACCACCATGTACGGAACACTTTTTTCGGACATTTCAACCTTCTCGTCTGCTCCAACGCAGATAAATGCATTTTAAGAGTTGAAGAAAGCGATTATCTACTGCCCATAATCTACTAATATCCCTTACACCGTTCGACACTTTACACTTATATCACGATGAGTGAGAGCTTATTTCGAAGCACCTAGCAATGTCCAGAGTCAGCTCGGAACATCCGAGCACAAAAACGCCTCAAGTGTTTCGAGGTCATAACCAGCACGTGCATTTCAATCTGAAGATCTGTTGAGTGCAGCCCCGCCACTCCTGTTTGTCATAACGCTCGACTCCTTTCCGCCCTAATAGGTCTTCCGTCTAACATCCCTGTTCCCTACCTGACCTACAACATATACCCTTCGGTCTTCCTCATGGGGCCTTCTATTTTTACGTTTCTGTATCTCAAGGTGCGCCATCCATCTGGTCATTCGTTTCCTTAGTTTGCTTCGCCATAGTGATATTATAATTAGAGAAAATCAAATAATTAAACGACATTATAATATATTTTACTAGTGTAAGGCCACAATTCAATGGTCTGCTTGAAAAAACATCTAAATGTCTATCGAGCTCCATAAATTATAATCTGCCCTACGATGCAGTATACAATGATTCACATATCTGATGGCAAGACGAATGATTACCCTACGACTAAAACACATTGGGTATCTAAAGAAAGGCTAAAATCATCTCAAATTCATAGAAAAGAGTTTCAGAACGCGTTCTGACACACTTGTTTCTAAAAATACTATCACTCCTCAGAGTAAAAATTGTCCCACACCGCATAAACAATAACGCTCATAATTTCATTTGGTAGCAAAATTATCTGATCTAAAACAGACAAAGGTATTTTGCCCACCAGATGGCTTTACTTACGCTCCTTCAATGAAGCTACTTGGGAAAGGCCAATAAACCTCCGAGTACGTGATGCTCAACGTTATTGTGGATTGACAAATTATAGCTTTGTGAATATTTTCCTACGTCTCATCGATCATGAGCATGTAAATCAAGAGTTAACCACGAATTGAAATGTTAATTAAACTAAACTCAAAACACCCACTGGAGCTGACAACATTTTGAGTACGGTAAAGCGGTACATATGCAAAACTCACAAGTAATTTAAGGTATTCAAGTACAGTCTAAAGCATTAGGATCTATGATCTTCGTTTCCCTTGACAGCCTTATCTTTCATTGTGTCCTTTTAATTCTGCGGTGAATGCTGAAAGGCATTACGGAATTAATGAATTAAGAATATAAATAAATGCCCGTCGACATTCATCACAGAATGAAATCGTAATACTTTGATCATACAGCCAAATTTTCGTCATGCGAACTGCATTTATTGTCGCGTAGGAGTAATAAAATAGCTGCTTAAAGGTATTACATGTCTTTTATGGTTTCCTCAGCGTCTGATATGATGTACTGTACACTCGTATGAGCATTTGAATTAATACAAATAATTATTCGTAATTCATTGTTAAATTTCCAAGGGTACCACTTCCAGCAGTATACCTTTGATCTGTTGTTATACCAATTGATGGAAGAATCTGAAAGGTATCCAGGGTTTTTTTGTAATTAAATAATGTTTGAAATCACAGTTCAATATCCCCATATTTCCCTGTTATATCCCATTTACCCGTCTATTTCTTCAGTCTTGAAAACTGAATAGCCACACCAAAAACGTATTATTCAACAATAACCTAATCCTCAACAAATCCACTTTAACTTACTTGATTGTATCACGACCACCAACTTACTTCCCTCCTCCTCCACCTACAACATATTTTCGTTAATTTTACTCTCCGTGCAATTCTACACCGCAAAGCAATCATTTCTTCCGCCTCTTTCTTTTCTATAATTAGATTCCTAGTTATTAATTTCTTCATTGTCGCAAGCCTTACATTACCCTCTAGTTTCTCATTCCCATAGGTTTATTATGATTTTACGTAGTATACCGCCCCAATACCTGCTCTCTTTCAGCCGCTCTAACATGTCCTATACTCCAATTCATTTTCACTCTCTCAAATTGAATCGAACTCAATGAGAATTTCACTGAATCCAATATCACTTAATATGGTTTCCTTCCGTACCTGTATATCTTATCACAGTTAACTCTGGTTTTAAGTTAATACCCCAATGTAAGTATTTTCATGGTAGGCAACACGTCCTGACATCAGAAAATTGGTCCAAGGCAAGCATGGCGTGTTGAATAGAATCGTTATATCTTAAAACACAAGACAATTTGATTGCGCATTCACGGATATTTTCTCAGTATTTCAAAAGTAAACCTGAGCAATAGCATTCACAATTTGTCTCCCTCCAGCATCCCATTTCGCGCAATAGTGTGTGCATTATAAATCATGCATCGAATAACGATGCTACCATCTAGATAAGATGATTCCCGATTACACATCTTCGATTACGATGACACTGAGCAAATTATTTTTTGGAAAGAATACAAGAATATAAATTGTGGCTCCTCTGTATTTATTACTTCGATTAGCGTCAGAAGATGAAGGGAAACAACGCTAAATAAGCATTATTGGGTTCACCTCAACCATTCCCTCTAAAAGGGTAATGCTTCATCAAAATGAGACCTGCGTCATGCAATTTAATTCAAACTCTAATAGCAATTTGTGGATAGCGAGAACGAGTTGAAATGCCACTTACAAACTATCGCACAAAGTCCTCTATTTGTACCCCACTGGTTGTATATAATTTGGATGCTACATTACCTACATCACGTCCTAAAAGTACAGAGTGAGTTATCTCCCTCCGTTTATCGGTTTCCACTCGCCGCTCTCTGCGAATTGGAAGGATCGCGCATCGGATAAGAATTAGAGAGCACGCCTCAGTCAATTGACTTGCTTAGTGGCACTACGTTATGTCGGGTACCTCTCCCCATTTTTTTTATAAAATACAAGTGTCTTGGTCGTGGAATGAATTCACAAAAAGGAAATGAGAAAATGATTAATTTTGACGGAACGGATCATCCATACGAGGTCCACAAACATGGCTATGCACTCATAGACATGCCCTTGCTTGTTGTAGAGATATTGAAGACAAGGGACGTATTCGATTTCGTGCCAGAAGCATTACGGACACTTTCATTCTGTAATTTATTCGGAACGGAGAAAAATCGTCGGAATAATAACGTAGTCAACAACAGGAATAACTAAAAATGCTCACCGATTTGATGACTTCAGAATTAAAGGAGAACATCTACGATTATTACTCTGATTGTTATAATACCATTTCGCCCCGCGATTTTAAGTTCTATGTTGTATTTTTAGCCAGTGCGAATAGTCTGCTTCATGCGGAGTGAATATAAGTGAGTGTTGTCTTTTGGGCTCCTCGCGCAAATTTCTTTTTCCCTTCCTTCACTCGACGGGGCAAGTTGAACGACTCTTGGCGCTGCCCAGGTCATCCATCCTCTCCCACTAAACACGTTGCAAACCGCGAATCTCAGACGAGTGGGCGACAACGCACGTGACGTCACCGACGGAGGAGGAGTGGGAGAGTCGGGCCTCGAAGCGACATTCGCTGCACGTGCCTCCTCCAAATGTATGTTCCAGAAAGTGGAACCACTTGCCATGTCTACCGACTTGGCCTGCCGGCCCCGACGAGGCTTTTATAACTGCTCATACGGCCCGCGGTGCGAAAATGTTTGCGTGCCCGTGACCCGTCTTCTGCAACACGAGTTGCCAGGGAGGGAACCCGTCCCGGCGGGATGAGAGGTGGCTGGCTGGTGGTGGACGGTGGGGTGGGAGAGACCAAATGAGGTGGACTGAACCCTATAAACTCATTTGCCGGAAGGGTCCGCGGGTGAAGGATAATGGTTCTCTCGAACACGAGTGGATTTTGAAGCTCGGCGAAGGTGCACGTACCTACGTTCAACTCAATAATTTCAATCAATGTCGCTTTAAAAATACCTATTGGATCAGTTCTTTTAAAGTTACGAGCGTCAGGCTGTATGGCGGAACACTTGATCAAATTCCACTTGCTTCTAAATCTCAAGTCCTCTCATGGTTTTTTCATAGTTAATACCTTATCTGAAAAGATATCTTATTGAAATCAATAAATGGCCTCCTTGAAAATATGCATAAATAATTTATCCCGAGACTGAAATGTGAATCACTGAAATATTCAGGATTTGGAAAGGTGTATGCGAGGGAATCGAAACATTTGACTATATTCCATCAAACAATATCTAATATTTCGAATCGTTTTCTCCGCAAAATCCATTCCGTCGTCAAAATCTACAGAAACTTAACTGAAACTAAATTGATGCTTCGTCTTGTGTGCGATGATTTCTAACTGATGAACAGTTAAGACGCGGGCCGATTTCATTTCAAGGCGAAGTCATTCGTTTTGCACCCGGAATCCGCTCCACTACCTTGGCAAAATTCATTTTTCACACGACCTAGCTAAATATTCGCAGCCACGTCCCCGACGAACAGCACGGTTACCCGTACGAGAGGGAAATGAGCCATCAAAATATCGGGGGAGGCAAGCGTGGTGTACGGTCCGCGGAATGCTCTTCCGAGGACTTGGCACCGGCGGCAGCAACGATCGTCCCGGGCACTCGCACCTCGCAGAATGGAAGAACGGTCGAACCAGCACGCTCACCATCTCACCGCGACACAAACCCACGGATTGCCAAAACCCTTTTCCGGACATCGAGTGCATTGACTCGCCCCTTAGATGGGTCAACTTTGAAAGCAGTGGTCCCACGCCACGGCACCATCACCCGGCCCAGGTCATCGCGCCACTTGCGCCAATGTGTGCCACCCCGCCCCCGCTCGCCCTACAAAGACCACCCCGCCAGGATGGCAGGGGAGGGGGGGGGGCTTGGCGGGGAGGTGGAAGGCGTTTGTGTGTGTGTGTGCGTGCACGCCCGCGTGAGTGCGCAGGTGAGTGCAATCCAAACGTCGTCAACCGCTCCGGAGACTGTTTGTAAACAAATGTGGGGGCCGGGGAGGGCTCGACGCCGATACCTCGATGGGATAGGACTCGATTCCACCCAGCAGGGCGGTCGGGGGCGAAGGGGGATGGGGAGGGAGGGAGTGACGAGCCCTTTGGACTGTCCGCGGCGAGTTTCCTCTGACAATGACATCTAGAAAGTGAAATCCAAGGCAGTTAATGGGCTCGAAAACAGTGGCAGCTGGAAAATTATTTAACTTCTGCTATCGCCGATCTCCCTGGCGGATAACATATGGTTTTCCCTGCGCACGAACTGTCATTAGCGTCCCCGGAGAAGGATTATCGATGCCTGGCACAGAGCGCAGAAACGTTTTGAGCATGCGTCAGAGGGGTTTATTTATTACGGGCCGATGGCTGGGCCTCCGGAATCTTTCCATGAGATCACGAGATTCCGCTCGCAGGAAAGAAGGTAGATCGTGAACTATTTTATTTCGCCCCTTGCGGTTTCACCTGGTCGGGAAGGAATACTAACGAATCGGCCGCACGCTGGGGGCCGGTTTGACCGCGAGCCTTACTGGTTGAGGAGGATTCGAGCAGGGAGGGCGGGAGCTGGGATAGAAGGTTGTGGCTCACCGTAGGCAGGAGATGTTTCGGGCGGCCGGTAGGCCACGCGGGGCGGGCCCACTCCATGGCTCCCATCCCGGGGGCACAGCGCAGTCGGCGTCCGGGGGCAAGTACGCACTCCCGTCTCTCTTGCTCTCCCCTCTCTCACGCACTCGTCGCGGTCAAGCGGGTGGGGGCTCGGCGGCGGCAGGACATATCCACGGGGCCGTGTCTCGGCGGCCGTTGGGTCTTCAGCGCATGGCGCGCGGGGGCAGCACTAAGGGACTTCTCACTCAGAGGGCGACCGACGTCGGACTGGGTGAGAGAGCTGAGACTGGCGATACCTGTGCGAGTGGTGAGGGGAGGGGAGGCGGAGGAGGGGGGAACAACGGTTGGCGGAGGAGTCCCGGACGGCGCGGGGGTGGGGAAGAGTGGAGGTGGGTGGGGAAGAGTGGAGGTGGTTGGGGAAGAGTGGAGGGGGGTGAGGGGAAAGCGATGGAACCCCCTCTACTCCGCCCGGACACCTGATTTTTCGGCTATGGAAACTCCCTCCCCACTCACCTCCGTCGACGGGGGATCGCGATCGGAGGATCAACAGGACGAGGGAAATGCGGACGGGAAATGCAAAATACGTGCGCGGATATCGAAATTTATTTTTAAACCGCGGAAAACTGCATGCTGCGAAAAGAAACCTTCCCGAAGCGTCTGTCCTGTCGCAATGACATCTCTTCACCGGGCGGTGGGTAAGTCACAGAGTTGTGAACCGATTGCGTCCTTTTCTAAGAATAACCCGAATGAGATTGGACGTCAATTTTGAGGATTCAGGCGAGATGTTGCGGAGGGCGAACATGATCGATTCGTAGCAAATAGTAATTAAATATACCACTAATTAAATATACTATTACCCCGGTTTCGACATTACAGGATGATGAAGTATTTTGTCATCCTATAGCGTAGAAACCTAGATTGAAATATATTTTATTAATAGTGAAATGGTGCATTATTATTTACTACAAATCGAAATTGGATGAACTGACTCCATGCTTGTATAACGGCGAGGAGGAGGGTCATGGCCATTGTAGAAGACAGCCATATGTCAGCGACCATGCGAAAAAGCGTGACTTACACGTATCGAAAATACAATAATTAGTAAAAATTATAAATAATTTTTCAGCAATGTAACCATGTTATCTGAAAACAGTCAATGGGATGGGATACCAACATTCAGGTGGATAGGATACCCCAAATGGGGTTCAGTCGCATTTGAAAAGATATAATTCGGTTACAAATGGTTTTAATAATTTATACGAGTGTTTTATTAATTTCATTACCTCAACATTACCAAAAAAGTTAAGGGCCACCATCATATATTGATTTGTGGAGAGATAATATCACATACTTCTCAGATGCAGGTAATGGAAGCGTTCAATTGCAATCAATGCAGCCGCCTATACGTTTTGAGGGAAGAGTTATCATCCGTCGATCGTTAAAAGACAGCCCAAGAGCTACCTGTAACTTCATTACTGCTAATCTTCGTGTTCTGTAGTGTCTTTTTCTATTCTGAAAATGGTAAATTACTTCGGTCGAATTCAGTGGCATCAAATTTTTTGGATGAGGCGATGATTGTAAAACTGTCGAATTTCTCAAAATCATGCTTTCGATGCTATTAAATCGACTTCTTTACTGAAATAATAGTCTCGTACCCCAACTGTGCGGATTTCAGATAGAGCGCAACCATTGTAATATTGAGCAGTCCACTTCAATACTTGGCTTTTTTTTAAGGTAATCTACCGATTAAGGAATGTTTTTGGATGGACACACCTACTAAATAATTATTTTGTGACTCCTAGCAAAACACAAAATCCAGCATCTTACTCTATATCAGGTCCCTCTTCATCTCTGAGTACGTTCTTCCTCCCTTCATCCCGTCCAACATCCCTATCCTGTTCCTTCCCTTTCCTCGCTTGCCCAACATTCTCCCCTCTAACACAGTCTTCAATATCCCACTGCCGTCAATACCCCCTTAATCCACTTTTCCTGCCTCCATAGGATTGCTCCCAACAAACCCCTCTCTTCGCCCACCATACCAAGTACTTCCTCATTTGTTTTCTTCTCTGTCCATTTCACCTTCTCCATTCTTCTCCACACCCACATTTAAAAAGCCTCCAATCTACGTCTATCCTCCTGCTTCAATGACCACGTTTCCGCACCGTACATAGCTGCGCTCCATATCAAAGTTTTTACGAGTCTTTCCTTAACATCCTTGCTCAACGTCCCCGTCATCAACTCCCTCCTCCTTGTGAAAGCCTCTTTGCCTAGCGCAATTCTTCTCCTTACGTCCCTACTACTTTGACCGTGTTGGTCCAAAACACTACCGAGATACGTAAACTGTTCTACCTGCTCTATTTTTTGCCCTCCTATTTTAATGTTAAGCTTGGCCTTTTTCTTTCTAGAAAATCGCATAACCTTTGTTTTATTAATATTGATTCTCATCCCATACCTGTCGCACTGAATTTCCAATTCACTCAGCAATGCTTGCAAACCCTTGGCTGACTGACAAACTAAAGCTTGGTCATCAGCAAACCTGATTTTACGAATTCCCCGCCCACTTTCATTCCTACCTCGAGTTCTTCCCATGCCTCTTTGATCATTTCCTCTGCATACAGGTTGAACAGCAACGGTGTACAGCTAAATTAGACGAACCAATATAAAATTTACCTCCAGGAGATGACATTTCAGGTAAATTTAAGTATTTACTATATATCCATTTAAAACACCCATATTGAACTAAAACCAATAATTTCTGGTATGGAAACTAGCGAGATGCGTATATTTTTAAGTAATTTCAGTGTTGAATTTTATAAACTTCGGTGTGCATGTCGGCACTATATATTAAGAATTTCCATATTTTATTCAATGTAAATTTAGTTTTAACCGTAGTTCAGTTGGACAAAGAAAATCGTTTCAATTTATGCTGAATATTTGGACAGTTCTTAAATCCTGAATATATCTCTTCGACCAAAATAATTACAATTTTTTTATTCAAATTTTAAAGAAAATTTTTTAGATAGCTCAGCCTTTGACTGAAACCGTCAAACCAAGGTAAATTTGCTGATTTTAAACAACCCGGATTTTGTTTCCATTTGACGACGTGGCGTTGCAACGAAACTCTGGTCGCACAAAATTAAAAGCAGTGTATAAAATCAAATGAGTGTTGTGCCCATTAAAACGGTGGTATGTCATCTGTAAAAATTAATTTAATAGCATTTTTGGTTTAATCAGGCAATGGAAAACTGCCATTCAGAAAATTAACTTGCACACAATGGTGGAAAAAATTGGAATTAGCGCGCCAGATCAGGTGTGAGAGTGACAGCCTTATTTTGGTTACATTTGGTGTAACCTTTGGAAAATTATTTCATGTTTACTATAGCATTAAATTTTAATAAATAGAACTTCGATTTTATAATAAATATTTTTAAACTCACGAATACGAAGAACTCTCTTGCCAAATTGCCGAACGAAGAGGAAAACATTACCGACAGACGTTATCATTTTGAGAGGAAGTTCGTTTAAAAAGGCTGTGAGATAACATGCGATTGGCTAATTAAATAGTGGAATAAAACATTACGAAACTATGCAATAAAAAACTCCCGGGTAAATAACGGATACCCTGCATCTTTAAAAAGGATTTCTTTCTGAATGTAGACATGTGGACTTTCAGTTATTGTATCCCTTACTAACTCTGAGATCATTTTCCCATGGGTTACTTGTGTAATTGGGAAGAAGAATGCTTATTAAATGAACCATGAAAGGTAAATACCGAGGATATCAACAAACAAGACTGTATGGAATCGGGAATCAAGCCTCTATCTTGGTTTGTTTTGGCAACTTCCTAAATTTTCATTTTTGTAAATCCGTATCGGTTATTCATTCGTAATGGGCAAAAAACTTTTAAACTGCTCAGGCTCAGTAAATTTCTTCCTTGTTTTTCAAAAGCATTTTTACAATGCATATAAACTATTCGTGGTGATATTGTTACTAATAAGGTGGAAAATGAATTGATGAAACGTGTATGGATCATTTTATTTTGTTTGAGAAAAATATCGCAGAAATGGATTTCCGGCGAGAATTATGGTCCGGAAACCCAGGCCCTGGTGGAGCAATAATGAAGACGTTTCATGATTTTGCCAATTATATCAAATCTTTTATGGAAATTAAAGACTGTTATAAATTGAAGTGGAATAGAAATTAAATTGCGTATTATTCATCTTATTAAATGGAGGATCTTGTAGTTTTAAAACATTCGCCGATATGATCAGCCATTTGGATTATTCAGCGAGGACATCACCTTCAAAGGTCAAACATATATTTCATGAACTGTTCATACGTCCCTTTAAACAACAAATCAGCCCAAAAGCGTCAATAAAAAATACGACTAAAGATAATGTTTTACTCTAACTTTGATCTTAGACTGCTAGGTGAAAGCTGCCTCCAAATTTCTATAGACAAAGGTAAATTGAATTACTTTTTCAGCTTTGTCCTTTACTTCTCTGAGTGTGCAAATTGTGAAAATCACTTAAAAAGAATTCTGCCAACTTCAGCTCAAGACGGACAGCCTTGTGTATCTTCACCAGGAATATTAGTCCACTGATTTCCTTAATACTATCTTACTAATTCCTAATCTCGGAAGAAATTCAGTTTGAGATTAACAATGGAATCAAATATCGAAGAGGCGAAGTGAGTTATAAGAAATTCCACGCGTGGTTACGCAATATTACCATGCATATTTTAAATATTTATTTCCCCAAATCAGAGGCAAACTTAAAAATTGTTGCTGCATAATATTTGAGTATGCTTTATGGCTCTACCACTAGTTCACTCAAATTGTGGCCATGGATATAAGGTATTGTGCGAAAAAGCTGGTCTGACATGAAGACACGATCAAAATGCAGAATAAGAGGAATCAGAGACTTGGGGATCACACTGGTAATTTGAAGGATTAAATCAAATATTCAATTTGGTGATTTATTAGCTTCCTTCTCCATCTCCATTGAACTATGAAATTAGTATGATACTATGGTATAATAAATTTTTCTCCTCCCAATTTATTAACTGCCATAACCCCTTAAAACGAAAATACATGTAATAATTTGAACTTAAATATCATAAATCTAACCATGGACACTGCGAAGGTGAGCTCCCTTGTATTGTCTTGATGGGAGAGAATTTTATCTTGATTTCACCGCTCAATCAGTGAATTACCACGCGTAATACTCTCCATTTATTGCTTGTCCTTTTTGCAAGCAATCAATGCAGATGATTCCGTGTGAATCCCCGTAAATCAGGCCGTCTTTGGAGCTGAATCGCCCTTAGAAACACAGTTTCGACTGTTCCTCTGTCTCTTGAGTGTACGTAGTGGTTTTTATAAGTGTTTTCGTCATGCCCTGATCAAATCCCTGCTCGCGTATTCAAAATGATGGCCTAAGGAATAGCTCCTTTCTTGGAAATAATATTTCATTAATCCCTAAATAATCGCGCAGTACCCAAAGACTGAAAAGTAGCCAATGTCATTCCCATACTTAAAAAAGGCGACTGAGAAGACTGGAAAACAGCTAATGTCACTCCCATATTTAAATAAGGCGACAGAGAAGATCCGAGTAATTACAGACTCATCGGTCTCATATCCATATCATGCAAAATTTTAGGGAATATAATTTCAATCGTGATTCATTTTCATTTTAAGAATGTACTTACAAAAAACAGTCGAGTTACCGAAAGATTTGGTCTTGCTAGACCTACCTGGCAGTTTTTGTTAATGATATTTTGGTCTCTGCAGAAAATAACGTTCAGGTCGACGCTATATTTCTAGATTTTAAAAAGGCATTCGACATAGTTCCTCATAGGAAGTTGCTTCAAAATTTGGGAAGCTACGGGATTGATAACATTGTAAGATCAATCACTTCTTATCAGGCCGCGAGCAAAGGATCGTAAGAAATGGAGTATAATCGAACACAGTAAGCGTAACATCGGGTGTTCCACAAGGAAGTATTATCGATCCGCTATTGTTCCTTTCATACATTAATGACATTGGGTCTCAGGTTTTCAGTGAACTTCGTCTATTTTCTGACGATACCGTGATATATACGGAAATATATAGTCAGTAAGATAGAGTATTATTAGCAAACGACCTAAATGCAATTCAAAAGTGGTGCGAGACATGAGAGCTAGAATTTATTATGCATAAATGTGTTTCGATCAATTTTTGGAGGATATTTATCTCACCAGAAAACACTTGCACTCTACTAGGGAACCAACATTACACACTTGGAATCGATAAAATACTTGGGTGTAACGGTAACAACGGATACGTCCTGGGGAAAGCACATTCGTGAATTTTGCAGAGTAGCAAAGAAAAAGTTAGGATTCATAAAAAAGATATTTTGGAATTTTAATGAAAGGGTCAAGGAGCTTTGTTATTTCACGTTAGTTAGGGCCCATCTTGAGTGTGCTGCAGGTGTATGGGACCTTCATGAAGTAGGCTTAATTTAGGAACTAAATCGAGTGGAGCAACTAGATTTCTGAAAAGTTTTTTTATGAACAAGGTAGCGGTACCACGACACTTATCGAAAGAATTAGAATGGGAGTCGCCTGTTGACCGTAGGCTTAAATAGAGGTTAAATTAACTGTGTACATTTGAGGCAGGTTGCTTATCTGAGGATGCTAAAAATATATCACTGGCCCCGACTTATTATGGTAGATCAGATCACCAACGTAAAATCCGGGAGATTTATTGTAAAACGGATGGATTTAAAAAGTGATTTTTTTCCTCGTACCAAGAGATATAAAAATATAGATGACAGCAATCGCGTAGAAGATATTTAGAATTGATAGGGTACATATTTTGTCGACGTCCTGCGCATTCTTTCCTCGATGTTATTTTTTTGATAGACCCATTTTTAAAATTTCTACAATATAATTTGAATATACGTATCCTTTCACTGAATATTGCTGTATGTAAGTACTTTATTTCGTGTGATTAACATTTTTCAAGTGCAGGATCAAACTTATATTTGCATAGAGGTAACATAACTGGGACTTTACATATACGAGTTGGCTCGTATGGCAGGTGACCTAACACCACACGCCCTTGCGGCGGTTTGCGGGATATTGTGTAGATGTAGATGTACACTGTTATGAATCGAAGCAGAAACTCTCTGCCTCAGGATAGCGATGGAAAAGCACCAAACCAGCCTTCCAAATGATTGCGTTTATTCTCCACTAGGAGAAAACGCAGCACCCATCCTGCCGATATTTTTTTCACATCAAATTTTGCATACAAAATTGAAAACACTGTACCTTGTCTTATGCCTGCGGCCTTAGCTATTTCGCGAATTTTGATTCGTCGCTCACTCAAAACCATATCGTGGATTTTTTCAATCATTTCTGAGGAAGCTACTTCCACTGGACGTTCCGAATGATGTTCTTCATTTGTGCATGTAGGCCACGTTTTAACTCGTTAACCCAACAGCTAAGAGTCGCAAACGCCGGAGCAGATATGCCGTACAGTTCATCCAACTCAGCTTTTATCTTTTTCGGGGTTAAGCCCTAAAAGAAAAGTTTGTTGTTTTAATCAACTATGAAAATGGAACCAAGCGACGAATATAGCCTAAGATTTAGCAACAGTACAGTGAGAGATGAGGTTTACTAAAAGCAAAACCTTTCCCATACTACGGGTGAAATCTCATGGATTTCCTAAGAAGTTGTTAAACGGCCCACTTAGCTTCAAGTACGAGAATCGTTGTACTCCTTCAACGATTACATACTTCTTGAGGTATTTTATTACTTACGATTTGCCTTCACCCCACATACTTATCTTACTCTCTCCAATATATCGGATCCCTTGGTCTATTAGCCGTACATTTTTAAGTCTCAAAAATACGTTGCCTAAACTGTAGGGTAGAATGGAAAATTCATTTTATCGGCTATTATCAGCCCGTCCCGGATTATTAGTATTTGAATGAGCAAATGGAAGGGATATAAAAGTTTAAATTTGCATCGTACGACTTTACCTGGGCGACGTGCTTGCCATCTGGGAAATGTGGCAACAAATATCGAGTCCAAGAAAAAAGCGCAGTCACTAATTGGATTTGGTTCGAATTATCAATTATTTGTCCCATAAAGGGTCAAGTTTGAGTCCCATAAAGCATAGCGTAACCAAATCGAAGAGGAACTCTTATCATTCCAATCTCCGGGGTACCGAAAAATTCTAATTTAAAGTCATGGTGGAAGCTTTGTGATATTAGCTTTCAATTTATTCAGAAACATCCCAGGGGACGGGAGAGATGCTCAAGGAGTACGGCGTCGTTGTAATCTGATGACGTGAGGTGAGATGCTGCACAATGAGTACCCTCCGTATCCAACCTAGCCATCATTTCTCCTCTGTAAACCCGTCATTACGTCCTTATTTGTATTTTTGCTTCAGAATCACACAGCCTCTAAAAATTTTTATTTTGGGCTTCTCTCAACGTTTTCCTGAATTCGTCTCTCTTTGAAAGATCACTCCTTTTAGCTGCGAATAAAAGAGCTCCCATCACTCTTGTCACGAGTTTAAGAGCTCGCTTCGCAATCTTGTGTGTGACAAGTAAGCCTCAGGGCTTGGCCTACTTCGAGTCGCTCGCAGAAAGCGGCATATGTATCTCTTGGAGGAATCATCCAAAATATGGCTGAGAGCCGGAGCAGTTGTGAAGTTATTTGGATCCAGTTCATTCTAATTAATAAGCTTATGTGAATTCCATGAATACATGTTTAAAGTTGGCGCATGATTCCTCCGTAAAGATAAACCTGCCCTTATTTTAAAGTGTTTCTGGTTTCATGTCGTGGATTGAGACTAAATTGCAAAATCCCTCTTTCATAGGACTATTTCATCAATTTTTATTTTCAGAGCCACCATTTCAGGATAATCAAATGAATCTGTTAAGTTTCATCTTTCCTGATAATTTTTTTTCATGCAAAAATATTTTACCATCCATACACATCACGAGGAATACTGTTTCCTAGGTACGATATGTTGTCCTACGTCCCGGATTGCTTTTTCCTTTCAATTAAGGACCAATAAACGCCTTCGATTGCAAAAGAAACTAACGTTCGGGAGGATTCCTATGGATAGTATACGAAATCTCAAACCTTTATCTTCCTTGGTAGTGAGTAAGTCTTCCCCAAAACAGCGAGTTCAGGTAAGCAATCGCCGGATGCAACCGCGTGTATAAAAAATGTATCCTTTGAGCGGTACACTAAATTGCTTCGTACTGCAATAGGAGTTCAAACAATCAAATTGACACTATAAGTGTCCAACAGTTCAAGGAGTTTCTCGGCTGTTTACATTGCTTTTTTCACTTAAATATCCTGATATTCTGATTTAATTTCTTCGTGAATGGTTTTATTAAGCTTCGATATTCCACTAGAATCCGTGGCGTATATTGAGCGTTGCCTCTTAAAATGTTCACCGCCTACGAAAGAGCATTCTTTTTCTCTGCAAAGGTGTGTATGAATTCTTGTACAGACAATGGTTCGCTTGAAAGCGTTTCAGTTATTACAAAAAATATTGGAAATATATGGCAACCGCAACTCATTTCACGGACAGCAACTACGAATTCTCCAGTTCTCGTAATCGTAGGTACATATTTTTACTCATGTCATTTGTTGGATTACGTTCTTCGGTGCCATCATTATGTATTTATGAAGACGAAAGAGTTGTGGCCCACGGAGCATGTCAACAGTCTTTGCCTGAATATGGCGTGTACGATGACGACAATATAATAAGCATCAAAACCTCCAGAATACTCCGAAAAGAGTTCTAATGCAGACATTCGCTCTGCAGGGTAACGGAGTTTCCCCCACCATTTCCCATTTGCAAATTCCAATGTTTACTATCCTTCTTGACTACGGGAAACCAACACCCCACCAATATCACGTTAAACCATTAAGGACGTGAAAATTCACACATACGCCCCACAGGGAGAGCCATCCTCTTCAACATTTTCTCTCTTTCTCTCCCTCTGGAGGGAAACCCCCAGTTTCTCCCCAATTTCAGTCCAGAACATCAGGCAAAGAGAGCGTTTAGGGCCATACTTATGTTGATAGCCTTTTAACCCGTAATTATTTTTACGTCAGAGCGCCCAAATGCGTACATGAACAAAGTTGCACATCTGTATGATTACGAGCTAACTAGAGGAATGAATGTTGCTCATGTCAAATTTTCCGGCGTTCCATTACGTTAGTAACGTTGCATGTCGCAGCAAGAAGAAGTATATTTTATTAGGTGATACAACAGATGATTCAGTTTGATTTTTTCACTTTATAATATATAAGCATTTATATAAATTTTATAGGATCACTTCAACGCTAAAGCATAGTGTCTTATAGCAGTGTTCAGAAAGGAAAAACCTTAAAAAGCGATTTATTTTATTCGTAGAACAACTGGTATTGTAATAATTCTCCTTCACTTTGATAACACTATGCTTTATGGATAATAAACGCTCAGGAACCATCTCAAATTTGAGATACGATACTCTACTGAAAGAAATTAAGTAAGTATTATGGTAAGTACAAAAATAATAACACCTCTTTTTGTGCTAAATCACTTTTCTATTATTATTTTGAGTCACTTCATGTATACATGCATATGTACGAGGGTCATCCGGAAAGTAGTACCCGTTCGTGCCGCATGAAGTGCTGACGACGCGAGTAGCCGCTGGACGAGGTCAGATAGCTTCAGTGGCTTGTCTGCCTTCTCTGAGCCAAGTTGCGTGACGCTAGCATTGCCTGTGTTGTTTCTGTGATTGTTTACAATGTTTAAAAAAATTGAGAACGCCGCCAGTTGTGAAGTGAGGGCAGTGATTAAATTCCTCAATGCAAGAAACGTTCGCCCATGTGATATTCATCGCCAATTAAAGGAGGTGTATGGAGACAATGTAATGGACGAGTCGTCTGTTCGGCGGTGGTGTCGCAACTTCAACATGGGGAGGGGGAACACACACGACGATGAGCGTTCGGAGAGACCGTCTGTCATTACAGACCAACTGGTGAGCTCAGTTGACGAATTCGTGAGGAACGATCGGCGCGTCACAATTGATGACATCTGTGAGCATTTTCCCAATGTTTCTCGAACAATTGTTCATGAAATTGTTAAACACCATCTGCATTATGCAAAAATTTGTGCAAGATGGGTCCCTCGCGTATCTCAATGAGCTGCCGGCGAAGGACTATGCAGCAGGAATACAGAAACTTGTCACACGTTATGACAAATGCCTTAATTTGCTTGGAGATTATGTTGAGAAGTAGTTTAAAGTATCCTCTTTCAAATAAAATTTTTTATGTTTGTTAATATTTACTTTTGTGTCTTTATTTCACGAACGGGTACTACTTTCCGGATGACCCTCGTATGTATATGTGGGTGTGTACGTATTTCCTATTACCAACTAGATTCACTATTATTATAACAAAGTGTTTCAAACTTAATTATTCATATATTAGCCATTCTCTATTTGTAGCTTTTGTGAAATGAATCTTCTTAAAAAGCCTGTCAAAAACTCTGCCAATTTATTAAATTTTCCATAAGCCAAAGATTCACCTTGAATGATTATATAAGCTTCCTTTGCATAAATAATTTTTTAAATTTGTTTGAGATATTTTTATATTAGCTTTTTGGTTCTGTCGAACTCAAAAAATGATTCGTGTTTATCAGTTAAAGTATATTTCCCTGAAACTAAATATAGACGTAAAGTTTATTGTAATTCTTTAAGAAAAATTTCAAACAATAAATATAAGTCAACTTGTGACATAAATTCTTCATGATGCGCTTCTATTTCTGCTATGCCATAATGGTTCTCACTTCTGACGTCCCTCTTTATTTGGTTTATGTTCATGTGTGCCTGTCCATTGTTGTTCCCCGCAGAACATTCCCTCCTGTCAAATCATTGACCTCAACTTGAAAGTGGTCTGATAAGTGAGGATGAATTTCACATTATACTATTCGATATCATAGCATAATGATAGACCATATAGCCTATGCTACGTGCAAAATTCACATTTGGAACCCAATTTTTGCTGGATTCCGTCTTTTATTTTTCACGACTGTAACTCGTTTGAACCCCTTCGAACTCCTTTCATCTCATGGTATGCGCTCTTTGGGCTAGATGAAAAAATCTTTTATTTATAGCGCAACTTCAATCAATTATCTCTAGGCTTTCATTTTACTTTCTACTCATACTATATACATATTATGTCTTTTAGGCATTCATGTATTGCGTTTAAGTCTACCTGCTAGTCTTCATCGATCTATTCCATAATTGCGGTGCCAAACGTAAACCCGAACATGAAATTTCTTCCCTATTAAGCTTAATTATTTTAAGTCATTAGGGGATTCTTCTTAAGCTTCAGTTTATTTCTTTCCTCGTGATTTTTACCTTTTCCAATTATATTTTGAACATTGCCCATGAAAGTTCTTGTATTCTTTCTTTCCTCCATTAATTTTTCATTTTCAATTTTCTTCTGAAGTTAAATAATATTTAGCATTTATGTCATATTAATTAATTTGCCGTCGTAATCCAGTCCAAATGCCTACCTTAATTTGAGAATTTTGATACATCTTAACTTGTCAATGACTTCGATTCCATGAAAGATGCCTGCAATGCATCATTAAGATATTTACTTTAACCACAAGTATCTTAAGATAATCCCCCCATGGACCAAAACCTCGACCTGGTGGAAGGCCTTGAGAGTTCCGATGACTCCTACAGCTCTGCTGGCGGGAGTAATGGTAATTGCTCCTGGTAGGGCCACCCATTTAGGTCGAAGGTAAGGAGCAAGAAGAAAGGTAGTCCACGAAGCGTCCGTTCCTTAGTGAGGCGGCTGCAAAGGCGCCTGACCAATTTGGGGCGGCCATTGAGCGGTATCACGTTAAAAACACTATTGAAGAAGGTAACGGGAAAACACCTCAATTGTCATTCCCAAGAGTATAATGATGGACAAAATAGAGAATATGAGTCCAGGCAACTATGGGACTCGGCCCAATCGGCCGTGTGGCGTACTCGGCAGCGGGAAAGGCAATGCTTCCTCGGTCGTCATCCCACGAAACCCTTGCAAGGGAAAACCGACGGCAGCAGGACAGAAGACGCAGGAGAAGAAGACCATATTAGTTAGAATAGGAACTTGGAATGTTAAAACAATGTTGAGGACAGGCAAATTAGGAAATATTAAGCGAGACATGGAAAGGGGAAATATAGATACGAGGGTCATCCGGAAAGTAGTACCCGTTCGTGAAATAAAGACACAAAAGTAAATATTAACAAACATAAAAAATTTTATTTGAAAGAGGATACTTTAAACTACTTCTCAACATAATCTCCAAGCAAATTAAGGCATTTGTCATAACGTGTGACAAGTTTCTGTATTCCTGCTGCATAGTCCTTCGCCGCCAGCTCATTGAGATACGCGAGGGACCCATCTTGCACAAATTTTTGCATAATGCAGATGGTGTTTAACAATTTCATGAACAATTGTTCGAGAAACATTGGGAAAATGCTCACAGATGTCATCAATTGTGACGCGCCGATCGTTCCTCACGAATTCGTCAACTGAGCTCACCAGTTGGTCTGTAATGACAGACGGTCTCCCCGAACGCTCATCGTCGTGTGTGTTCCCCCTCCCCATGTTGAAGTTGCGACACCACCGCCGAACAGACGACTCGTCCATTACATTGTCTCCATACACCTCCTTTAATTGGCGATGAATATCACATGGGCGAACGTTTCTTGCATTGAGGAATTTAATCACTGCCCTCACTTCACAACTGGCGGCGTTCTCAATTTTTTTAAACATTGTAAACAATCACAGAAACAACACAGGCAATGCTAGCGTCACGCAACTTGGCTCAGAGAAGGCAGACAAGCCACTGAAGCTATCTGACCTCGTCCAGCGGCTACTCGCGTCGTCAGCACTTCATGCGGCACGAACGGGTACTACTTTCCGGATGACCCTCGTATTTTAGGTCCATAAGAGGTGAGATGGAAGGATAGCGGGGATCCCTGGAGTGACAATTATAGAATAATATACAGGGGCGGGGACGAGAGCCAACGAGGGGTGGCCATAGTATTAAATAAAGAGGCAGGAAGAAGCGTAGTCAATATAGAGCAAACCACCGATAGAATATTACTAGCAGTGATAAAAGCAGAATCGACGAACTTGGTCATTGCTCAGTAATACTTGCCACCGAGAAACCGTAGGGAGGAAGAAGTCGATAGGATATGCGATCAGTTAGAGGAAATGATCGCGTGTGTTCCTGAAGGGAAACAGTTGATAGTGATGAGGAATTGGAATGTGACGATAGGCAAAGAGAGACATGGTGATGAGGTTGGGGACTACCGTTTAGGCACGAGGAATGACCGCGGGGAGAAAGCAATTGAGTTATGCAGGAGACAGGGGTTAGTTATCACCAACACTTGGTTTAGACCCCACAAAAGACGTAGGTATACATGGAAAGTGCCAGGTGACTCAGAAAGGTATCAGATACATTATATTCTTATTAGGCACAGGTTTAGGAACAGTGTGATCAATTCGCACTGCTTCCTGGGAGCGGATGCGACTCTTACCACAAATTAGTTGTTATGAAATGTAGCGTCCGTTTCAAAAAGATAAGGTAGGAGAGGCGGGTTAGGAAATGGTATGCAGCGGCATTAAATGGATTAACAAGGAAGGAGTATCAGCAGGCTATAGAGAAAGTCATTGAGGACGGTAAAGAGCTAGTTTATATCGTAGAAAAATGGGAATGCATCAAGAAAGGAATATCGAAAGCCGCAAAAGACACTATAGGAATCGCTAACGGGAAAAGGACAAGAAAACCATGGATCGCGGATGAGATGATCACAAAGATGGATGAGAGAAAAAAATGGAAGAATGTAAAATCAGAGTTAGGCAAAAGGAAGTACAAAGAGTGAAATAATAAATTGAGACAGACAAAAAATAAAGCATAAGAAGCATGGTGGAAGACGTAGTGCGAGGACATGGGAAGTCTGCAGAGGAAGGGTGAACTTGGTACGCTATACAGGAGGGTTACATCACACTCGGAAAGTAAGAAGGGAAGATCTGTGCTTACAGTTAGAGATACATCGTGTATGATAATAGATGATTCAGAAAACATCCAAGATAGATGGAGGGAATATAAAGGAGCACTGCATGGTAAAGAACTTACGCCAACAAGGTTAGACATAGAAAAGGAACATGACTTATAGGTAGATAGCTTAGGTCCATACACACTGGATGATGAGATAGAAAGGGCATTAAGGGAGATGAAAACAAATGAGGCCGTGGGGTAGACAACATTCCTGCGGAACTACTGAAATATTTAGGAAAATATAGGAGGAAGGCTCTATATGGACTGATTCGTAGTATCTAAGTGAAGGAATCTGGCCGGAAGACTGTGAGATCAGCGTTAGTTCCAATTGCGAAGAAGGTAAAGGCTACATCATGTGAGGGCTAAAGAACAATATGTTTGATATCCCATGCAGCTAAAGTTGTTTTCAGAATCATCAACAAAAGGATAGAGTGTAGGACAAATGGTTACATAGGGGGGCAAATGATTAGTTTCGATTTAGGAAGCGGAGAGGCACGCGTGATGCCATCGCAGTAATTAGATCACTTATCGAGAGCAATATAGAATACAATTAGAAAGTATATAACTGTTTCGTAGATTTCGAAAAGGCGTTTGATAGAGTGAATTGGGAATCCGAATGGGTATATTGCACCAAATAGGAATAGATTGAAGAGAGAGCAGGCTAATCCGCCACCTGTACAGGTCTCAGACTAATCAGGTGCGTGTGGGGAACGGAGATTACGGATGGGCAGTGTTTGAAAGAGGTGTAAGGCAGGGTTGCTTATTATCACTGGTGTTGTTCCACGTATACGAGGTCTGTTCAAAAAGTATCGCGACATTTGTGTTTTTTCAAAATTTTTTTTATTTATTGATGAACATATATTTTGCCCCCTTCGTAGAAATACCCATTAGATATTATACACTTGTGCCAACTGGAAGTAGGAGTAAAAGTCGGCGGGGAATTTGTAAAATCAGTTAGGTTCGCTGAAGACCAAGCTTTAGTTTGTCAGTCAGCCAAGGGGTTGCAAGCATTGCTGAATGGAATGGAAACTCAGCGCGATAGATATGGAATGAGAGTCAATATTAAGAAAACTAAAGTTATGCGATATTACAGGTGGAGAAAGGCTAAGCTAAACAATAAAATAGGAGTTTAAAAACAAACTAGAGCAGGTAGAACAGTTTATGTATCTCGGAAGTGTTTGGGACCAACACAGTCAAAGTAGTAGGGACGTAAGGAGAAGAATTGCGCTAGGCAAAGAGGCTTGCACAAGGAGGAGGGAGTTGATGACAGGGACGTTGAACAAGGATGTTAAGAAAAGACTCGTCAAAACTTTGTTTTGGAGCGCAGTTATGTACGGCACGGAAACATGGTCACTGAAGCACGATCATAGAAGTATATAGGAGGGTTTTGAAGTGTCGCTGTGGAGGAGGATGGAAAAGGTGAAACGGACCGAAAGGAAAACAAGTGAGGAAGTGCTAGGTATGGTGGAGGAGGGCAGGGAATTGTTGGGAGAAATCATTAGGAGGCAGAAAAAATGGATGTAGTCTTCAGCATCTCACTTGATCGGCAGTGAGATGTTGAAGACTATAATAGAGGGGAGAATATTAGGCAAGCGAGGTAAGGAAAGGAAGAGGATAGGAATGATGGACGGAATGAAGTGAGGAAGGAAGTACATAGTGATGAAGAAGGACTTGATGTAAAGTAGGTTGCTGGATTGTGTTTTTTTAGGAGTCACAAAATATTCATATGGCAGTTGTGTCCATCCAAAACCTACCATAACCGGTAGATTACTTTATAATAATAATCTTAAGATAAAAGATACCCTCATCTACATCTACATCTACATAATACCCCGCAAGCCGCCGCAAGGGCGTGTGGCGGGGGGTATTAGGTCACCAACCGTAAAAAGGAAAAATACCACATGCAAAAAAACAACACGGAAAATTACACCCACAGCAGCGCACACTCTCATGCAAAAATCCCTTCATCCAATACTCATGAAAACACATATACCGCAAAACAACTAAGAACTGCACCCCAGGATGCAGCACGAAAGCCATCCTACAACACGGAAGCCAGGACACAACAAGCAAGAATGTGAAACATCACTAGCACATGAAAATGCACCGCAAAACACTCTACCCCCCAAAGAGTCTGTAAAAGGCAGGGAATGCGACCCAACGTTGCAGGTAGCAGGAATTTCCCCCCGCGGAGAGGGACGAGGGACCGAAAGGGAAACTTAAAAACAGATGAACAGAACACGAATGAGGTCATTCGTAAAGAATGGGTTATTATAACAAAACACATAAGATTAGTGGAAGAGCATGCATTTAAGTAGAACTAATTATTTTTTAGACGCTGAGGGTGGCAAGTGGAATTTTTGCTAAAAAAGCACCCTCCTACCATTCTTTCTGAAACTATGAATAATTGACTTTCCGGTAGTGTCTCTTACATTTTTCCTTCGGGGGATTATTCATGTTCGTACTGTATACGTGTTTCATGTCTCCAGCACTAGCTCCGAGTACCTGTAGCTACTCATTACTACCTACTCTTCACCGTTATTAGTTACTTTAACCCATGTGCGTAGGGTTGCTAGTAGTAGTAGTTTTGAGGGGAGGCGACCGACAGCTAAGGTCATTTGCGCCATAGGGTAAGGACAGGAAAGGATGAAGGGTGGAGAGAAACCCGGCGTCGGCATTAGCCTACTCTTTACGAAAGGCGCCAAGGGGTCCGCGGCTTAACATCCCATCCGACGGACGGCGTACTCACTCAAAGTGCCCTCCACAAAGCCCCTCAAGTAGGGATCGAGATACCTCTGAAAAACATTCAACACCGCCGGGATTTGAACCCGCGCCCTCAGGGTGGGAAGCCAGTACGTTAGCCCCCGCACCATCTCGATCCCCGTAGGGTTGCTCCTCAAGTTGTTGGTCTCTTTCGTTCTTCTATATTCAGTCAAATTTGCTAATAGATATTTTGAGATCCGATCGTCTTATCCCGGAAAATCCTATCCGATCCGATCGTAATCTCGGAAATCCAAAATTCTCTCCAGAAATGCAATTCAAAGCAAAGGGGTACCTGCTCGATGGAACGGGAACATTCACATGTAAATCAAAGTATTACAAAATGCCATTTCGTTTGTGGATCTTTAAGTACTGAATCCCGTGAATCTATAAGGTAATAAGTGAGAATTTTCAAGAAAAATTTTATCATAATTTTTAGCGCATAATTTATTGTGTAAATCTTTAATTTTATGTTATGTTTTATGCAAACTTAGCCGAGTTAAGTATATGGTGTCTGCGAGCAGACAGTTTAATAACGACCAAACATTCTAAAACAATGAATTAATCATCATTCTATTATAACAATTGCTATGGTTAAGGATTTTGAAATTAAGAAAGCATGCATATGTTTAGAAACATTTTTTCCTGTATGAAATTGCACTCTACCTACTCTCCCCTATGGGACTGATTCCAAAAAGGAAGTTTCGAAAGTTTTCTGCGATCTACTAATGATTTATACCTATAACATAGGTAAAAGATGGTTTCAAATTTATAAGGGAAGGCAGTCAATATCAAAGTAAGGTGGATTAGGAGTCATCTCGACAACAAAAGTAAACATTAAAACCGCTGCTGCCATTTTGAGAGAAGATCGTAGAATAATATTAAGATCTCCATAGCAAATATTTAGATTTTCATTGGGTGTCACCCACTCGTTGTTAACAGAAAAACTTCACATGAGGCGTGTTAGTGAATGATGGGTTTCGCGAAATCACAAAATACTCTGTGAAGTGGGTTCTCCATTCTCCCTTTAGTCCAGACTTAGCACATGTTATGTTTTCTTCTTCACCAATGTAAATAAATACATTTGTGGACAGCGTTTGCCATAATTAAGAAGCAGGCATGCGCGATTTGAACACGTTTATAATTGCTACAGCTTCCGATGACGTAACTTTGGAGTTAATCATTGAATTATGTACATTTAATATCTAGCGTTTTAACACGAAATATATGTAAATATACATTTCTGCCAACAATATAACATAAAATTAAATTTTTGAAAAAAAATTACTCGAATGAAAAAATGAATGAACACTCTTTATTAAACATCCCTCGTGAACCGAGTGCTGGAGAGCTTATGTGAAGTAACCGAGGAAATAAATTGAGGGTATATAGATCTGGAACGAAATTTGCTGTGTCTGATATAATGCATGGGAAGAATGATTGGGTATTGAGGGTAAACGTGAAAATAACCGATCCGGCGAAGAATTTTTAGTATCACGACAAAAATGTTTACAATATTAGGGACAGATATTATTAGTAGTCGTAATCTACCAGCCTAAGGTAGATTTTTGATGAACCGAAGCCTTACACACCACTCTACTGGCATGTCCTTACCATTTCGGCACAAAACTTCCTCAAACTACTTGCTTTACGAGTATATTCATAATTACCGGTTCTCAATAAAAAAAATTGGTTTAAATATCTCTATACTCTAAATCATTTCCTGCCAATATCGTCCTTCCTTTATACAGGGTGCATTCCGAAAGTAATACATTTATTTTTTTTTAATTAATTGATTGAAAAAGTTTGCACAAATATTTAAAACTCTTCAAAGCACTGTCCTTGGGCTGCTACATATTTTTTCCAGCGACTCTGCCATGACCAGTACGCGCCCTGGAAGTCGTCTTCGGGGACTTCTCGCAAGGTCTTCGTCACGGCTGAATGGATTTCTTATATGGACGAAAAACGGGTTCCTTTCAGGGCTGCTTTGAACCGAGGGAGCAAGAAGAAGTCGGCTGAGGCAACTTCAGAACAATAGGGAGGGGTGTAGCAGCGTTGGCACCTGGTGTTTGGCCAGGAACTCGCGGACTCGTAGCGCGTTGTCGTGATGGAGTTGCCAGGTCGGGGAGATGTCTTTTCTCGTCCTGATGACCCTTTTTCGGAGTCCCTCCAGCACATACACGTAGTAGGCAGCGTTAACCGTCTGTCCTTGAAAAACAAACTCCTTATGGACCACTCCCTTACTGTCGAAAAAGACAATGAACATTGTTTTCACTTTTGATTTGCTCATTCTTGCCTTTTTGGGCGTGGGGGCCTGGTCGGTGTGCCACTCAGAGCTTTGGCGTTTTGTTTCTGGGTCGTATTCAAAAACCCAGGTTTTGTTACCGGTGATGACGTTTTCCAAATAAACAGGCTCATTCTCAATATGTTGCAAAAGTTCACTTGAAATTTCCGCTCGGTTGGTCTTTCGTGACACGGTCGGCGCGCAAATGTTTACAATAACTGACGTCCTGCCACTTTTACCGCTTAAAAAGCACTAAAATTAAATTTGTGGCAAAGCTTAGTGTTTTTACCACCTACTCCAAGTGGTTTGATTTCACTTCAAGCAATAGAAACGGTGCAAAAAAAATACAATTGCATTACTTTTGGAACGCATCCTGTAGGTCCTTGCTCCGATATTTTTCGTTACTGCTTCACGTTTTTCTTTCTTGACCTTCCTTTGTGATTCTTAAACATTATGTGTTCTTCAGTTATGATCTTCAATCAATCATTATGCCTCAGGTGCTTCCAATGAAGTTCCCTCTTCTTCTTGTAAGTGGCTTCTCTCTTCACTTACTCTTCGAAGTATTTCTTCAACTATTATTTCGTATATCCGTTTTAATGCCAGTATTATTCGATAGTACCACCTTTTCATCGTCCTCATTTTTCTTTAATTTGCTGTTCCTTTAGTCCAAGCCTCACATCCCAAGAGAAGTAGACTCCATGTGTAAATTTAAATGAATGTCTGTTTTATATCTGTGATAGTTCTTTTTTTCACCAGCATTTGCTTCTCCTGCCTAAAATCCTTCTCCGCTATTCATATTTTGATTACTCTGTCCATGTTACTCCTTTCAACACTAATGACCCTGCTGTTTAATTAGCAAAACTCTTCTACTAGTTCCCATGCGTCTTTTCATAGCATAACTTAAAGATTATCTTCTCTCCTTTGACTGCAGGGACTTAACATAAACCTTGTTCGCCTTAACCTCGTACTTCTTTTTACCCATTCATATAATGGCTAGTACCTTATGAGGTAATTTTTTCACTGCAAGTACAGATAAATCGTCCGCGAATCACATCTTATTCATCCTTTCTCTTTCAGTTCAATTCAAGCACCAATTCTTCTCTTTTCCTTGATCTTGTTAATTGACCTCTCACTTTACACATTAAATATCATTGGCGATAATGAGCAACATTCCCTTATCCGTATCTTTATTTAAGCTTCTTTCCTACGGTCCTCTAAGAGGACATGTACCACTCCTCTGTTATTGAAATTCATTACAATTTCATTTAGGGTATGTAGCATAACATTTTAGCCCAATGTGTCAAAGGCTTTATTCCAATCAAGGTAGGAAAAATATGTTAATAGATTTTTCTATAAAATCTTCTCTACAATGAATATGAGAGCGAGAATAGCTTCTGTTTTTTAACTACTTTTGAACTCAAATTCGTCCTCACCCACCTTCTTCCTCTTTCTTCTTCATCCTGGTGTATATTATTCTTGCTAGAAATTTCGATGCATGAGTCATCAGACTGATTTTCCTGAATTTTTCATATTTTACTACCCTTCTCTTTTGTTTGGGACGGTTAAATTATTATTTTATTAGGTTATATCATCACTCCTTGGTGCCTTGAATGTCATTTACTGCCTTGTCATTTAGGCCTTTACCTCAATTTCAAACTCAGACCTGAGGATTTGATCTCCTTCATCATCATCGCCATCTTCTTCTAGTATTCTAGAACGCACCTCTCTTCTGTGGTAAAGATTCTTCAAATACTCTTTGAATGCCTATATATTCAGTAAGAATCTTATTATTATATCCCAAATGGAAATGATATTTGCCCTGCAGCAATTGAAATGATCTATCAAAGTCCTGTAAACAATTTCAGCCTTCACCAGGACAAGGTAGTAGTAGTTTTTGGGAGAGGCGATCGACATCAGAGGTCATTTTCGACAGAAGGAATAAGTGGGTAATACAGTAGAGATAGGATATTCAGGGGGGAGAGAAACTCAATATCGGCATTAGCCTACTCTTAACGACAGGCGCCAAGGGTTCCACAATTTAGCGTCCCATCCGAGGGAAAACGTACAAAAAGTGGTCTTACTACAGCACTCCAAGTAGAAATGGGGAAAGAACTGAAAATTTCTGCGACCACCAACAGGATTTGTATCCGGGTCTCCTGGATGGGAAGCAGTACCTTAGCCCCCGCACCATCCCAATCTCCCTGGACAAGGTGATGCTGTACACCTTTGCAAAGGGTTTTCATTCATTCTTCTCTGGCTTTTCTCTATTAGTGACTTCATATCTGCAATGGCATCACGAGTGCTTCTATTCCTGAACACTCACTGGTCATCCCCTAAGTAATCATTTTCCCTACGCTCCACCCGATTGCTGATGGTCCCGAGCACCACTCAAGCTGTATGCGAAATCAGACTTATCGTTCTGTAGTCCTGGCACATTTTTGCCTTTCCCATTTTTGGAATAGGAACTAACACTGACCTGAAAACGTCTTCGGCTGAATTCCTTCCTCATTAATGCTACAAATTAGTCCATGAAAATTCTTCTTCCCACCTCTCCCTAAACCTCTTAGTAATTCCACAGGAATGTTGTCTTCCCCTACGGCCTTATTTGATTTCAACTCCATTAATTCCCTATCTATCTCATCGTCGAGCATGCCTGGACCTAAATTATCTTCATCTACGTCATATTCACTCTCTATGTCTAAGCTTGTTGGCCTAATGTCTTCGCAATACAGTTCTTCTATACATGCCTTCCATCTCTCTTGGATCTTTTCTGTTTCGACAAATATATTTTTCTGTCTGCGCCACGACTTTTCCTTCTTACACCGCGACAGCGTTTTAGACTTTCTGCGCCAATTTCACCCGTAGACTGCAGACTTTCAATGTCCTCACACTACGTCTTCCACGCAATCCCGCTGTGCTACGTCCACGCTACGGCTACGTCCACGCTTCTTTTGATCTAGTTTTTATCCACCTCAGTTTATCTATTATTTAACTCGTTATACCTGTACTTCTTTCTACGTCAATCTGTGTCTATTTTCTTCCATGTTATTCTCTACAGCCTGCTGATACCCCTTCCTTGTAAATCCAGATAATGCTTCTACGTTCCTTTTCCTTAACCACCTTCCCAGCTTTTTCTTTTTGAATAGAACGTAGCATTTCATTATTACTAAATTATGATCAGTGTCCGCATCAGCTCCCCGGAAACTGTGCGAAATGATCACGCCGTTCTTAAATCTATACTCTTACCTAACCATAGTTATAGTCTAATCTAACTAATACCTTTTAATTACCTGATCTTTTCCATGCTGTGCCTACATCTTTTGTGGTTCCTAAACCATGCATTCATTAGGATTAACTCCTGTTTCTTGCAGAACTCAATTGATTTCTCCCCGCGGTCATTTCTTGTTCCAAAACCGTAATCCCCCACTCCACTACCATCTCTCCTTTATCCTGCCGTCGCGCTCCAATCCTTCATTACTATCAAATATTTCCCTCCGGAAAGACCCGCGATTATTTCATTACATGATCCTACACCCTATCAACTCCTTCCTCCCAATGACTTCCTGGTGGTCAGTATGTCTAAACGATGACCAAGTTCGTTGGTTCAGCTTTTACTTCTAATAATAGGGTTCTATCATTTTCTTGATCTATGTTTTCTACGCTTCTACCTACCTTTTTGCTGAGTATGATAGCCACCCCTTGCTGACTCACTTCTGCTTCGCTGTATATTACTCTATTACTATCACTCCAGCAATCCCCGCTGTGCTTCCATCTCAGCTCGAATATACCCAAAATATTAATATTACATACCATCGATCATATTTCCTCTCTCCATGTCTTACTTAATTATTTCTAATCTTCCTGTTCACAATATTGTTCTAACATTCCAACTTCCTAATCCAACTAATTCTGTTCTTTACTGCGCCTTCTGTGCTGGTGCATTCTTCGGGATAAATTTTTGAGGTGGTTACCCGTTTCTCTCCTCAATAGTGTATTTAATGTGACACCATCGCTCAATGGCCGCTCCACTGGGGTCAGATGCCTTTGCAGCTGCCTCACTGAGGATTAGACTGCGCGGACTACCTTACAGGTCGTCTGGCTCCTACCCTTCGACCTATAGGTGACCTAACCAGGAGTAATTATCATTGCTCCCGCCAGCATAGCTCTAAGGGGCATCAGAACGCACGAGCCCTTCCACCACGTCAAGGTTGTTGTCCATAGGGAGTGTGATTAAAATGAAAAGTTAATATTTTATGTACCTCAGGCATCGTGCAACTTATTTTGGGTGTGTTCGGACTCGACAGAGTGTCCTCAATACTAAAGATAAGTAAATCATTCAAAGCTGAAACTTACTGGCATTTGCGTCTTTCTCTGAGTAATTTGCCTTCGTTTTTCATGTAATACATGCGATAAATTTATTCTGAACAACAATTTTCATGAGTTTTGCAGGTTTGTCCGTTTGCACTGTAATCCTATTAAAAGAAATGGAATGCCAAATAAAAATAAGGAAAATAATAGAAATCAGGAATACTATATATCGGTATTTGATTTAATTGTTATCAATGAATCACAAGTGAAAAAAAACATTTCTTTTAAAAATGGGAAAACATCCACAGAAATACTATACAATGCACTTTACAAGAAAAAATACTTAAAAATAGAATTCAACATTTTTTCTTCCCTAAATGGAAATTAACTCCTCCAAAATATCACATAAGCCTCTTTAGACCATGAGGTATAGTATTAAATAAGAGATAAATAAGGGAAGTACTTTCAAACTATTAGAAATTTTAAAAATAAAATGCTTCGACAGTAATTTTCCTTGAAAACTTTGAGCAGCCAAAGTTCAATTTCGCATTTGATTTAAATCGAAAAGAAGCCATTAAACATTTTTAAGCTGATTCTAATCTGAGATAAAAGGTCTTGCAAATTCGGTGTTGTAGAAAACCACCATTTTGATAAAAGCATGTTGTTCGGCTGTTTTTCCAAATTTCGCATAAATACTATAAATCGTAATTTTTCAATGAGGCTAAGATTTTATGCGAATTCGAGTTAAATTCGAGGGGTCAAGGGTCAAATTGTGCACGAAGCGGCGGTGAATGACCTTTATTCATTATATTTATTTATCCATTTCGCCGTCTCTGTAAACTCTACATATAAATTCACTAATCTTTCCAACATGTTTTCCTTGACAATTTATTTCTTACCTCAGTTAATTTTTTAGTTCTTTGTACTTTATTTAGTATAATACTGTTTTTCGTTTCGTTTATAAATATAAATTCGTTTACATCCTTTTTAATACGTATTTTTGATAATTTATTCTGTAATCCAGGCTTCATAACCCGTTTTCAATTTAACGTTCCCATTTTTTTCTTTCGTCACCATAATTTTATTCGAGATATTTCCGTTCTTATTCTGTATCGTGACATTATCCTCTCTCAGAATGTTATTAAGTTCCTAGAGTTAATTTGTCCTTTTTATCTCAGTGCAGTCTTCTGCATTTCATTTCCTTATACTCATTCCGTAACTCTTTCTTTTAATTTTAGCGTTACACTACATCACCACTAAACCTTGACCCAAATCTGCATCTGCTCCCAGGAGATTGTGTGAGTTGATCCAGCTATTCCTAATCTATGCCGAGCCATAATTTAATGTAACGGATACCTCCTTGCGTCTCTCGAAATTTTCCATGTGTACATACAGTCATTGTACTCATTACACCAGGGGTTAGTTATAATTAGGGTATAATTAATAGTTTCTCTTGAAAAACTTTGCAGTTTACACCCCGCGGTCATTCCTTCCTCTTAAACCCTATTCTCACATCTTACTCCCGTTTCTCCCGATCTCTCTGTCTACCTCTCCAATGATCCCCAGTCTATTGCCACCTCACCTCATTGGCTTAACTTGCCCATATATCCAATCTATGTCTCTCGCTTAATATTTTTCAACTTCCCTATCCTCAGCACCGTCCATATACTCCAAGTCCCTATTTTCACATTGGAGTTCATCGTCAGTCTCATCCCCTTTGCTGCGATCCGCCCGGTTTTGCAAACATTTCGTCTGACGGGGTCCATCAAGGCCTTGCGTCCTCCGCTGCCGAGCAAGTCAATTGGCCTAATCGGACGAGTTCGTGCATGAACCTGGCTCATATTCAAATTATGTTCCGTCATCATTTATTTGGAGAAATAATCGAGTAATTTCTCATCATCATTATTTGGGATAAATAATCTACAAATAAATTATTTCTCGTTTCCTTCCTGATTAGGGTTTCTAATGTGTCACCATCACTGAAATAGTTAATCCACAGGGGTCGCACGTTTTTGCAGCCGCCCCACCGAAGAACAGACGCTGCGCGGAGTACCTTTCGTCTGTCTACCGCCCTTTGATCTCCCTGGCATGATCCACCCTAATATGAGCAATCTCCCGTCGGCACACCGATATGAGTTATAGGAAAATCCAAGCCCTTCCACCACACCGAAAAAGTATCCAGTCTACACATACCCTCTTGCCTCAACAACCAATCTTCCGAGCCTGACTGCGTACGAAGGCTTTCATCCCTCTTTCCTTTGCGTCATTTCCTGAAATCTTTGACATCAAATCCAATCTATTTCTAGAAGCATCTTTACAATGCAATTCTTGTTTTAATGCCTTTACCACTCCCCCCACATTTTAACATACTTGCTAAATAACGGATGGAACTCCCCCTCCCCTACGTGTATATACACCATGCCTAGTGCCGAATTACCCTCCCGTGACTCCCTATTACGTCCATCTACTGCCCAAATACATGACTATTTTTACTAGCTCTAAGCTGGCATTTGAGTAGGTAAAAATGTACCTTTTCATTACCTTATTGTCACATTTATCCTTCACACAATATAATCTATTTGCTAATAATTTAACTTCATTCCATATCACTTTTACGTATAAACCCTTAAATGTGAGCAAAACTTGCCCTCATACCAATGCTGAAAAGCTCATTAAATCTTATACGTCAGGCATCTGAATTAATCAGCTTTCTCATTACTTTGATTATTACTTCTAGACCTCACCACGCCCTCCTCATAATTGCCTCGGTGAACAAGCCACAACTCGCATTCTCTACTTACCGTTGCAAACTAAAAATGATTCAACTTAGCTACCGTTTTCTCTGTTGTCTAATATTATACTAATAATTATCAGTATCATCTATTCCAAATAAGTAATTAAACTTTGTCCTCATGCTCATGTCCGGTATAGGAAGTGAAATTGATGTGATTCAGCATTTTGGACAAAATCCTTCTACATAAATCCCACTGTAAAGCCCAATATATTATTCCTTCCATTTTTCCTTAAATTACTAAGTAATTTTTACGAGAAATTACCTTTTCTAGCCTCGTTTCAAGAAATATTTTCACCATCAATCGATTATATCAGAATCAAAGGCATCCTCATCGGCATTGCATTCCTCAACTATTAGGCTCATACTAACAGGCTCCTAAAAACTTCCTTCTCATCTCCAACGATTCCCTTGAGTTGCTCTTTCTACTATGTACATTACATCCAATTCGTTATATGGCTGAGTTCATGTAGTAGTATTGAGGGGAGGCGACCGACAGCTGAGGTCATTTGCGCCATAGGGGGTGGACAGGAAAGGATGAAGGGTGGAGAGAAACCCGGCGTCGGCATTAACCTACCCTTTACGAAAGGCGCCAAGGGTTCAGCAGCTTAACGTCCCATCCGACGGACGGCGTACTCACTCAAAGAGCCCTCCACAAAGCACCTCAAGTAGGGATCGAGATACCTCTGAAAAATATTCAACATCGCCGGGATTTGAACCAAACCACTCTGGGTGGGAAGCCAGTACAATAGCCACCGCACCAATCCCGATCCCCCTGGAAATGAAAAATCCAATCCCCCTAAAATGAAGTCGCGAATTTAGGCTATTTCTAAAATAAGCCAATTTTTTTCATTTTTGTTTGTCTCCTATTTCCTCGCAATTTATCTATCTATTGAGTTGAAAGTATAGCTAATTGCATTCTATCAACAAAACTTAATCACAATAGTTTCTTAAAATGCAATCGTATTGTTATGTAATAGTGCCCCATTGTTATTTTATGCATTACAAATATTAAACATTATGTTTATGATTAAATATGTTTAAATTGAATATGTAAAACAGCATCAAATTTCCGAGTTTGAATTTTGTTTAGCCAAATCCTATCTTTGTTTACAGAAATTTAGGTGCCATAACCTTTCTAAATGAATGTGAACATTGTGTGCTAACTTCAAATTGTGAATACCCTAGACGATCCCGTCCGTGTTTACCACTCTCTCATCTCTTTGATATCCTCCTGGAAATTTAAGGCCAACAATTTAGCTTTATAGGCTCCTTGAGTTCTCCTATCAACCCGATTAAGTATTTTCACCGTCGTGGAAGGAGAATGTTTCACTATAAACTTTAACTTGTATTTTGATGAATGTAAAATCTTAATTTGAAATGGATAATAAATGACATTGTCATCATGGTTTGTTTTCTTGTAGGTTCAGCAGCACCAATTGCTTATTCTCCCGATACGAAATTTATGGGGATCGAGATGGTGCGGCGGCTAACGTACTGGCTTCCCACCCTGAGGGCGCGGGTTCAAATCCCGGCGGTGTTGAATATTTTTCAGAGGTATCTCGATCCCTACTTGAGGTGCTTTGTGGAGGGCACTTTGAGTGAGTACGCCGTCCGTCGGATGGGACGTTAAACTGCGGACCCCTTGGCGCTTTTCGTAAAGAGTAGGCTAATGCCGACGCCGGGTTTCTCTCCACCCTTCATCCTTTCCTATCCATCCCCTATGGCGCAAATGACCTCAGCTGTCGGTCGCCTCCCCTCAAAACTACTACTACTACTACGAAATTTATCCAAAGGGGCTGGTTCCTCTCATTCCCCCCTCCCATCTTGGATCCTGCTCTTTGATTATTATGATACCCTTTTGGTTATTGCTGTCACTGCCCGACACTATTTCCCCTTCGATGACCCTCCTTCCATTTTTTTTCGCCACAACTCTCGCCACCTTGCCTTACTTACCCTCCCGCGAGCGCAGCCGAGAAACAAAAGGCGACTCGCAGCCCCGACCCCATTTCCCACGGCTGCTCTATTTCCCACCGCCGAGAAGCGCATCGCGCGCACCCCATATCCACCCACCGCTGCTCACCCACCCCCCACTCCTCCCACCTACCATCCCGTACCTCCCTCGCTCCCCCTCCGGTCCCGCCTCACCCCTTCAGGTCTACCGCACCTTTCCCAACCTTTCTCCTCGTCCACCCACACCCCACTTAAAGACGCCCTCCACTTTCTCCCCCGCTCTCCCACCACATCATTCACACTCAATGAGGTTTTCCGCGTTCCCGTAAGAAAAAGTGTGCCTCGGAAAGTGTGCCAGTGGCACCGAGGGCAGCGGCGGTCTGTACCGTTATCCCCTGCTAGCTCGCCTGCCGCCGTGGCTCGCTTCCACCGAGGGGGCCCCGGCGGCGACGGTGGCTCCTCTTCCACCGAAGGGGACGCTCAAAACCCCCACCTCCCCCCCCTACATCTTCCGACCTATCTCATAGAGGCGGAACAGTAGATGCCGACGCAGAGGTACGCCGCCACCGACCGACTCCCCGGAGAGGTAAGGGATGTGTGCGGTTGACGATCCGCCCGACGCGGTTCCCCGAATGCAGCCAACTGCCCGGGTGGGTTGCGTTCGATTACTTTTCTTATTACTACGTTTTGGGGGACTGTCTAACTTAATTTGATGATTGCGATCGAATTAGTTTTGCAGAAATTGGCCGCAAGCTGCTGCATCTAATCTTCTGCTCGTTCTTCCCACGCCAACGATTCAAATTAAGTGGCACACCACAGTGAACAAGAATTGGTATCTTAATTAATTTAAAAAAAATATTTTATTTCAATTAATGTGCAGGCAACAAATTCTACCGGACTTACGGCTAGGATCGGCACACCTGTTATCGCTTTATTCAGGTTGCCCCAAAGTGACTTCATGAGAGCAATAAACTATGGAATATTTGTAACAGTTTTACATGGAAATTCACTGATGTAAATTTTATCCAGAGTGTAATTCAGTATGAAATCAGATTCAGTAACGCGATGTGTCACCAATGCATTCGAAAAACCTTCAGTTTTTATATAAACAGAAGGATATCTTTTTTCGAGTTATTGCTATAACTAACCGTCGCTGAAGCAAGTGAGAGTACAATTATTAATTGTTGACAGCTCCTGATTTTCGTCAGCTCTCCTTTTGCCGAGGTTTTCAGTTATTCCATGCTAATAATATGTTATTTCATCAAGCATATGACATGCAACGTGAACGGCATGTGGCATATGCAAGTGGAAACACATACAACTCCTCCCCTTTACATGGCTCTCACGTTTCCCATGAACACATTTGGCGAGGAGAGCCGTGGTCTTACCGTGATGCCATTCACTCTACTATGCCACTTGTTCGAGTAATAACCGTATGAAGCGTTGCCACATCGCGTTGAATTTAATCACGTTTTCAGAAGAGCAGTCCCTTAAAGCAAAATTTTTGTCTCCAGGTGTACCTGGGATTCCTATGGTTAGGTTTCTACGAGGGTCATCCGGAAAGTAGTACCCGTTCGTGAAATAAAGACACAAAAGTAAATATTAACAAACATAAAAAATTTTATTTGAAAGAGGATACTTTAAACTACTTCTCAACATAATCTCCAAGCAAATTAAGGCATTTGTCATAACGTGTGACAAGTTTCTGTATTCCTGCTGCATAGTCCTTCGCCGCCAGCTCATTGAGATACGCGAGGGACCCATCTTGCACAAATTTTTGCATAATGCAGATGGTGTTTAACAATTTCATGAACAATTGTTCGAGAAACATTGGGAAAATGCTCACAGATGTCATCAATTGTGACGCGCCGATCGTTCCTCACGAATTCGTCAACTGAGCTCACCAGTTGGTCTGTAATGACAGACGGTCTCTCCGAACGCTCATCGTCGTGTGTGTTCCCCCTCCCCATGTTGAAGTTGCGACACCACCGCCGAACAGACGACTCGTCCATTACATTGTCTCCATACACCTCCTTTAATTGGCGATGAATATCACATGGGCGAACGTTTCTTGCATTTAGGAATTTAATCACTGCCCTCACTTCACAACTGGCGGCGTTCTCAATTTTTTTAAACATTGTAAACAATCACAGAAACAACACAGGCAATGCTAGCGTCACGCAACTTGGCTCAGAGAAGGCAGACAAGCCACTGAAGCTATCTGACCTCGTCCAGCGGCTACTCGCATCGTCAGCACTTCATGCGGCACGAACGGGTACTACTTTCCGGATGACCCTCGTATAAAGTTGTTCTGGTATGGCCGGTCAACTTATAACTGCAGAGTACACGATAATATCAACTGTGGTTTGGTAACTGGATGAACTGAAATATCGCATCTAAACTCCGAAATTTCACACACCTGACAAGATATTTCTGTACATTGATGGAGGCATTTTCTGAGGTTTCCTTAAATACATTTCATCAATGCGTTCTTTATATCCGGTTCACGATTTTCCATCTATCACATTATCAATGAAAACTCAATTAATCTGAACAGTGTGCCGACAACTTACGAGTATTTAAACACCGATTCATTAAAAACATATTCAAGAGGCAATAGCAGTTTTAATAGAAAAATGGAGTGGTTTTTTCATACTCTCTTTTTTATTTTCGATTCCTGCTCAGAATACAACGAGGTTATCAAACAGCGGGCACCTAAAATTTTAATTAAAATTATATTAGTATGCAAGGAGAATTCACTAGATACGTTTTTATCAATAAATGTTACAAAAATGATTTTTTAGAAGGCTGCAAAACTTAGATGAAGCCTTCTCCCAGTCTCGAAAAGAAAATACAGGTCCACATGTGAAGTCGTCTGCCTAATCTGGGAGACTCGTCATAAACTCTAAGCACTGGTATGTTTCATAAGAAATTTTGAGAGCTAGGATATGACTATTAATACGGGTATAACCATTGAGCTCTGACGTCCTTCACCTCTTGGAATCCCATATGAGTCTCCGTGAAAATTTACTATGCGACCGTTTATGTAGGAGACTTCTAAAACACTACCAATGCCTAGAGTTATCACTCCTTCCTTCAAAGCCCCTATTGATTTCGAACTTCAGACAGCACTGCTTCGAGTTACTTTAACAACAGTGTTTCATCGTCATCATTCTTCCTCAGCTGTTCCCATCGTTCACATCGTACGATTGTAGAAAGATAGAAATTGTCCTGAATTTTTTAATTCCAGGCTAGAGTTATTTTCCAATTTTAGGCTCTAATACTCACATAAATCCTTCTTTGCCATCGCTATTTTGTAAGTAGGTGTCTCCATTGTGCTGAACCTCCACGATTGGAAAGGATTTGGACTTATTTAGATACTAGGACCTAAGGTCGGTTATGATTGATTAGAACGTGGAATGAAATGAAATGGGTAAGTCTGGTTCCATAAAGAATATGGAGCCTTACCTTAATGTTAAATTTTTGATGTCAATGAAATTGGTACCTTTTTTCGGCGTCAAAGCTAAAATTATCATGGTGATAATAAGCCTTTGCCAATAATTTGTAAAGCCATGACCAAGAAAGCTTAATTTTTAGCAACGTGATCGAGTCTTGGGCTCAAATCAACAACCTTCATGTCATAATTTTTTTAGAATCCATCCCTACTTGGTGTATTGTGGGAAACACGCCAAGTGTTACAATTTATCTCAGGTGGGAAGTTATAGAAAAAACCCGAATGCGACTCCCGTTTAGCAGAGTACGACGCCGAGTTTCTCCCAAGCTTCCCTTCTCCAGCAAATTCCTCTGATTTTCTATATATTTGAATTGACTCGAATTAGCAGCTAGTCAAATATATAGACAAAATAATTATAGACCCCGAAAAATCGTCGGGAAACTTTTTAATTTGATAATGAAACTCAATATCCACGGCTTTACAACCGTTTATATTATGTCCAGGCATTTGACCCCTTAATCTCCACCACTGGTCGCTGTAGCATCAAAAGGTAATCTTTTGAAAAGTGGTTACGGAGGGGGATCGATGAAAAGGTAGATACAAATATATAAGAGGGACGAATTCCCAGGCACCAGATAAACAGTAGGAAACTTGGAGGAGAAGTACTATAGAGAAACCCAAGGGTAAATTACGTGAAACAATTATGGAATTTATCAAAATTATTCACGATCAGGGGATAGGGATGGTGCGGTGGCAAATACCCTTGCTTTACATCCAGAGGTCTCGGGTCCTGGTGATTGCAGATTTTTTCAGTGTTATCCCGATCTCTACTTCAGGTGCTTTGTGGGGAGAACTTTAAGTGAGCCCGCCGTGCGTCGGGTGGGATATTAAACTGCGGACCTCCAGGCGCCTTTCGTTAATATGTCAATACTAATGCCGACGCCGGGTTTCTCTCCACCCTTCCTTCATTCCCATTCATCCCTAATGGCACAGATGACCTCAGCCCTCAGTCGCCTCCCCTAATAACAACTGCTACTACTTATTCACGACCATCAACCGAGGGGTTCAGGTTTTTGCAGAGGACAGTGTACTAATGTCGGTGGCTATTCCTGAGATTCTAGGCCGAGAGCCCTTTTCGAGTCCCGATAGTGGCAGGTTATATTTTAGCAGTAACCCGATCCCTTGGGGTGATACGGGGAGAGCATTTGAAGTGGAGCACAGCGTCTGTCGGCGCTTTTTGTTAAGAGTGGCCTATTGCCGAAGCCGGGTATCGCTCCACCCCTCATCCATTCCCCGAGTACTAAACTTCTACCAAACTACCCAGTTATCCTTAATCGCGCAAATGATCTTATCTGTCGGTAGCCACCCCTAATCACTATAGCAACTGCAATATCCAAATGATGACTGTTGATATTAAGTCATTTATTACATTTTAAGGTCCTCCGCCCTCTCCATAGACTACTACTTAGATGGGTTGGAGGGTTTGTGCGTTCTGATAACGCCTGGAGCTGTATTGGCGGGAGCTATGAAAGTATTGGTGGAATATTTGCTCCTGGTAGCGGCACCCATGTCAGATAGATCAATAAATAGAAGCCACGCAACAGGTATTCCTTGCCGTGCCTGTCTTATTGTGAGGAGGCTGAAAATGTGTCTGACCCCCCCCCCCCCCCCAAGTTGGGCGATCATTTTAGTGATGGTGTCACATTAAAAACACTTCTGAAAGAAGAGCAACGGGTATTCACCTGCATTATTTATCACAGGACTCTTAGGTTGGAAACCACAATGACAATGAGTCCTGGTAACTACGTGACTAGGCCAAATGGGCTGTGTGTCGTGCCCGGCAGCGGGAGAGGCAAGGATGCCGCGGTAGCCATCTCACAAAACCCTTGGAAAGCGACAAGCAGCAGAACAGAAGGCACGGAGAAGGAAAAAAAAACGTTAAACTAGGAACTTGGAATATTAGGACGACATCGAGGACAGAGATTTTAGAAAATATAAAGCTAGAGATGAAGAGTGGATATGTTTATATTCTTTGGTTGTGCGAGATGTGATGAAAGGATAGCGGAAATAACTAAAATGATAGTTATAGATCAATATACTTGTACACTGAGCCAGCGAGAGGTGGCAATAATTTTGAAAAATAAGGTAAGAAGAAACGAAGTAAGTATATAGCGCGTGATTAATGTTATTAGTAGAATCAAAAGTGGAATCAACGAACTTAGTCTTTGTTTAAGTCTACATGTACCAAGCAATCATAGAGGAAGGAGTCGATAGGGTACACGACCAGTTAAAACCAGTAAAAGCTGAACGCTTAGCAGCGTTCCACGTGCAGCCTTACAGAAGGCGTACGAGGTGTGGGAAACCTTCTGGCAGCGGTGTTTGCACGCACAATGGTGCTACTTCGAAGACTTTTGATTGAATGCATCAATTCTGGCAATGAATCTTTTTTAATCGACTGTCTTACTACTTTTAGGACAGACCTTGAATTTGATAAGGACATTAGGTTAGCAAGCATAGATATAGAAAGAGAATACGGTGCGGATGAGGATGGCTTACCCTCAGGTTTACTCGATGGCGAAATAGAAAGATGTATTAAGGGAGTTGAAATCAAATACGGCCGTGGAGTTAGAAAATATGTCTTTGGAACCACATGAAGGATTAGGAAAATGGGGGAAGAGGTTTTCATGGAATCATCTACATCTACATCTACTTAATACCCCGCAAGCCGCCGCAAGGGCGTGTGGCGGGGGGTGCTAGGACACCACCCGTAATTTAGAAAAGAAAAAGAAAAAAAAACCGCATGCAATAACCACAAAATCATATATAAAAAAAAACAAACATGGCATACATTCATGCATGAACACTTACACCCCACACACATGCAAACACTCAAACCACCAACTAACATACACATGCACCTGAAAGTATACCTAACATCTCTATAGTGTTTAATTTTGTTCCGACTTGTAAATTCAACGTTTTTAATATTTCTAAAGTGACTTCGGTTTCTTGCTATTATGATTTCTGTTTGTTCGGGGAAAGAATGAGTATTTGTACCTATCTGTCTTGGAATCTATGTCCCTTAGTTTATCTTTGTGGTCTGATCTACCAAAGTAGTGTGGGGCCATTATAATTCCTTCAGTGTCATAGTTAAACTCGTTTGTTCTGAACCTTTCTAAAAGTCTAAGCCTCGCTTGTTCTCTCCGCACTTCAAGTGGTTCCCATCCTAAATCCCCTAAGAGACCTGTCACACTTGTGTTTTTATCATAACAATTTTTAGCGAATCTAGCGGATTTTCTCTGGACTTTATTTAATTCTTTTTGCCAAATTTTCTCCCACGGATCCCAAATACTTGCGGCATATTCCAAATGAGGTCTAACTAGAGCAAAATAACACCTCTCTTTAACTTTTTCATTACATTTCCCCACCACCCGTTTTATGAAGCCAAGTTTCTTTAAAGCCGATCCGCATATTGTCCTGATATGTGCTCCCCATGAAAGGCGTGGTGTTAGAACAACCCCCAAATATTTAACTTGATTTGCCGTAGTCAATACTGAACCCTCTATTTTGTAGTTCATATCCTGTTCCTCGCTTCCTTTATTCCAAAATTTCAAAACTGCACATTTATCTATATTAAGTGTTAATCCCCATTTATTGCACCATTCCGTGAAATTGTCTAAGTCTCTAGAGAGTAGCTCGCGATCTAGTTGGCTCCTTATTTCCCTGTAAATCACCGTGTCGTCAGCAAATAACCTTAGATTGCTACTAACGCGTGTGCTTAAGTCATTTATGTATATTAAGAACAGAAGAGGCCCTATTACACTTCCCTGGGGGACGCCCGAAGTTACATCTCTCTCCGTTGAGCACAACCCATCTATGACTACTATTTGTTTGCGGTTTGACAAGAAGTCTCTAATCCAATTAATTATATTCTCATTGATTCCATAGTATGTCAGTTTATGTAACAGTTTATTGTGTGGGACTTTGTCGAAGGCTTTTTTGAAATCCAGGAATACTGCATCGACTTGTGTGTTGTTTTCTCCCGATCTAAGTATATCGTGAATGAAGAGACCAAGTTGTGTTTCGCAAGATCTGCTTTTCCTAAATCCGTGCTGGTTGTGGATTAGTATTTTCCTACTATCAAGAAATCTCATAATGTTAGTGACAATAATGTGTTCCAATATTTTACAAGAGATCGATGTTAAAGAAATGGGTCGGTAATTGGTTGGTTTATCCCTATCGCCGCCTTTATAGATGGCGGCGATAGGGATAAACCACTCCATTTTCCATCTTCAAAGAATGAACAGTTGGACGTTTACCCTGTGTTTCCCTAACATAGGACCAGAATGACTTTGGATTTTCCTCAAGATATTCGCTTAGCATTTTAGATTTAAAAGAGTGTAGTGCTGTGCGCATAATACTTTTCGTCTTACTACGACATTCTTTTAGTTGCTGTTTGGTTGTATTCATATAAATTATATCGTCACTTTTTAAACTCTTTTTAAAATTTGACTGTAGCTTTCTTTGCCTTCTTAATGCCGATCTGACTTCCCCGTTGTACCATCTAGGTTCCTTACTGTCGCATTTGAGTTTGGACGGGATGTACGTCTTTATTCCTTCGCGTAAAATATTTAAGAAATAATTCCAAGTGTTCTCTGTATTTGTTGTCAGTGTTTTTGTGATGTATTCTGGTATTTTTATGTTTAAATATTCTCTTAGTCCGTTAAAATTTGCCTTGTTGTATAGGTATATTTTACGCTTTTCTTTGTTTATTTTGATGAACTTAGTTTTTAACTCTACAAGAATAGCCTTATGGTCACTGATTCCGTCTATTATTTCAATGTTAGTAATGATTTCGGGCATAGAAGTCGCAAAGATGTCTAGTATGCTTTGGCCTCGTGTTGGTGATTTAACAATTTGTTCTAAGGAGTGTTTTGTGAATATATGAAGGAGTTCTTGGCATGAATCTCTGTTTTTGGCAGATTTTCCTACGCAGTAGTTGTCCCAGTCAATTGACGGTAGATTTGTGTCACCAGCGATTATAGTAATACTGTTGCTTTGTCTGCTGCTGATAGTGGATATTTGTTCGTCGAGCTTGTGTAGGACATCTGTTTTAGAATCTGGGGGTCTATAAAATGAACACACGTATAGGCTTCTGCCGTTGTAGTCCTTAATGTTGCACCAAACGCTTTCTATGTCATCTACGTCGCATTCATATCGTTGGCTACTAAGATGTGACTTTACTGCAATAAATACTCCCCCACCCAACCTATTTGGTCTGTCCCTTCTGTAAATTGTGAAACCGTTTGGAAAAACCTCATTGTTTGCTATATCTCCCGTGAGCCAACTTTCTGTTCCAACTACTATGTCTGCGTTTGTACTGACAAAAATGTGTTCAATATCCGATATTTTGTTTCTAATGCTACGGCAGTTTAATGTTATAATTTTAATATGGCTAATAACTTCTTGTTTTTCGGTTTTATGTACGCTAAAAAAACTGTTTTGAGACGATTCGTGGTGAACAGAGACAAAAGAATTACATTCACTTGCATTGCTATCTGTTATGTATGTAGAGGCACCAATTTTATCAAATTTACGTAATTCGTAACATTTATGAGGAAGGAATTTGGCCGGAAAATTTCGTCAGATCCTGTTCGTTAGTTCCTATTCCAAAATAAGGGAAAGGCACGGAGCGATAAATATAAGTGAGAAAAATATCACAATAAGTTTGATTATGGAGGAAGATAGTGGTATTCGGGGAAAATGTTTCCTCGAGGGGATGATCAATTTGGGTTAAAGCGGGGGAGAGGCAAGCGTGATGCCATGGTAGCAATGAGGTCACCAATGGAGGGGAGCATAGAATACTAGGGAGTGTTTAATTATCAAATTAGGTACTCTACCGGTTAACGTATGTATTGGTGGGACACACATACCAAATTAGTATTTTGTGCCCCCAAACAAAAGAAAACCCAACATCCTACTCTACAACAAGTCCCTCTTAATCTTTGTGTACTTCCTCCCTTCATCCCATCCTACAGCCCTATCCTATTCCTGCCCCTTCCTTGGTTGCCTAACATTCCTACTTCTATTACATTCTTCAACATCCCACTGCCGATCAATATGCTTTGCATCCATTTTTTCTGCCTCATGATTTCTCCCAACAATTGCCCCTGCCCTCTTCCACCATACCCAGCACTTCCTCACTTGTTTTCCTTTCGGTCCATTTCACCTTTTCCATCCTTCTCCACACCCACATTTCAAAAGCCTCCGATATACTACCTTGAACAAAAAGTTCCCGGAATAACCACCGTGTGGCGCTCCCATCGTTCCGATTTGAGTTCTGTTTTTTTGTTAAATTGGTACATCTATTGTTGATATTCCCTTTAAATCTTAGTGTCATAACTTGACATTTGCAAAAGTTACGTAGCCAAGAGTACATCTATCTCTGTGTGTGTTGGCGATTTTTTACAATTTCAGAAATGGATTTAAATTTGCAACAACGAACTTGTATTAAATTTTGCGTAAAAAACGGATTTAGTGGCGCACGGACGTTGGAAATGTTGGAAAAGTGTTTCGGCAACGATTCTCTAAAAAAAAACGGTCGTTTACCAGTGGCACGAGCGGTTCAGAAGTGGTCGTGAGTCAATCGAAGATGACGAACGCAGTGGCAGACCATCGACATCGAAAGTCGGTGAAAAAATTGATAAAGTAAAAGAAATGTTGGTCAATAACCGCAAATTAACCATCAGAGAAATAGCGGAGGACTTGAACATTGCCTATGGATCCGCCCAAGACATTGTGGTTAATGATTTGGGTTTCCGTCGTGTAGCAGCAAAGTTGGTGCCAAAAGACCTCAATTTCATGCAAAAAAGAGACCGTGTTGACGTCGCAAAAGACATGATTTGCGAGGCTGAATCCGATCCCACATTCATCAAAAGGATCATTACTGGAGACGAGACGTGGGTTTATGAGTACGACACGCAATCCAGACATCAGGCAAGTGAATGGCGTTCACCAAATGAGCCGAGACCAAAAAAACCACGTCGTTTTCAGTCAAAAAAGAAGGCAATGCTGACGGTTTTCATGGATTACAACGGTGTAGTGCATCATGAATTTTTGCCAGAAGGCCAGACAGTAAACAAAGAGTATTATTTGGGCGTTATGAGACGTTTGCGTGAAGCAATTCGCCGAAAGAGACCAGAAATGTGGGCAGAAAACTCGTGGATTTTGCACCATGATAACGCACCGTCGCACAGTGCTATCATTATTCGTAATTTTTTGACGAAAAATGCAACAAATACCATCCAACAGCCACCGAATTCACCTGATTTGGCTCCCTGTGACTTCTTTCTGTTCAATCGAGTTAAAAAACCATTACGGGGAACGCGTTTTAGCAGCCGAGAGGAAGTAATGGAAAAATCGCAGTAAGCACTGATGGACATACCGAAAACCGACCGTAACTTTTGCAAATGTCAAGTTATGACACTAAGATTTAAAGGGAATATCAACAACAGATGTACCAATTTAACAAAAAAACAGAACTCAAATCGGAACGATGGGAGCGCCACACGGTGGTTATTCCGGGAACTTTTTGTTCAAGGTAGTACTTCTATAATCGTGCTTCTGTGACCATGTTTCCGTGCCGTAGATAACTGCGCTCCATAACAAACTTTTGACGAGTTTTTTCCTAATATCCTTACTCAACGTCCCTCTCATCAACTCCATCCTCCTTGTGACAGCCTCTTTGCCTAGCGCAATTCTTCTCCTCACGTCCCTACTTCTTTCCTCTAGATTGGTGATCTCATTACTGCAATGGCATCGCACGTGCCTCTCCCTTTCCAAAACCCAAATATTATACCCTTAGCAATCATTTTCCCTAATCTCTACACACTTGTTGATGATCCTGAGAACCACTTAAGCTGCATGGGAAACCAAACTTACTGTTCAGTAGTCCTCATATGATGTAGCCTTTATACGTTTCGTAAATTTCCAAAAGCCATTTGATTGAGTTACTTTGGTAAAATTAATTAATGTACTTTTGCAGGAAATGGGAGGTGATTTAGATAGTCCTTGTAGTAGTCCTTGATGGCGCTAGTTCCGACAGCGTTCGAGTCACATCGGGGGTACCTCAGGTCAAGTATAATCGGGCCGATGCTTTTCTGGATTTCTTTTAACGATTTGAACCGCGAAGTGAAAAGGAAAATTAGGATGCTCGCGGATGACACGGTGATCTATTGGGAGATATCTGGGGATGAGGATCGTTTTATTCTAGAGCAGGATTTAGATTGCATTACTAAATGGTGTTCTAAATGAGGATTTTCATTAAATCATAATAAATGTTCGGTGGTAAATTTCTTTAAAAGATCAACGGGATTTGCTTACAAATTAGCTGGATTTGACCTAGAAGTATTTGATACGGTAAAATACCTTGGTGTTACATTCACTAAAGAGTTAACTTGGGGGACTCACATATGTAAAGTCTGCGGTCAAGCATATAAAAATTTGGATTTATTAGACGCATTGTCGGCAAAAGTGACTCGAAGGTCAAGGAACGTTGTTATCACGCTCTTGTAAGGCCCCATTCAGAATACGCTTGTAGCGTATGGGATCCGAGTGAAAAAGGCCTCATTCGGGAAATTGATAAGGTTCAACGCCGGGCAGCCCGTTTTGTTATAAATTCTTACGATAAAACGCAAAGCGTAACCGAAATGCTTATGGAGTTGGGGTGGGAATCACTAGAAGAGAGACGATTCAAGGCACGCAAATTATTCGCACTCCTACATACATTGGTCGGTTGGATCATGCATATTAAATTGATGCCAGAACTAGCAGACTCCTTCCCACGGACAATACGGGATAGCAGCTGCAGGGTTATAGATAGCAAAAATTCAACTTGCCACCCTCAGCGTCTAGGGAATAATTAGTTCTACTTAAATGCATGCTCTTTCACTAGCCTCATGTATTTTGTTGTCATAACCCATTCTTTCCGAATGACCTCATTAGTGTTCTATTCGTCTGTTTTTAAGTTTCCCTTTCAGTCCCTCATCCCTCTCCGCGGGGGGAATGCGACCCAACGTTGCTACCTGCAACGTTGGGTCGCATTCCCTGCCTTTCACAGTCTCCTCGGGGGGTATATTGTTTTGTGTTGCATATCCATGTGGTGGTGGAGTTTCGCATTCTTGCTTGTTGTGTCCTGGCTTGCGTGTTGTTCGATGGCTTTCGTGCTGCATCCTGGGGTGCAGTTGTTTGTTGGTTCATGATATGTGTTTGCAAGAGTGTTGGATGAAGGGATTTTTGCATGAGTGTGTGCGCTGCTGTGGGTGTAATATTCCATGATGTAGATATAGATGATAGGAGACGTACGCTACCTGTATTCAGACTGCTCAGGTAAGAGTGGCGGATGACGAGTCCGGATGGGCAGTGTTGGGAAGAGGATTCTTCCTCCTAGCATCTGCCATTCACTTCCATTATCGCCTGTGCTATTCGACGTATATGCCGGAGAATTGGTTAAAGAGAACTGTAGTTTGGAATGAAAGTCGTTGGGAAATTCATAAAACCAGTTAGGCTAGCAGCTGATCAAGCTTCAGCTAGGCAGTAAGCCAAGTTGCAAGTAAGGCGAGTTGCAAGCATTGCTGAGCGCATTGTAGATTCCGTGCGATAGACATGAAGAGAGAATTAAGGTAAATAAAACAAAGCTGATGTGGTTTTTGAGAAAGAGGAAGACTAAGATGAATAAGAAAATACGAAGGAGGATCTTAGTAGTGCAAAAACTAGAAGAGCTGGTATAAATATATGCTAAATATGCTAAGCTGCAGAGATCCATAAATATCTGGACTCCATAGTTGTGAGTGGCGAGAGGGATTGATTATGGGGATGCGATACTCCTTAGGTCTGACGAACGGTGAAGATGATGTGAGCGAGTATGGTTCCGAGGAATCAATGCCTTGTGCCGCTACGACTTGTCTCCATTTATCTTCTATGGAAAAAACGAAAGTAGATTATTTTAAAATTGAAAGAGGAACCCCTGGAAGAGAACCCGCAGAATTCCTAGAGGTTTCTAAATGGATGCGGAAAGTACATATCAGAGCTGAAAGTACTCGTGGACACAGGATAAATGTAGACACCAACATCATAAGGGGTAGGAGATAACACTCAAATGACGACTGAACTTACTGCCACAGCGATGGCCCCGCACATTCGTCATCCAGAGTAAAATGTAGCATTTATCTATCTCGGAAGTGTTAATAATAGAAATATCTCCTTACTTTCCAATTCTGCAAGGTCTGTCTTCGCGTGGTGGAGGTCTATCGTATAGGTGGTTTTAGTTAATTTTCATTTTTATTCCCCTCTTTTTCGAATAGTGAAGGAGGTATAAAGGAGAGACTGGATGGTTTTGAATGTTCTACACATGCTCGACGAACAAATATCCACTATCAGCAGCAGACAAGCAACAGTATTATTATAATCACTGGTGACACAAATCTGCGTAGGAAAATCTGCCAAAAACCGAGCTCCTTCATATATTCACAAAGCACTCCTTAGAACAAATGGTTAAATCACCAACACGGGGCCAAAGCATACTAGATATCTTTGCGACTTCTATGCCCGAAATCATTACTAACATTGAAATAATAGACGGAATCAGTGAACATAAGGCTATTCTGGTAGAGTTAAAAACTAAGTTCGTCAAAATAAACAAAGAAAAGCGTAAAATATACCTATACAACAAGGCAAATTTTAACGGACTACGAGAATACTTAAAAATAAAATTACCAGAATACAAGACAAAAACACTGACAACCAATGCAAAGAACACTTAGAATTATTTCTTAAATATTTTACGCGAAGGAATGAAGACGTACATCCCGTCCAAACTCAAATGCGACAGTAAGGAACCTAGATGGTACAACGGGGAAGTCAGATCGGCATTAAGAAGGCAAAGAAAGCTACAGTCAAATTTTAAAAAGAGTTTAAAAAGTGACGATATAATTTATATGAATACAACCAAACAGCAACTAAAAGAATGTCGTAGTAAGACGAAAAGTATTATGCGCACAGCACTACACTCTTTTAAATCTAAAATGCTAAGCGAATATCTTGAGGAAAATCCAAAGTCATTCTGGTCCTATGTTAGGGAAACACAGGGTAAACGTCCAACTGTTCATTCTTTGAAGATGGAAAATGGAGAAACCATTACAGAAAGCGTGAAAAAGCAAATATTCCAAACCATTTTTTCCAGAGCGTCTACAATAAAAACACAACCGCACCCACCCGGGGAACACATGAGCGATCTTAAACTGACCACGCAGGGAATAGTACATCTGCTGCGTAGTATCAAAGCACACAAGGCACCTGGTCCGGAAGAAATACCTGCTAGAATATTAAAGGAGTTAGCTGAAGACATTGCCCCATTTTTACATATAACTCCCATCTATAAAGGTGGCGATAGGGATAAACCAACCAATTACCGACCCATTTCTTTAACATCAATCTCTTGTAAAATATTGGAACACATTATTGTCACTAACATTATGAGATTTCTTAATAGTAGGAAATTACTAATCCATTATCTGCACGGATTTAGGAAAAGCAGATCTTGCGAAACACAACTTGGTCTCTTCATTCACGATATACTTAGATCGGGAGAAAACAACCCACAAGTCGATGCAGTCTTCCTGGATTTCAAAAAAGCCTTCGACAAAGTCCCACACAATAAACTGTTACATAAACTGACATACTATGGAATCAATGAGAATATAATTAATTGGATTAAAGACTTCATGCCAAATCGCAAACAAATAGTAGTCATTGATGGGTTGTGCTCAACGGATAGAGATGTATCTTCGGGCGTCCCCCAGGGAAGTGTAATAGGGCGTCTTCTATTCTTAATATACATTAATGACATAAAAACTCACGTTGGTAGCAATCTGAGGTTATTTGCTGACGACACGGTGGTATACAGGGAAATAAGGAGCCAACTAGATCGCGAGCTACTCTCTAGAGACTTAGACAATTTCACGGAATGGTAAAATAAATGGGGATTAACACTTACTATAGATAAATGCGCAGTTTTGAAATTTTGGAACAAAGGAAGCGATGAACAGGATATGAACTACAAAATAGAGGGTTCAGTATTGACTACGGCCAATCAAGTTAAATATTTGGGGGTTGTTCTAACACCACGCCTTTCATGGGGAGCACATATCAGGACAATATGCGGATCAGCTTTAAAGAAACTTGGCTTCATAAAACGGGTGGTGGGGAAATGTAATGAAAAAGTTAAAGAGAGGTGTTATTTTGCTCTAGTTAGACCTCATTTGGAATATGCCGCAAGTATTTGGGATGCTTGGGAGAAAATTTGGCAAAAAGAATTAAATAAAGTCCAGAGAAAATCCGCTAGATTCGTTAAAAATTGTTATGATAAAAACACAAGTGTGACAGGTCTCTTAGGGGATTTAGGCTGGGAACCACTTGAAGTGCGGAGAGAACAAGCGAGGCTTAGACTTTTAGAAAGGTTCAGAACAAACGAGTTTAACTATGACACTGAAGGAATTATAATGGCCCCACACTACTTTGGTAGATCAGACCACAAAGTTAAAATAAGGGAGATAGATTCCAGTACAGATAGATACAAATACTCATTCTTTCCCCGAACAATCAGAAATCATAATAGTAAGAAACCGAAGTCACTTTAGAAATATTAAAAACATTGAATTTACAAGTCGGAGCAAAGTTAAACACTGCAAAGCTATTAGGTATACTTTCAGGTGCATGTGTATGTAAGATGTAGTTTGAGTGTTTGCATGTGTGTGGGGTGTAAGTGCTCTTGAATGAATGAATGGCATGTTTTTTTGTGAATGTATGAATTTGTGGTTCTTGCATGCGGTTTTTTTTCCTTTCTAAATTACGGGTGGTGTACCCCGCCACACGTCCTTGCGGCGGCTTGTGGGGTATTAAGTAGATGTAGATGTAGAATGGTCACAAACTACCAAAAGGTTCAGTGACATTTTTCTTGTCTTTCTTAACAAAATACAGCCCGAAATCCAAACTTACAAAACCCTAGGCCCCTCTTCAATTGTGCATACTTCCTCCCTCCCTTCATTCTGTCCAACATACTGTACCTATACTACTCCCGCCCTTTCCTCGTTCGCCTGATATTATCTCATCAATCACAGTCTACAACATCCCATTATCCATTAAAACGCTCTGCATCCATCTTTCCTGCCTCTTTTTAATTTCTCCCAACAAACCTCCCTCCACCCAAAACATGCCTAGCACTTCCTTGTTTGTTTTCCTTTCAGTCCACTCCGCCTTTTCCATTCTCCTCCATACCCACATTCCAAAAGTTTCATTCCAATCTATGCCTATCATACTGCTTCAATATCTACGTTTCCGCGCCGCACAAAACTACACTCCATATCAAGATTTTGTTGAGCCATTAATTAACATTGTTACTTAGTCTGCGTCATCAAAACCCTCCTCCTAGTGAAAGCTTCTTTCCCTAATACAATTGTTCTCCTTAACTCAATATTACTTTGACCATTTGGGTCCATAATACTCCCAAGATAGGTGAACTGTTCCATCTGCTTCAGTTTTTGCCCTCCTATTTCGAATTTTGGCCAGCTTTCGTCCTCCTAGAAAATCTCATAACGTTTGTTTTATTTACTTGTATTCTCCAATTACTACTGTGATGACTTTTCAATGCGCTCAACCGAGTTTGCAATCTCTTGGCTAACTGACAAACTAAAGCTTGGTCATCCGTTAAACCTAACTGATTTCATGACTTCCCGAACGGCTTTTATTCCTATCTCCAATTCTTCCTATGCCTCTTTAGTCTACCTGATACCTTGCTGAGTCAACTTGCATTTTCCATGCATCACTATGCCTTTTGTGGTGTCAAAACGAAATTTTGGGGAAGATTAACCTTCTCTTCCGTTGTCATTTTTCTCAAAATCCACCAATCTAACAAATCAATCCCGATAAGCCGACTATTTTGGTTTTTCATCAAGTTTCCAAGGTGTCAAACCAAAATATTTAACGGAAAATCCCTCACCTGGGCGGATGCATTGCATCTGCAGGTATGCGTATTTTCTAACAAACTTATCTGGTCAGCTGAATATTAAATCAATTTTATTCCAAATATTAAACACATTTTAGATGAATTAATTTGAAAATAAATAGAGATAAATTTCAGTATTAGTGACTACCAGCATAACAATCAATTTTCTTCTCTGAGCGCACTAGCGTAATTTTTGGAGGCAACTGTCCAAATTTTGTTTAACTAATCTCCCTAACAATTAACCCAACTTTTGATGGCTTCTTTTGAATGAAATCTCCGTACGGTGGTCCTCAGACGCCATTAATTAGTTGCGCTACCCTTGAAAAATCCGATTAGTGCGCCACTCACGATGGTAATTATTCTATACGTACGTAGAGAAAGCACCTCTCCGGAAAAACACCATCTTGTTGTCTTGAACGCCATAAAAAGTGGTCATTTTTGCCATGGATTCAACAGGGAGAAACTGTAACCATATCGATCAAATTTTTATTCAGGATAAATATCTCTAGTATCAATGGGAACGAAGAAGAATCCATTATTTTTGCTTTTATATGTAGAACATACCTGAAACACTACTTTTCCGTGTCAGAAAAATTCATTGTCTCGTCAGAACTTGAAATTTAATTATCGATCGAAATAAAATCGTTTGTTTCGGTAAGTTACGCATGATATGGCCTCTATACGTCCGAATGATTTTCCTTCAATGACAAAAAAACACGCCAGCAGCTTTCAAACTCGAGAAATCTCATTCGCCTTGGGTGGCGTGGCTAATTGCGAATGAATAGACAAACAATTTATTTCACCGTACACTTCCATTCCGGGATGACTACGCTCTTGAGTTACTGTTTCCAAATTTACCTGAAGTTACTTCGAGCTTCCAGTTTCCACTTCACTTTTATCTATTATTTCCGCACTTTGCATGTGATGGAAAAGGTGGAAGACTCAGCATCATCAGGAATATTACTAGTACGTGCGTGTGTAAAAAATGTGTGTATGCATGTTGTTTGTGCAAAAAGGAATCATATATCTTGCTGAAAAACTTATGGAGTCATTTTCGCTCTCTACATCTTCACTTTTATCACACACGTATAGTTTGTGACCAGAATTCTCATATATTTATGCATTACACATCTATATTTTTCTTTTCATTTTTATTTTCTTTGATTATTCTCCACTTCCGAAATGGGCTGTTGAGTGCATGCCGCTGTTTGTGCTTAGCGCATCGGGTTGAGCAAAGACGATTTAAAGAAACGTGGTTTATTACATACTCAAATAGAAATAGAGGAAAGAAATAGGATAGGAAATACATAGGGGAACCATAGAAGATTTAAAATGTTGAAAGATAGCCTGTGACTGAGAGAATTCGTATATTTGTACGAGAAGGGGCCCGCATCCCTAAGCTGCAAATTCAGTTCTTGTTTTTGCAAACACGGAGTCTACCGATGGTTATACACGATGCAGCAGTTGTTACTTGCCTTTAAGTACGCGGAATGCGAATTTTAAAATCCTATATTACATTCAAGACTGTTTTCAAAGGAGTTGAAATCGGGTCGTGGCTTTGAGGAACGAGTCCCAGGCGCCTTCCAAGAGGGGTTTCGCGGAATGTTAAGTACTTCCCCTGCTGTGGCACACCGTAGATTCGCACTGTGTCATTCGGTGGCGACGCCCGTTACTCCTCGATGACTGCTTCCGATTCGCTGGAACTTTCCTCCGGACGTCGGCGATCCGTTCTCGCAGTCCCGCTCGGTGACCATTTGTCCCGCCGCCGACGAGTGACTCTCGCCTCCCGTTTTGAATGCCAACGCGAACAAAAACCGACCAACTGATGATGTCTCTGAAACGATTAAAATCGACATAGAAATCCAAAATTCTCGGAAAAACCGGCCGCGCCTGTCTTTCGCTTCGTCGCCGGTGCACGGAGCATTGATCGCTCATCGGCGTCCCGTTGGAAGGGATGGAATGATTGGCGGGAGGGGGGGGGGTGTAGGAACGGCGGCGGAAGGACGGGCACGGGACACTGTCGTTGCCTCAGGCGACCTCACTCGGGGGTGGTTTATCATTCCGAACCAGAGAGGGACCGTGCTTTCATTACGCCAGGCTTTTTCGGGAGGATGCCATTTCACCACATTTCCTTACGGGATGTGTGGGAGGGAGATGTTCAGAAGGAAACTAAGATATTTGATTGTGCACACAAGCACACCTTACGTAACATTTAGTATCGAATTATTCCAGTGACTGTTGAAATTTGTTGTCTCGGGCGTAACTTAAGGAATTTGCTCAACATTTTGAAATGAAAATAATTACTTTTTGATTCCACACAAACTTTATTAAAGACACGACCTAGGTTTGGACGTTGGAGACGTGCTGATGACAACTTACTTTGAAACCTAAGTCGTGTCTTTTGTAAAGTTTGTGTGGAATTACAAAGTAACTACTTTCATTGCAATCAGTCACTGTTTATGAAGAGATAATTTTCATTATCTTTGACCACTAAAGAAGATATTGTTCAACTACTCACCGATGATACTAACGCTTCAGAATTATTTAAGAATTTATCAACCTATGTAAATAGCCAAATGACGTTTAATGTCATTTCGCCGAAATTATTCTGATGCTCAACTAAGTACAAAAAACAAGTCTTGCAATGTACTGCAACTACTCTGGCAGAAAAGGCACGAGAATGAAGAGATCAACAATCACACAGACTTTCCTCAAATCTAAATGAGCATTTTCTTTTTTTGATTGAGGTGCGTTTTAAATTTATGATTGAGCCATTTAATACTTGGTGGATTCATATTTTAGGAATTATTCCAAAGGGGGGAAGGGTAAAAAGCTAATAATGATCATACATATTTTAGGATGGCCCGAGACTGGAGAAGAAGGCTTTCGTGCCCCGGGAGGGAGTCTGCGCGCAGCCGTAAGGAACTGTGCCCACACCCTGTCGAATGTAACTCACCCTGCCCTCTGTAAACTTTCAATCCGCGCGGAGTTAGTCGAAAAGCTTCTTTTTCGTCCTATTTGAATTAGCAAAGCACGGCAAACAGACTCCACGCCGGTGGGTAGTGCGGAAACCCTTTTCGTCGGCGAGCCGCGATTCGGAAAAAGTAACAGGAAGGTAAAACGTCTTGCTACAACGGAACTCTCGGTATCCCAGGGAATAGTTACAAGGTAAAATATTTACTTACTATTATCGATTAAACATGCAGGTTGTTCACACTCAAAGGGGATCCATGGAAGGTGGAAGGAACGCATAAAACTTAATGATAAGTGTATTAGGCCAACCATTTTAGAAATATGTAGGGAATAGAACGTACGAGGGTGGTCCCATTTGTACCCGGCCTGACCTAGAGATGGCGGCAGTGGTTTCAAAAATATCGCTGTATTAGAAAGTATGCAATCCATGAAGCAGATGTTTCAAGTTTGAAGATGCCACGTTGTTTGGTATTTGTTTGGCAGCCATCAATAGTGAACATTTTCAGTGAATTTGTGAAAATGGAAAAAATTGGTCATCGTTATGTCATACAATACTTTTATTTGAAAGACCTCAGCCCAACCAATATAAAAGCTCAACTGGATTTTACTCTGGGTGAGTCTGATCCTTCGTTTAAAACAGTAAAATATTGGGTAGCAGAGTTTAAACGAGGCCGTACGAGCTGTCAAGACGAGCATCACATTGGTCGACCAAATGAGGTGACGACTCCAGAAATGGTGAAGAAAATCCACATAGTGATGCTGGATGATCGTCGACTGAAAGTGCGCGAGCTAGCAGACATAGTAGGCATTTCAAAAAGTGCGGTACATTGCATATTAACTGAAAATTTGGACGTGAGAAAGTTGTGTGCAAGATGGGTGCCGCGTTTGCTCAGACTCGAGCAAAACCAGTGTCGTGAAGATGTTTCAATTGAGTGTTTAGCAAAGTTTAACACAGCAAAAAAGCAGAATTTTTGCGCCATTTCATAACCATGGATGAAACATGGGTCCATTACTTCACACCCGAGACAAAAGAACAATCAAACAATTGATTCAAAAGGGAGATCCGGCTCTAAAGAAGGCGAAGACCGTTTCATCTGCAGGCAAGGTCATGGCGTCGGTTTTTTGGGATGCGCGTGGGATAATTTTCATTGACTCTCTTGAAAAAGGGAAAACTACCAAGGGCGAGGATTATGCGAACATACTGCAACGTTTGAGCGAATAAATCAAGCAAAAGCGGCCGCATTTAGCTGAGAAGAAAGTGTTGTTTCATCAAGACAATGCACTAACTCACAAATCCGTTATTGTAACGGCCAAAATTCATGAATTAAAGTTTGAGTTGCTACCCCCTGCATCCTATTTGCCAGATTAAGCCCCCTCGGATTATTTTCTGTTCGCAAACTTGAATAAATTGCTCGGTGGTCAGAGATTTTCCGACCGTGAAAAAGTGATGTCGGCAGTTAATGGCTATTTAGAAGAGTAAGACCGTTCTTACTATAAAAAGAGTATCGAACTTATTGAATATCCCTGGGAAAGGTGTATAGGGCTGAAAGGAGATTATGTTGAAAAATAAATACATTTTTTTCCAAAATTTTTGTTTTCTTTGTTGGGTCGGGTACTTCGGGGATTGCCCTCATACAGTTATTGTCCATGAATACCAGGTACCGAGATAGAGCGCAAAGAGAGATGCAATCGAACAGAGCAGTAGGAACAGATAACATCCAAGCAGAATTAAACACGTTTCGGGAATATGGAAGGAAATATTTGAATTTATACGTAGCCTTTACGAGGGAGGACTTTGGATAGGGAATCAATTTTAGATCATATTTGAGGGCCCATCTCGAAAAAATAGTAAGGTCGAAGTATACAGTATGAGGAATACAGGATGATAAGTTCAATTTCCCACACACACACATACACACACACACATATATATATATATATATATATATATATATATATATATATATATATATATATATATATATATATATATATATATATATATACGGGTTCGTCCGGAAAATAAGTGTACTGACTCCTGGGCTGGGCGCGCCGCTCCAGGCGCGCCCAGCACCGCTCTGACGGGCTGCGATTGGAGGGGGGGTATGTTGGCAAGCGACGCTGAAAAAGGCAGTCGGCTCTGAGCTGTGGTGTAGTGAGGAGCTCTGTTAACGCGAACCTCCACGCTTCGACCCACGTCACGGAACGCGATGCCGAAGTTTTTGGAGCAGCGTTATTCCATCAAATTTGCGGTCAAGCTTGGGAAATCGTCTACCGAAACTGTCGGTATGATTAACCAGGGTTACGGGGAGTCAACCATGTCCAGAAACATGATCTTTCGGTGGCACAAGATGTTCGTGGAGGGCAGAGAAGAGGTCGACGACGAGTCTTCGAGAGGTTCCCGATGATGCCTTCGCGGGAGCGTTCCAGGAATGGGAACGCCGCTGGAACAAGTGTATCGACTCACAAGGGTCCTATTTTGAGGAATATTAGCTTAAGATATGTAAAAGTGTAATAAATTTTTTTTCCTGAGCTCAGTACACTTATTTTCCGGACGAACCCTGTATATATATATATATATATAGTACAATACACAGTAACACACAAATATATATATATATATATATATATATATATATATTATTGGTAGTTTAGAGATTCATCAACTGGTCGCATAACTGCGCAAACAATTACCAAAGCAAAGATCAGTTTGGGTTTAGAAAGGGGAGAGGAACGCCTGATTCCACTGCAGTGATAATTACAGCAGTACTCGTAGAAATGAATAAACAATACAACGAGATAGTCTTTCTGAGCTTCGTAGATTTTGAAAAGGAGAACTGAGTGAACAATGCTCATCGAAGTTTAGCAGAATATAGGAGTAGAATTAATAGATTAAAATAAAAAGAGACGTTTTAGGCTTGATATGGTGGAATTATTATTATTATTAGGTAATCTACCGGTTAAGGTAGGTTTTTGGATGTACACAGCTACCAAATAAATATTTTGTGACTCCTAACAAAGCACAAAATCCAGCATCCTACTCTACATCAGGTCCCTCTTCATCTCTGAGTACTTTCTTCCTCCCTTCATCCTGTCCAACATCCCTATTTTGTTCCTGCCCTTTCCTCGTTTGCCTAACATTCTCCCCCCTATTACAGTCTTCAATATCCCACTGCCGGCCAATACCCCTTTCATCCACTTTTCCTGCCTCCTTAGTATTTCTCCCAACAAACCCCTCTCTTCGCCATACCAAGTACTTCCTCATTTGTTTTCTTCTCTGTCCATTTCACCTCCATTCTTCTCCACACTCACATTTCAAAAGCCTCAAGTCTACGTCTATCCTCCTGCTTCAATGACGGCGTTTCCGCGCCGTACATAGCTACGCTCCATACCAACGTTTTTCGAGTCTTTTCTTAATATCCTTACTCAACGCCCCTCTCATCAACTCCCTCCTCCTTGTGAAAGCCACTTTGCCTAGCGCAATTCTTCTCCATACTCACTGATTCGAACCATTCATGAGAATCAGAACGCACAGGCAAGGGTAACACCAGAATAGTAGTAGTAGTCATAGGGGAGGCGACCGGCAGCCGAGGTCATTTGCGCCATTAGGGATGAGCAGGAAAGGATGAAGGGTGGAGAGAAACCCGGCGTCGACATTAGCTTACTCTTAACGAAAACGTCCCATCCGACGGATAGCGTACTCACACAAAGCACCTCAAGTAGAGATCGGGATACCACTGAAAAATATCTGCCGCCTCAGGGATTCGAACCCGGGCCCTCTGGAGAAGCCAGTGCGTTAGCCACCGCACCATACCAATCCCCGGGTAGCATTAAAATGGGTGGTAATAGGCAAGGGAGTGAGGCATAATTCCCCTTATCGTCTATGCTTTTCAGCACATATGATGAAGAACGGCATGGGAAAAGCTTCAGCAGGGAAAAAAGTGGATGGCAAGAAGATTGTCAGGAGTGTAGATGATCAAACAATTGCTAGTCACAGAGCCAAGGCATTGTAGTCACGGTTGAGTGCCTTACTGGAGCACCACGAGAGGTATGAGATGAAGAACCACAAGAGAACAAAAATAATTAAATTCTCCTCGAGTAGAAAAGCTTTCACACCTTTATTTAAAGGGAATAAACTATGCCCGCGCAGGTGGGACAGTGCGTTATAGAAAATGGGCATACTACATTGTGGGGAATATTAGAAGAAAAATTGTTTGACATTGGCAACTTTACAATAAAAAAGGAACTAAGTACCCGTGTTTGACGACAAAGGGCGTTCCTGAGGGAAGTTTATGCTATCATCGTGTGCTGCCATCTATCTAACGACAGTGAAACAAATTTCAGACTGATTTAAAGGTCAATTTGGATTTGGCAGCCATTCGAATGTGTTTCGTGATTTTCGCTAACATGGAAAAAGAGCAGCATCGTTCGGTAATTCGCTTTTTGTTTTTGGATGGGAAGAAATGCGAGGAGATAAAAGCAAATTTGGATGCTGTTTATGGGGACACTTCGCCATTTATGACCACAGATAGTGATTCAACGAATTTAAACGTGGGCGATCATCTGTTTTTGATAATGAGCGACCAGGACCGCCGGCAGACGTGGTTACCGAGGAAATCATTCAAAAAGCCCATAATTCCACGCCATGATTCTCGCTGATAGACGAACGAAAGTGCGCGTAGTAGCAGAGGCCGTGGGTGTGTCGACCGGAACGGCAATTAATATTTTACATGATAAGTTGGCGATGAAAAAATTGTCGGCCCGATGGGTGCCGCGATTGCTCACGGTGGACAAGCTGATGAGGAGTTGCCGCCAAACTGCATGAACTACGTTATGAATTGCTGCCGCACCCCCCGTAATCACCCAATTTGGCTCCTTGCGACTTTTTCTTATTCCCTAACATGAAGAAATGGCTCGCAGGAAAAAAATTGAGCTCAAACGAGGAAGTTATCGCCGAGACAGAGGCGTATTTTGGATAGTTCGACAAATCCTATTTTTTGGAGGGGTTAATAAAATGGCCGGAACGTTGAGAGAAGTGCATCTTTCTAAAAGGGGACAATGTTGAAAAATAAAAAAATATTTTTGAAAAAATGGTTTCTTCATTTCTAACACGGGTACTTATTGAACCACCCTCGTATTCCTGAAGGAAAATTCTTTCTCCACACTTTTCTCCAGACCAATGTATGTAACTTGATGGAGAAAACCTTTCTCCAAGCCAGAATAGAGAAATGTGACCCTAAGGAAGACTATAAAAAATTAAGAGATCCTAGAGAAAAACCTAAAGGACCTAATGACATCTTTATCTCTCTCATTATCCAGGTATTATTCATCTACCATTTAGAATGCAACTATGTATTATTTAATGAATTTGCACTGTATGAAAGAGTTCACATATTTAATAAGCATGATTAATGATTTGTTTTAAGAAGGATATATTTAATACTACGAGGGTCATCCGGAAAGTAGTACCCGTTCGTGAAATAAAGACACAAAAGTAAATATTAACAAACATAAAAAATTTTATTTGAAAGAGGATACTTTAAACTACTTCTCAACATAATCTCCAAGCAAATTAAGGCATTTGTCATAACGTGTGACAAGTTTCTGTATTCCTGCTGCATAGTCCTTCGCCGCCAGCTCATTGAGATACAGGGTCACTCCTTCTTTAAGTTCTTCATCACTGTCAAATCTTTTTCCTGCCAAAAAGTCTTTAAGCTTTGTAAAGAGATGAAAATCTGAAGGGGCCAAGTCCGGGCTATACGGTGGATGGTCGAAAGTTTCCCATTTGAATTGCTGCAAAAGTTTTTGTGTTATCCCAGCTGCATGAGGCCTGGCATTGTCATGTAAGCTTGCGAGGGACCCATCTTGCACAAATTTTTGCATAATGCAGATGGTGTTTAACAATTTCATGAACAATTGTTCGAGAAACATTGGGAAAATGCTCACAGATGTCATCAATTGTGACGCGCCGATCGTTCCTCACGAATTCGTCAACTGAGCTCACCAGTTGGTCTGTAATGACAGACGGTCTCCCCGAACGCTCATCGTCGTGTGTGTTCCCCCTCCCCATGTTGAAGTTGCGACACCACCGCCGAACAGACGACTCGTCCATTACATTGTCTCCATACACCTCCTTTAATTGGCGATGAATATCACATGGGCGAACGTTTCTTGCATTGAGGAATTTAATCACTGCCCTCACTTCACAACTGGCGGCGTTCTCAATTTTTTTAAACATTGTAAACAATCACAGAAACAACACAGGCAATGCTAGCGTCACGCAACTTGGCTCAGAGAAGGCAGACAAGCCACTGAAGCTATCTGACCTCGTCCAGCGGCTACTCGCATCGTCAGCACTTCATGCGGCACGAACGGGTACTACTTTCCGGATGACCCTCGTACATCATTTTTCAAGGGATTTTATAATAATCGGCAGTTGAAAATATGCTTTTTATTTGAATTTTAGTTTCATTTGTAGTTATTATCAGTGCTAGGAGTGTATTCACAACATAATTGAAGTGCTCAAAATATTTTGTGCATAATTCAACTGCAAAAAATCATTGCTTGTTCAATTACAACCTATGAATGGTAATTATAAGAATTACGTCATTAAAAATAGATGAATCCAATCCCATTAACAGTAGTGATCAAGGGCAAGAGAATCAACCCTTCGTAGATCTAACAAATAAAGTCATTCTCAAAGAAATGCTCGCTTACTTCACATTAATTTTCCTTAGCAGCAAGTTAGTATATAAACATCTCAATTTGTGATGGAAGAATGTTTTATGCTTAAACACTGAAGTTTTAGCATCATAGACAGCAGTGTGATACCCTGAATACTGTAGATTTCTAAATACGATTGTACTCTTTTTTAGCAGTGGGAATAATTATGCTTAATAAATCCAACTAAAATGTGAAACTGTAAAAGAGAGGCAGAAAGAATGTTTTATGATAAGATCACGCATTAATCGTAAATAGCTCACTCATGAAAACCTTGTTTACAAGCATTTCAAATTAAAGAACATTAAACAAACATGATCTGTTTTGTAGTGCCTTGCCACCACCATCTTCTCTGTATCGCTCCCTCCTCTCCCATTCCTTCCAAAACAATTTAAAAATCTCACTCTCATCCAGGTTCTCCCCATGGGTGACAGTCCTTGAATGTCACTGTCATGGCGCCAATAAAAAAAACATTCTTAAGGGGATGGTGATTAGTCTGATAAAGTTTATCTAAATTAACCATAAAAATATCTGATAAAAGGGTTAATTCCAAGGCAAGACCATCTTCCAGTAACAAAACCAGTTTTAATTTCTGGTATTGATATCTGAATCTTCAACCTCACTAATTCACAGCATTCTTCTCTTTCCAATCCTTTAAGGCTCCCCTTGTTCTTCCACTCTTAAGAGGAAAACCACAATGTATCTAAACCATGGATGATTTGGGAAATGGTTCAAAAAACAGTGTTTCAAATAATCAATAATAGATGATTATCAATCATTTTCACAAAATGTCTTCCACTCTCAACAATACTGTATTAAACCAATTTCATCTTTTAAATAAATTTTCAGAGATCAAATCACACATTAACATGAATTCGGATACTGTACAATTTCAGATTCCTACCTCATTCACAGTTTTAACTTGCAGCCTTTGCAAGTTCTGTGCCTCAGTGTACAAGGATACTTATTCTCACTTAAGTACACCGTAAGTTTGGTTGTAGATGCATCTCAATGATTTCATTATTAATGCTAAGGCCTCACAGAAAATTCCAAGATACTTTCTCACATTAATTCAATTAAATAACGAGTGAACAATCTATAACAAAGAGAAATAGTATTCCAGTTCATGATAATGAAATAAACCATTAACACAGTAATCAACCCAAAGGTCAGTTTGTTAGGTGATTGTAGAGTTCACCCAGTACTAAGCCCTACGGCATGTGAAATTCACACATTAGGGTATGGGGGCCAGTTCCTTTCCCTGTGCTGGTTATGGTTTCCCATATGATCTGGTACCCAAAAAATCACATAGCTTGGGTGAAGCTGCAGGTGCCCAGAGACTTGCCCAGGAATCGAACCCGGGACCCTCTGGTCAGTAGTCCAATGCTCTACCCCTGGACTACCACAACCCACAATAATGAAATAAACATGTAAATTTTTACACTTTATTTTTGACAATTTCTGTCATTCTCACTAAGTGATGCCAGACAGACCATCTTAAATAATACTCTTGATTTTGCACTTTACCAACTGCTATGAAATCGAGGAAAATTTCTTTGGTTTGTGGCTGCTGTGGTGAGCCAATGTAAATTAAGGAACTTTGACAGGACTTACCACATGAAAATATACAGGAATTTGGTATTTAATGTCTTCATAAATTGCGTAAGGAATTTAATAATAAAGTTTTTATTATTTGCTCACATTTAGCGATCAAAATCACTGAAAGGTGCAACCAAGGGGCCCTAAGCACTCTTTATATATGGTTTTTTTTTCACCATGGCATGCAAAGCTCCACAAGATTGAAACCGAATGGAAATTTGTTCTTTTGGATTATCAGATCCAATAAAAAGGCCCACTCAAATATCTGCTTAATACCTTCGCAACCTCAAAGAAATAATAAACTGTACTCAGTTTTCTAACCGAATGGAAATTTGTTCTTTTGGATTATCAGATCCAATAAAAAGGCCCACTCAAATATCTGCTTAATACCTTCGCAACCTCAAGGAAATAATAAACTGTACTCAGTTTTCTAACCGAATAGAAATTTGTTCTTTTGGATTATCAGATCCAATAAAAAGGTTCACTCAAATATCTGCTTAATACCTTCGCAACCTCAAGGAAATAATAAACTGTACTCAGTTTTCTAGGGGTGTAAACACCCGGACACAGGAAGGAGATTTGGTCATTGTCCATAAAAACACCATTACCAAACTACACAAAATGTGCTTGGCAATTTGTCTGTTGGATGCATGTGCATAATATTTTTTAAATAGTTTAAGTATATATTTTAGTACCCTTGGTTGCTACGTTCTTGCTCATTCAAAACAATTACCATGCTTCCCGGCCCATAATGATGCACTCTTAATTTTTCAGGCAAGAATTTATGAAATATATTAGGATCAGACAGAGGAAGATCAAAATATTTTGATGGTAATGATTGATATGAAGAAAATTAGATCATTAATTTAAAACATAAGCAGCTACATATATGTCAACATTTATTCATCATAGAATCCCTGAAATTCCACAACACTGGGCCATAATGTCTTACATCATCTGCCTTGTTTCCATGTTCTGGAGCATTATTTACAAATTAAATTTTAAATCCATTATTTTATGAAAATCTTCTCTCCTAAGATTCCATGAGGTTACTATCATTTAAACTTTTTATGTGATGCTTAGTTTCTGTTGTTATTATGACAGCATCTAAATTTGTATTAAAAGCAACCATTTTCTATGCCTTAACAACACTCTTATACTATTTAAGGTTGAGTGCCTGTAGACTCCTTAAGAATTTATTAGTGAGATGCAATGTATGTACGTATTAGCAGAGGGATGACATCCCATTAGGAGTAAAAACAGTGTATCTTATAAGCCAGGAAATATGGTATCAACACCACCATATGGGACAAAGTTCCAATTAATTATTGGAAGATACACAAATTTTACGACCATTGATGAGCTTTCCAAAGATTATCTTTGTAAGACATATAAATAGGCTGAACACTTGCCTTGCGTGGTAGTGATTGTGTGACCTAAAACTAGAAGTCTATAAATATAAATTATTTCCACTTAAATAGAAGTTGTTTCTCATCAAAATCCTCCTAAAATGAGAAAATCAACCCCCACTGGTCCATATAAGTACGTGCCATTTCAGAGAAAATCAAGAAATACCAGTCACTAAATGAAAATATGTGACTATGGGATGGGATTGGAGATTTGGTTTCTCACAGAGATTAATCTTACTCCTTTTTTGTGAGTAATGAGGTATGGCTTTGAATTGGAGGCTTCAATTCTTTTGGGAAATTTATGGATCTCTTTTCTGAAGACATACATATCATCTCAAAGCCATGAAACCCTGTATGCCTGTCAATTACAGGCTTATGTGAATTACTTTAGGACTAAGTGTACACCTGAAATAGACTGACAGATAACTTGATTATGAACTTCCCAATAGATATATTTATTTCTCAAATGATCAGCCCCAATGCATGATAAAAAATAATCTGCAATTAGACATTAGCACAAACTGATTTACTGTTTTGCTCCAAAAATAATCCATTTTCATTAAACAAAATTGTTTCTCAAGTACAGAAAAATATTAGAAAAATAAAACTGATTGATGTCATACAATTACTCTTGATTAAGAATTAACTATAACAAACTGCATGGAGAGAATTAAATGAGGGAAGGGTGAAATTTCAAATGCCACTGTAAACAACTTAAGAAGACAGCTATATTTTATTTGACTGCTTATGTTGCATTTTTGCCCAATTAATGCATTTCTAGTCACACAATTACTATTAAATTTCATCTACATTTAATTAACAAACATCAATATACGATGCTAAAATTCTCAAAATACATAATGGAATGAGTCTGTTACATTCCAGAGGCAAGCAAACAATAAAACATATTTCAGACTTAAAGTGACAGAAAATTCACAATTTTAGACAATTTTGGAGAAAATCAAACAGCCACTATTCTTTGAATTGAGATTACCCAAAAGTCTATGTGACTCTCCCACAAAGAGCTCTTCAATAAATAAAAAAAATACATGGTAAACTTTTTAGGGTTATAGTAATTATCCAGTAACTCAAAGAAATATTTTGCAAGAATTTAATAAATTCATACTATTGTAATTATGAAAAATACTAAATGAAGTTAAGAATTAACATATGGGAGAAAATATCGTATTGAAAAATAAGACTAATTCACAACAATGCGAATTATTCCCCAATTCACAACATTGAATTGTAGGTTAAACATCAGAAACTCCTTTTTTGAGCTCACAGAAAACAAACATGACCAAAAGTTTACACAACACATTCTGAGAACCCATTGTTATACAACTTACTATAATTAAACCTGCAAATGCTACTATAGAGAAAGAATGCTGTCTCACTGATACATTTTTGTGGTAAATAAGTTTACAATAAAATAAACACTAAATTCTAAGCATATTCAAAACCAGAAAACATTATGAAGTGGAAATATTATTTTGTGACTCCCATTGGATGAAAACAAGAATTGTCAACATCAGTTTCAGCAAAACATCTTGGCCTACCAGTAACAACGCCTAAATTATACGATCAAATATTTTTTTGCCCGTCAATGATGGCAAAAACTTTGAATTCAAGTGCTTATATTTCTCTCCTCAAAAATCGAACGGAGCAGTGCATTTACACACTCCTGAAACAAATGTTACACTGGAAACATGCTTGCTATTACAGTGAACATTATCAAAAAATATACACTACACATTACTTTGTTTGAGTTAGAAAATAAGGAAATATAAAAAAAGAAAATTGTTATCAAAATTCATTCCACTACACATAAAAAAATGAAATATGTATGTTGATAGATTTGAGTATTCATCATCAGCAGCCTAAACACGGAACACCACTATCTTAATTGTAAGACAAATGCTTCAAAGCCAATCTGCCATTACGTACTAATTTATGTGATCATGTTTTACAAACATTTGCTTACAGAATTAATTTTAAGCAAGTCTCATGGATAGTAGAATATAGTTATATTTACCAGTGAAAATTACAAGCATTCTATCTTAAGATATTCATGCTGAAATCTTTTTAAATTTTCACAATACACCTGCACTGATGATATACATAGTCATTTATATCCTTTAAATTATCAGAATATAAAATATTTGCATTTTGGGTCGAAAGACATCTACCTTCACATGTGTAAACCCCATTTCAAGTCAAAATGCTAAAATCACTCATGAAGCCAACTGCTTTAATGTCTACATTAAACTACACTACATTTAAGCATGCTAGCACACAATATACTCATATTTCATGTAAAATAAAACTCTCTCCATGTATAATCAACACCCACCAAGTGGAATTTACAAGCAATTGCCACCTATTGCCTACAAGAATTTCATTCTCCTTAAATCGCAAAGTGCAACATTTGGAATCCGTTAAAGCATATTTCTGTATTCATACCATTCAAGCAGTCACACTTGGAGTAAAAAATCTTGTTTACCTACTGGTTTATAAAAATCTAAAAACTGAAAATACATAGGGAAAATGTATGTTTAAAGTTATTTGTACAATTTAGGAGAGAGAAAGAACCCAATTTGATGGGTAAGAACTCATTAGACCATTGAGTATGCAATGTATGTATACATGATGCAGCCCAAAAGGAAAATTCAGGTTCATATGAAAATCCATAGCTGCAACTTTTAGGATTTTTCCCAAAGTTACCAAAACCCACAGCCAGATAATGGTAACCACTCTACTGCAAGTCTTAGGCTCAACTAAAAAAGCAACATTTTACTTAATTCATCAGATAAAACTGACAGCCTTGATGGCCTCTTGCAGAGGTGGTAACTAATATATTGGCAGTGTAACCATGCGACTATAAAAATGAAATGCATATTATTATTAAATATATACTAACACATAATGAATGGAACAACACATAAAAAGTTGGTAAATTAACTCAAATGTTTTGCAAGAATAAGCATGGTTAATATATGAAAACAATGATAACATGAATGCCATAAAATTATTACTCTTGCTATAGTTATAACACCCATAATGGTAACTATCAGCAATTGTAACATAATGCAATGTAAAAATGCAAAGCTGAAACAACAAAACTAAGCCAAACTACATAAAACTTACACTGCAATTAGAATGAACATCCAGTTTTGGAGTTAAGTTCTCTCATTTATAATACACAAGTGATAATTCAGAAAAAACTTATACATTGCTTCACTTTAGTGAGGGAAAAACTTTCCTTAAGACCTAAATACATTCAATCAAACCACACCTTATCCAGTTGCAAGATACCATTACAACTGAATAACAACTCTCAGTATAATCCCACTATATTTGAACATGTTCTGCCGTATTCATCAATTACAATATACTTCCCCTGGTGCAAAATATTTTGAAGTAGTTCCACATGTATGCGGTTATCATAGACATTACTCTCGATTTCAATTTTTCTCACATTAATACTGATATATTTTCTAATTATAAAACCACTCTACTACACAAAAAAGGAGAATTGACTCTCATATATTTTGAAACGGGCCTGGCTGTGCCATCATCATCAACAAATAATAAGCTTACGACTGCTGTTAGTATTGTGGAATGTGATGCTTTATGGTAAACAAAGAGGGCAATTTTGTAAACTAATAATCCCTTACATTAAGTTGGTTACCTAGGCTTCTGATATACATTACCACATATCCCATCATATCCTCTGCCATGAAATTCTTGAGAGACCAATGATGACAAGTGTCTTAAGTAAAGCATTTTCCAATATAGGTGCATATTCTTTAGCTCAAAAGCAGAAAATTATGCTATATTTCACTTGTATTACAATAAGTTTATAAATTTCAGTCCATAACTATATGGGAAATCATAAGTTTGAGTAATGACAAGCATCAATAATGTATGGGTTACCTAATTAAAAACTCATCCACAAACTAGGTCAATATTTGGAGCACCAAATTAATTGTAACTGAAGAATCTCATGGAATTCAGAAAGTTGGAGATAGTATTTCATAAAAAATAACTTTGCACATAAATATTCTAAAAGTACCATATTTAATCAACATAATTTCCTAATTACACTTGGAAAAAGCAGCAAATCTTGTGAGAAAATGGCAAAGAACTTGGAGGAGGACAGTAAAAGAACATACCCATTTGATGGCATTCAGAAATCCTTGAAAAATATTCTAATGTTTAGCTGCCTTATAAGCAAGGGCTCAAATTTATCTTTTCTCTTTAATTTTATAAGTTCTCAAACTCAATCCTCGGTTTCATTTCAATTTCCCATAACATACAGCTGAATACACTAGAAATATTAATCTACATACCAGAGAGAATGACTGTTGCCAACTATCTGCTGCATTTTAAACTTCATCATATTTCTATAAAACTGCATAAATAAGTCTTCATGGTGTATACTACCAAAAATATGCAAAAAAATTAATGCAATAATGTTACCCTGAAGATCTCATGAGCACATGATATCAATACATTCCACCAAGTTTTCCTGCAAACTCCTAAAAGGAGCAGTGTTTTTGTGTCCACTTCACAATCCTCCTTACTTGTGAATGAGTGAAACCCAAAACAAATAATTAAAATAATGATATCAGAGCTAAAACAAAGAACAAAAAGAATTAATCATCAAATACTATCAGAAAGAACAAACAAAGAAAAAAAATCTCAGGCAGTAAAAGAATTTAGACTCAAATGATAATAGAGAAAAGAAAGGGTCAAAGTAATGAATCCAAATGCATATTGGCAATAGTGCAATATGCACTGCTGTGAGAAAAGTTTCAAAAAATTGAAGACTTATAACGTTCAAGCTCAAGATTGTATTAAAGCCTGCTACCTTGAGTTGGCTATTATAAGCATCACAAACAAGAAGACCAAACTTTCAAAATCTGAAGACCTCCCAATGAAATAGTAGGTATATTCAATATCTGTGGTTTTTCTTAGATATAACATAATCAGATCAAAGGGCACAACACCAATTGAGAGGTTTCTATTAGCCTAAGGCACAGGTTTCCATCATAAAGCATTAATTTTAGGGCTTAGCTAAATATATTCAATTAATATAGTACAGCTCTGTTCCACTCAGAACAATTCCATCCACTCTTAATTCGCTCCTATATCAAATCTGGCTTGAGAGATACTGTCAATGCATGATACATGTTAATGACATTTTTTCCCTAATTAATGACAAAAATACACTTCTCGTTTTAGCTACTCAATACAAGTATAATTCCCTCATGTGGTCAACCTAAATTTAAATGAGAGCCTTAAGTAACCAGCAAACTTTACCAAAGGAGTGTAGTGGGGTAGGCAGCAGTGATGGTATTGCCATCTGACTTTTTATGGAATATTTAAATACACGAGTGTCATAATGCCCTAAGTACACACCTTGCGATGGTTACTACAAACATTAAATTTCTCCACATAAAACTCTGAAACAACAACTATGAAAAACTGCTTTCGTAAAATAAATTCATGAAGAAATGCAAAAATGACTTAACCTACAGATTTAGGCTAAAGAAAGAACCTAACCAAAGGAATTAAACATTGATTTTCTAAATGTTCAATAAAAGTAACTAAAATGAATGATTCATAAAATTTAGTATGCAGCACCTACCACCACACTTATAACTCCTTAGGTTGGTTTTAATATGCGAGGGTAGAAAACTCATCCCAAACAAATCCTTAATGCATAATTAAATTTACACATTCAGGAGAGAGGGGTCAATCCAGTTTCCTATTCCACCATTAAATTTCCCACCATGTCAAAGTAAACAAAAAATTAAACTTTTTGGATTTATAAGTATGATTTCCTAAACGCATCACCAGACACTTGATACCAAGATACCCTGATTGATACTCAATTGCTCTACCAACTGAATTGAAATTATTTTCCCAGGAAGCATGCTCAACTACTAAAGAGAAAGTAGCAGTTAAGGACCTCAGCCTCAAAGATATATGTCATGGCGGCAGAGAATGCATTTCCAAGGAGCTAAGATTGCATCACAAAATCTCAGCGTTAATAGAACCTACATAGCCAAATTGTAACCACAGTTAAGTTTACAAATGTATAAACTAGTGTCAGAGACATACACCATGAGCAGGAATTGAACCTGGATCTTTGGATTTCCAGCAGCGCTGTAGCCATTTAAACTTCTGAAGCATTCTCTAATTCCACAAATATCTCAGCCTAGACAACACAGGTAATTTACTTTAGAAATAGCCAAATCAAAGGCCTATGCCTCACAACATGCATTCCGTAGAATCACCAAACCTATATGAAAGTATACAATACTTCATTTAACTAATTATACTCACCACATGATAAAGTTGCTGAAAAAGTCACCATTTTAAAATTTTCCTATTGTATTATGATACAACCATACTATTACCGTGATGCCACTTCTAGTGCATGATTGGTTTATTTAGGGGGCAAATTAATAACTTATAGAAACCTAACTACATGGTAAAAAAATACCCTATCCACTTTAACACTCCGGCATTAATATTTATTAATAAAAATGCATGTTAATATAAAAAAACACAAGCAGAACTTTAATTCCAGTGATATAAATTAAGGCCCAGATACAATTAGAGCATACGTTAGCACTCAGTGATATTGCATTAACATTACTTTTGAAATCTCCATTCTCTTTTGCAAGATCTAAGTCCAAATTTTCTTATTATTCTTAGCTCTCAATGGGAATATAGGAGAAGACAGATGGAGCCGGAAAGATAGAAGACCCTCAATAAATGGCCACAAAAAATACTGTGTGGAAATGCATTTCAATTATGGAGACTGCTCATTTTATGGATGCCCAGTCAATACTTTTTGAGTTAGTTCAGATTAATATGCCATCTTTTTTCCAGATTTTTCTCCCGAGTTTGGACTTTTGCCAAATTTCTGTTTGCTGGCTCAATGGCCAATGGAAAAGAAGAACTAAGCCCACAACTAAAAGAAATGGCATTCTCATTTGAAATTTCTGAGTCATATTTCCATGCATTCACAATTTGTACACCAAATTCCTGACTTTTCAAAATCCTTCGGCCTTTCGTCCGGATTTTTCGGATTCGGCCTTAATCCTCATTTTTGAGAAACGGTGAGTCCCAAGGGGACAAGCAGTAATTTCAATCCTTTACATCTGTTAGCACTATGCAAGGACTCCCAAGGCTTCTATTATGGGAAAACAAAACACCAATTACAAGTACAAAGTCACTTAATTTTGTGATTCCAGTAACAGCTACATGATGAAGGCAACTTTGATTAAGAAATAAATCACAGACATCCATGAAAGGCAATTTCTAACATTTGACCAAATAAAGGAGTATTATCAAAAATGCTTAAGTCGTATTGGCTCTATATTTGGAAAAAATATATAATGTATACAATTAGCTGAAATAAAATGAATTTACATTAGCCTCAAATAGAATATTTCTCTTTTAAATCTCCATAAAATATATAGAGCATTTTAAGAAATGATTTAGCTGTCCTAAATGCTGTACTGCTTAAATATATTATCATTAAGGTATGCTACACATTTGGCTATCCAGCCCTAAAATTATTCATAAATGAAGTGTTGTTTGTTTCATAGTAGGATAAATATTCATGTAACATGATAAACAGTCGCTGATCACCAAAAGAAAATAAAATCACAATTATAAACCCAAAAGAATATTCATTGTTTAAAGCCTATAGACCAGGGAAATAACATTCAAAATATGAGTTTCAAGCTGATTTATTCCAGCTTCAAGTCTAATTCAGTTCATTCATGTCTCGAAAAAAATCACCTCTAATAATAAGCAAAACATGTCAAACATAGTAGGATTTTACAAAGCCTACAGTTCCCAGTTAGCATGTTTTTAATACAAATATGCCTATATGCAATTATAACTTACTAACTAGAAATCAATATCATTAGACTAAATAATTATAGGAAATCTGTGGGCATTAACATTATACTCAAAAGGTTTGTATGTTATTAATGCAATGACTTATTATCATTAATTTAAATCAGCATACTTAAGAGCACTGATATCTTTGTTTTCATGTCTTACTCTTCAGTACATTCATGAATATGGCATTTAAAAAAATGAGATCTGATACTCACAGGCTTCATAGGAATACAAAACATGGTAAGGATAGTGACAACTCATTTTATAAAATACTGGAATATCAAATAAAACGTAGCCTACATTAACTGAACAAGTTGATATATTATACATCCAGGGATTGTTTATCAAGGTATTAAGATCTAAAATATCTCTATTGCAACAAGAAAAAGCTTGGAAACTTCAAAAAAATTATCCTAGTCATAAGGTAGCTTTAGCATTTTTAAAACACAGGAAACCTTAAACTTATGGTTTCTCCATTTTTGCAATAGGTTACAACATTCAAGTAACCAGCACCAACTGGATCTCCAACATACAAGATGAATTTAAGGCTGAGAAAATTTACCGCTCAGAGTGAAACTTAATAGAGACTATTATTTCCACCTGGGCAGTAAAATTCAGGTACGTGAAAATAACTTTCACTTTTCAGTGAATTACACATGGTGAAATACATGCTCACTGAATCCATCTTCCTTAGCCCTAAAATTAGAGGCACAATAACAAACACTTTTGTCACTTGCAAACCAATTAAGAATTGTTACCCAGACAAAAATGGGTCTCCCACACAAAATTACCATCTGCAGTTAAGGAGGTTGCATCAATATGTCAAGTTTATCATTTTCATTTAATGTTCTGCATTGGTAGTCGTAAGTGCATTCTATCAAATAATGATGATAAAATAGGGTCTTTCCACGCTAGTTTATATAAAAATTGACGTAAAAAAATCCAATATTTTATACAGGGTGTTAAGGGCAGCCTGGCACTACCAACAGAAGCATTATGAATTCATAGTGCATAAATACATGTCGCTCTCATGAAAAATTGATATGATGCGCACAATTATACAAGAGTTGCAGTAGCGTTAACATAACAGCACCTACCCACCTTTATTAAATGATATCACTTAACTTGTGAAAACGTAAATGTAATGTAGTAAATTGTAAAGTAGAAAACGCAAAATGGCATTCTTTCAAAAATTGGCACCTCACAACTAGTCCAAAGTAAGTTTGTTTAAGAGCATGTTTAAAAATTTGATTTCAACCTCAGAGTGGTTAAAAACTGTTTTTTCACAACGTATGCCTTTCTGAATTAAGAATAAATGGGTGTACGTTATTTTTCATCACACATGGACTAAGGTGACACAACGACTCATAGCCACGATCCAACCTCCTCATATGCAGAAATTTGACTGATTTAAAATTACTTCCCATGACTGAGACTAATACCCAAGTCCCTTGATTTCGGGCAGAGTATTTTAACCAAATAACCCCCATTGTATACTCTTCCACCATGAATTTCTAGGGGCTTTAAAGGAACATGATATCTTATTCTTCTAATCAATCCTATCCTCATTTTGTGTTTTTAAAGCTCCTAGCAATTCAGAGTATGGTGGACAAAGATAAGGATGGGATTGATGAAAAGAACAAGTCATCATGTTCCTTTAAAGCCTCTAGGGATTCACAGTATAAGAGGATACTCTTGAGCTTAATTGGTTTAGGTACTCAGATGGAAACTGAAAGGATCCAGGTTCAGGCCATGATCAAGGTGAATGATTTTTACACATTAAAATTTCCACATCTTGGTGCACAATAGCAGATGTCCCTATTAAAGAAACTTTTGCAATACCTACTGCAGTTTTTTGTATCTGCAGTTATACGATTTCACTCAGGTGAAAGTAAAAGTCACAGAAAAATATATGAATACTAGACAGTAGGACTAGCATTGGATAATTATAGTGAGAGTAGCAATTTCTAATTATAAAAATGCAAGAGACTTTTCCAGATGAGGAATTTCTGGGTTAATTGTAGGTTCATCTCAATACCAACTGCTCATATTCATTATATACTTCTGCTAGTATGGCAGCATACAGCTCACTAATCACGAAATCTATTTAACTGCTTAGAAAAAGAAAGAGAAACACCACATATTTAGCCACAGTAGTTCTTATGCAAAATAAAAGTCACACCACACAGCTCTTGCTGAAAGGTCACCATGGGAACCTAGAGCTCTAAATTTCATGTCAAGTACTCTAGTATGACAAAGGATTAATTCAATACCATATGGCAGCACTATCCACAATCCATATTCATGGATATTGGTACAAAATGAGAATGTCTGCCATTTAGAAAACGTGTTTCTCAAGCACACAGGCCATTGCTGTCTATTGAGCCTGCACCAGTGGCTATTAGGTCAGTAGGGGTGCCACCACTCAACTGCCTTCCCTCCTCATCTGGAGGCTTCCCACCAAAATGCCCACGAACATGGAACAAAAAGTCAGCCCCATTCTCAAAATCTCGGCTGCAAACCAGGCAGAGGTGGCGCTCTCCCGTCCTCGTATGGGGAGCTGCTTGTGGCACGGGGGGAGCATGCCGAACCACACTTGCCTCACGTGTTCCCTCCTCACGAGTCGGTGCAGGGCTGATACCTGGCAAGGGTCCCACAGCCCTTTCTTCTAAGTGACCCCTGGCATGGCTCATCCATTCCTCTCGGTCCTCAAACAGCTGGCCACAGAGCTCACAGCTCCAGCTGATACGTGTTGCCCCGGCAGTGGGTTGAACTTGGGTCCGCCTTGCTGCAGGCCTGCTCGGGCCCTCTCCTGACCCAGTCTCCGTTGCCATCAAAGTCCGGTGCCTCAACTTGTTCATATGGATGACCAATTTGTCCCGGCGTGCAAAGGCCTTCCCACACACCTCACACGAATACGGTTTCTCGCCAGTATGGATGCGCATGTGGATCACTAGCTTATCCTTGCGTGCCAATGACTTGCCACAAACACCACACAGGAAACTCTTGTGTGATGGGTCACTAGTCCTCCCATCACCCCCATTCTTCTGTCGAACTGTCTTCCCCAATGGGGACTTCCCAGGAGGAGATGCCTGCATGCTAGCATCCACACGCGTGGGTGGCTCAGCATAGCCAAATGGACTGGGGCGCCTTGGGTCTCCCGCAAAGTCAGGTGACCTGTGAAACCCAGGACACTTCGTCATCTCACACAACTGGGAATGCAAGGCATTCTTTATTGGCTTAAGGGCTAGCAAAAATTTTTGGAGTGAGGCTGAAGCCATCAAAATTCCTTGACAGTATATTTTACACAAGTGTGTGACTACATTAGCTCAACTTTAATTTACTTTAGTGCCTTATCTGCTTGCCCCTATAAATTTATGAAATTATGATACAAAATTTGTTACCAAGCCTGAAATTAAGGATTGAATTGTTCTAGTCAGAAGGTAATGAATTCCCACCATTAAAGAAAAAGATTCCAAAGGAGAGATTTAAAATAAATTAAGCCTTTTTTAATCCTTCTACTACACCATTTAACTTGAAAAGATCTAATGTGCCTTGATTGCCACTACTGGCTGAAGCAAGTCAACAGGATTCACTGGCTCTATGTGCATACCTTTTGATTATTTTTATGACCAGAGCATGGAACCTTTTGCTCCAATCAAGGCACTATTTGTCATTATTTTGGTTACTACTTCAACATATACTTGAATTATGTACAGAGATATTTTACTCAGTAAAATAATATGCCACTTTCATGGCTTCATTCCAGGGGTCCATTTCATGTATAAACAAATAATGATTTGAACACCCCTTCAAAAAGTGCAGACAAATGTTTCGAGAAATGAAAATTCCAGACCACTCCCCTACTACTAGCCCAATACAGCAGCCAACTGCAGAGATCAAAATAACATTGTGCGTAGGAAAACATTTTTTTGAATCCACAAGCTACAGTAACTAAATATGGAGAGGTTTAGGGAGGGTAGAATATGGGAATAATCCAGAGTAAGAATGGGAATGATTCAAGATGACTTTATTAGACTTTCATGCTAAAAATTGCTGAAGGGTAAACTTAATTACTTCAGGTTTCATGCCACATAAACTTTAATATTCAACTGCAATAAAACAAAGAATGGCTATTTCTGTGTAGTTTTTGGTGCAAATGAAATATTCAGGAAAATGCATCATTTTTATTCCTCAAATAAAAAAATGCTTAAGGAAACAATATTAATTTTTAACCAAATAACAATTATCAGATAAGGAAAGATAAAAACAATGGAGTCATTCAAATACAGATTTTCCAATTTCTGTGCCCTAATTTCTTCCCCCATTGCCACCAATGTAACCAAAATTGATCCAATTTGGCATACCTTTAGTCAATAACTCTCAAGGGGAAACTAATTGCATTTAAATCAATGGATTGCCTTCAAATAGATATTTTTGGAAAAATTTTCCCCCTTTGACACAAAATCAAGGTCTTCAGGTTCTGTTTTCATCTGAGTAATCCTATTTCCTTATGAACAAAAGGGGCATCCATTGCCATCCCTATTCATTTGCTATGAAATGAAGACTATTTCCCCATAGGCACCAATATAGCCTTTGAGAAGTTCATGTGAAGTACTACACTTATACCAACTATAATTCACACAAGAAAAATCAACATTTTCTATAACTGTCCAGTCAGCCCTATTAACAAAGATAGTACAAATAAACAAGTTTGAGAATAATACATACCAAGTACCAAGGGCTCGCAGGACTCTTATGCCATCATCAAATCCCATTCCATCATCTGGTATGACAAATGTTGATTCTGGATTGGATTTATACTGGTCAGCAGGGGCAAGAACCTGAGGAACTTTGAGAGGAGTAGGATAATCATTTCCTATACTGGTGCCACAGTTTTGTCGCTCTGAGTCTTTAATTTGGCTTGTTCCATCTGTTTTGTATCCTAAATGGTCCTTCTGCTTCACATCCACTAAATCAATAAGAGGTTTACATGGCGCACCATGAACAATGCCAGGCATTGCATTTTGAGCCTCATATGCCACCTTCTGGGCTTCTGTTAGTTTTTCCATAATCCCTCTCTGCTGTAAAGAGAAGTGTTGCTTTTATTATACTACTTTGTTTCAATTACCTTCTTTTGTTATTGAAAATACTATGTTCAATTTGACTTTTATAACCATTAATGTCTAGTGGTTATTTTGAAAAATTAATCCCTTATCGGTTATCCTGCCAAAGCATTTCAACACAGTTGATCACTCCATTGAAATTAAATATGCAAATAATAAATTTAGAGTTAAACAGTCCCACTATTATTAGCTAATAAGCATTAATGACTGGCTCTAAATATTCAGAAGGTACTTACATTTCTATGCATCACAACGGTTCAAGAGCCACCGGTATCACAGCAGAAGTGAGCTCATGCCCTACATTCAAGGAAGAGAAAATCTGAGTACTAATAGAATTCAAAAACCTTAGTAGTAAAACCATAGTCATCAAATGACGAAGGCTAAGGGGCATTACCTTGCAATTTAAATCAACATGATTTAAATCAAAAAGCACTGCTTCCTAGTTTATTAAAGCCATTTTCAGTTTGATCAATATTTCAAAATTTATAATAATAATGTTAGGATGGAGGGTTGTGTTCTGTTAGGAGAGGCAAGATAATTGTTTCGTAGCTTGTGTCAATCCAAAACCTACCTACAGCAGTAGATTACCTATAATGATAACGGTAGTATAAAAGCATCTACCACCAGGAAATGCTTTTATTTGGCCTTTCGCCATTACATATTAGAGATGACAAATATGTAACTCTGCCATAGCTTTCACCTTAATTTAAAATGGCATAATGGAGCTCATATCTTGCAATAGTAAATGCAATTCATAAGATCATACATAAATATGACCAACAATGATTACTCCATTTTAGTGCTAGTTTTGGTAATGATAATATCATTTATTGCACATATTATTTGGTGTTGTAAATTAACATTAAAATGTAACTGAGCATTGCACATAATGCAATGAAAAATAGTCAACTTTACAAGGATAATATAACTGTTGTGATAAAAATAAAAAACTCAATAAGGATACATTAATAATTAAAATCAAGGTCAAAGTTTAATCATTGAACACACTCGTAAACAGAGAAATTACAGTTCCAGAGAGCCCTTAATACTCGAGAGGACAATGCACTATGAGGTCCTAACAGCCTAACAAAGGTACCAACATTGGCTAATTACGGGCAGTATTTGCACCTTCCAGGCTAAGAGTGAAACAATAAAGGTGCAAATTACACTTAAGTCCTTTACAAATGAATTATTAAAATACCTTAGGCATACTATTTTTTCCCATTCTAATTGCTAAAGAATATACCTAAGAAGTTCTGGTTAAGAAAATAAATAAAAAGGATAACTGCCTCAAATAATTCCTCCGGCTCCATTAGAACTTTATTTATAAAATGAAATTCTTTCTAAACATTGGGCAAATTATGCTTGAATTTCAAGCCTAAATAATGATTGAAAAGAAAGATATTCATGTGGACCTCAATTAGCAACACTGGTAGACAACATTATTTCAAATAATAATACTCTAATTATAATAATCAACGATCTAATTTCTTCTGAAACACTTTTAGAATTAACCCCAAACTTTGGGATTGCGTTTTGGAGTCCGGACAAAACGGCAAATGTGGCATAAATCACTGGTTATCTGTTTAGTCATAATTTTATCATTCCAGGCGCCATATTAGCTCACTGAAATTCTATGGTCTATTTGGCCCAAATATTCTTCGTTGTCTCATTAAACACAATTAGAAAACTAACCTAACTTTGGGAATAACTTCAATAAAAAGATGCATAAATAATATCTTAACAAAGTAATATGAGGAGTCGCAGCCTAACGTCACCCCAGCTAAAAAGTGAATAAACCTCTTCATAAATCGGCAATGGATTACACATTAGGTATTTTGTAGTTTACCATTTACAAAAGAGGCAAACTTCCCTCGTGTTAATCATGAAATGATATCTGTTCATCCTGGCTTGGCATACTATTAATAACAATGTTATAACACCAACCACCACTTGAAGGCTCCATATAATTGCACCAAAGACTTTTCCTCAACAAATCGTAAATGCCTTGGGTCAACCCAGGCAGACGAAAATATGGAGAGTATTGAATAGACGCACTAAAGCAAAACATAATAATTTATAAACTTGATTCTGATACACTGCTACCAGTCTTTGGCAAAGTATTTCTCTGGTGTTGTCATTTTATAACCGTAAATAAATACACATATCACCACCCCTAAAACTATAATAAAAAGGTGCCCTAAAATGGAGCGACTAATTGATTAGATAAGCATCCAGCATTATATATCACATCAGCTTCGCAATCACTGCCGAGGGACGAATAATTAGGACCAACGATTACGCCTTTTGGCGATCCCAATGCTTTCCGCCGCTGCGCTACTCGTTAAGGTTTGTATATCTTTATCATCAGGCAATCTTCTTCCATTTTCGAAGGTAATCATTCAATGTCCTAATTAAAAACCGCTTCCTCTGGGAGTAAATGTAAAATGATATCATTTCCAGCGCAAGATATGTGAATTTTCTAGGTGCATGAGCTATCAGAACCCTAGAAAACTATTTTCTTATGGAAGAAAAAAGAAGAGATACAATTATTTTCAGTAGGAAACACTTTAATAATCACTTTAACCGATTCGTAGTAGCATATACGAGCTCCTGAAGTTACGGAGGTAAAAACAATGAAGCCAACGAATACCTGGGAATAAGTAAACAGACCTACACAACTGTTTATTCTCCAATAATAAAAATTGTATGCATACAATCATTCATTATATTACCAGAAATTCAAGATTCTGAATATAACACTTTTGCAATATTTAATTAACTCGATGTGGTTTCGCAGGTTTGCACCTTTTTTCAAGGTTTACAAAATACCACAGAAAATGAAATCATCGTACGCCCTGCAATTATTTCAAATATAAAAGACACCAAGTTAAAAATAGAATCGTAAATGATGAACGCCGGCGTTCACGCTCAGGGCAGTTGAACATAGGCCGCGATCGATTCACCGTAACTACACAGGAACTTAAATATTATGATCGTGTAAAAACAACATAAAGAAAATTACATTCATGATTCGAAAATATACGATTGCGAATAATTTTTTGCCATTCGTATTAATAAACCCCTCGGCTGAGGGCATATCCCTTATTTCACTACACTTCATTACACATTCTCGGGAAAATGAGAACTCTACGCTGTCCAATGAAATGAAAATGAGCTTCACTTCACTAATTCAATGATTATTTTTCAAGTGCACACTTATCAAGAACATGTACTTACAAACGCAAGTATGGCGCGGCTTTGCTACAATGTTCAAAAGTACATACAGGAAGATATATTTTCAGGATAACGCCGGATAAGGCATCAGAAAAATGTTAACTGTCAACTTCAGTCACTAATACACAAAATCTTACCTGACAATATGATGGACCCCAACCAAAAGTTAGTCATTTACGCAATCGAGAATATAATTAAACATCGACGTTAAGATGCTATTCACCAAACGATGCTACGATTTCAGATGCTGTGCGATGCCATGGATGCCATCGAGATCAAGGTTGCCAGGTCAAGCTACAAGCAAAGCGCCACAGGAGGGCTCTGGAAATACAAACCGCGCGAAATGAGTAAATTTCAAAATTATATACAACAATGTACATTGAGTTTTCGAATAATTTTTAAGAATATCAATCCATCAAATATTATTTATTGCACTAAAATTACTCCAAATTTAATACTAAATTATTTCTAAGTCACATACAACCTAATTTTTAGTTATTTTTCAAATTAAGTAAGCAAGTATTTTCCAATAAAAAAAGTTACATAAAAATAAAAATTTTATCATGTGGGTAGCACAGTTACGACCTCCAACCTTTGAAATATATATACATACTTATACGCTGTTAAAAACTGAAAATGTGACTGACAGAAAAAAAAACTAAATATCAATGTGCAGGTGCCAAGATTGAGGGTTTTTTTTGGACCAGTGTGTGTTAAAACATGCATGATTTTACAGGAATAGCGTAGCCATATCGAGATCTCGATACGACTACGATTCCCATAGTTATATCGAGAAACTAGAAATTCCCCAAGTTTCGGTTCTTAAATTATTACCCTGGCAGAATGGTTATAAAGTCATAAAAAGCCAGATCAAGAGCCGTTTGCCAACACACAAATAGAAAAATTCTAGCCGTTCATCCTCCACAGAACCTTGGCTAAATTAATTGTAAAACAATTCTGGTGAAAACATTTCTAGCACTAGAAGTAAAGATTCCATTCAACTTAATAAAACATTTCTAATTATCCATATTTCCCATCCCATAAGATGCACCACCACAGACGACACACTATTATTTTTCATATCAGTATTTACAAAAGCATAGTTGAATCTGATAGACAAAGGAATAACAGTATTTTAACGTCAGAACTTAATATGAAGAATGTAGTTTTCCCTTTAAAAATTAGCAACTATATCAATTGTTTGTAGACTCCCAGAAATTCGTCATCACTGCTACTAAATCATTTCCACGGTCATTTTCACTGGGTTTAGCTCTTACCTCATCCACATTATAATCTTCACTTTAATTCAGTGCATTGCTAATTTCATCTATTTTCAAATACATTATGATAGTCTCACTTTTAATTTTCTTCCAGAACTTTTTCAATCAATCACAAGCACAAGAAATCAATGACATTGAATTCATTCTTCCTGTTGATGTGATGCCAGAGTCCGTGCCTTATGACCTTTCTTTCATATTCAATTGACAGTTTTTGTTCCGTTGTAGCACTGGTATGCACACTCAGTCCGTTTCTCTTCATGAATCACTCACACCATGATGTCTTCACATAAAATTGGCAAAGGACATGCTAATTTTTTTGATTCAATTAAAATCATTGAAACAATAATCCCACTCATTCCATGATTTATAATCCTGTTCATAATATGTTCCTTGAGCTTTAACCAATTAGCAGCACATGAACATAAAGCTTTTTGTACTCACGTCTATATCGTCATTCATTTAATTCACCTTCTGCTTCCTCTACCATCATATCATTTTCAGTCAGTGATAGAGCGAAATGGCTTTCAGCTGCCTTGTTTCCATGTTTTAAAGTGTTATTCACAACTTCAAGTTTAAATGCCAAACTGTTTGACAATCTTCTCTCTTAGTATATTCAACCCAGCATGCAATTTTCTCTACCTGCCGAGATGGTGGCAGGTTGGTTGAAAATATTGCATTTCTGGCAGTGGGTCAATAACTAAAAATTTTACATTTTCCAATATATATTTTTATTTTACTCTTTTATAAATCATTGCCTACATACAGATTTAAATTTCATGTATGGAAGACTCACAAAGTCTGATAGTCAAAATTTTACTGTCAGGCTGTATGACCCACCCAAGGACCTGCGGAGTATTATCATTTTTTCCCAGTCAACAATATTTTGAGTGGGATCAAGGGGTTCCAAAACATGAATACACAACTGAGACTAAAATTTACTGTTTTTTTACTTCTTAGCTTTCAGATTAGTACTATATATCATCAAGCCTACATCATCCAATGCTTTTTCAATCCATCCCTCAAATTTGAATTAAAATAAATTGGTCATCTTCAGGTACTGTTCTTATTGACTTGGAGTTGAAGCAGTGCATCACTGCAGTAAGACTTTTTATTGCATTCCAAGAACCAAGTAAATACACAGTTTGAAAGTCAAGAATCAATTATTTTTTTGTTCTGCACAGTTCTCACCACTCATTTTCATTGCATTACATCAATCAATACATCCCTCATAAATAGTTGCATTTCATATTGATCGTATTGACATCAGGAAATTACAAATCTCAGTTGTAGGATGATTCTACCTAAAAGGATAATCATGCGACATATTAATGAGACATACGAATGGACTCTTATGTGAAGGTTATGCTGATTTTATATACACATACAGTTTCTTGATAAGTGTTCCTCTAGCTAATGAGTTATTGGAGAAGAACGATGCTCTGTTTGATACAGTACATGCCAACCAGAAATATTTAGCCGAGACCACAAAGACTTGACAAAATAGTGATATTAGGTCTATTCAATAAATAGGCAAACTGGTGCAATCTGGCGGCCATGATGTGGACGATAGCCTAACCCACTAGCAGCGCTAGTTGCCTATGACCCAATGAGTCATCTGTGCTTGGTGGATCGTCGAGCTATGAGTATGGTGCAAGTTATGTTAGTTTATGTTGTCCTTGTATTTACTGTTAGTCAAAACTGGAAATTGACGAAATCACAGAGCAACGAATCAGCAGGTTTTTTGGTGAAGTGCGGTAAAAGTTATCAAGAAATTACTGAAATGTTGACAGCTGTTTATGGTGATAATGCTCTGAAGAAAACATCTGTTTTCAAGTGGGTTAAGTATTTTAAAGATGGCCAACAAGACGCCAAGGATGATGCAAGGCCAGGACGACCTTCGTACACCTCTGTTGATGACAACATTGATCGTAGGCAGTCCCTTGTCCTTACTGATTGTCGAAAAACAGTCCGAATGAAAGCTGATGAACTGAATTTAGGAAAATCAACATTCCACACTATTTTAACCAAATTTGACTCAAGGCAATAGATGGATCCTTCACCATGACAATACACCTGCACATTCAACATTGATTGATCGCCAGTTCCTGGCAAAAAATTCAATCACCATCCTTTATCATCATCCTTATTTGCCAGATCTCGCCCCCTGCAACTTTTTCCTATTCCCAAAATGCAAAAATGTGATGAGGGGACATCACTGGGAAGATGTGGACACAATAAAGCAAGAAATAATGAGAAAACTAAAAAGTCTAACTGCCGAGGATTTCCAAGGATGCTTCAAACAGTTGAAAAGAAGATGGAATAAGGACATGGTAATGAACGGAGAGTACTTTGAAGGGGACAAAATCGATGAAGACAAAATTTTGCAAAATATAGTTTTTATAGCCTTAGTTTTATTGGACAGACATTATATATTAGGTCTATAAAATTCAGATGGACTAGAACTTGTTATGTGAACAGAAAAGAGGTATGTATTCATGTTGGTAATGTGCAAAAGTCACAATTGTATTTAAGTTAACATCAAGATGAATCTTAGAAAACCACATACCATTATTAGTTGCCATTCTGCTGTACTCACAAAAAGTTGGATGGTCAGAAAAATTTTAAAATTTAATAATTTTGTGAAAAAGTAATTTCCGTTTCAATTGTTCAATCAAATATTACAGCTTCATCTCAAGCATCAAAGAAAGAGCACCATTATGTTTACAAATATGAAGATCCAATAACAGTAACATGAAAAGATATAAAGATTGCTACCATTCAATTTGCAAAATGTATTGAGGGCCAACAAAGATGAAGAAAACTAAAATGTTTGTAACTTATTGCCCAGATTGTGAAAATAAACCAGTGTATGCCAGGAATATTTAAAGAAATTTCATAACTAGTGTACTTTTTCTTCAGTTATCGGAAAATAATTGAAAAACTAAATGTAACTTTCCTATTTTATATGACACCTAATAAAAGACAAATATTTAACCCAATATTGAGCAATTTCACTTTTTTTCGTTTCATAATATTGAGTTCATTTATATGAGAATCAAAATACCAAGAAATAAATATGAAACATAACCATTTATCTGATAAGGGGCGCTTCAATTTACATTACCATTCAATGGCTGCTCTCAAATATCTTATAACGGATCTTAGGACAGCATGACCCGCACGCTGTGGTGAACGTACAGGTATTAAGATTCCATGACATTATTATCATTTCAACTTTATATGCAATCCTCGGCTCCTGTTTCTTTTTTGATATTATCGAAATCTGTATTAAAATCAATTATTTTCTATGCCTATATGACACCCATTCTACTTAAGGTTGCGCACCTGTAGACTCCAAGTTTATTGGGAGATATGCAATGCATATCAGGGGCATTCCCATTAGCACAATGCATAAAAGAATCACAAAAGCACTTCATGTTAGATATAACTAAATGCACTACATTGTATAAATTCACAATTTATTTGGAAATTTTTTTAGGAAATACTTTAAAGGAAATATTAAATTCTATGGCTCACTACTGGCTCAAAACAGTGAAATTATCAAAGTTTGTATTAAAGAGAGTCATTCGCTATGCCTGAGTTGAGAAAAAATACTTAATAGCAAATAATTTTTCAGCAAATCTGCTTGCAACTTAAAGTTTGATGTTTATAACCCTTATACCGTCAGTCCATAAGACCCAGGCTGATTTTAAAACACATTTTGGAGTAAAAAATTGCATCTTATGGATCAGGAAGTGCATTACTTTGTAACACCTCTTTGCCTCCTGGCATTGCATAGAGTCATGAAATAAACTGTTATAGGTTCTCTAGATTTCAGTTTAACTAACAAGTGTCACCAGCACAAAATATATGAAGAAACTAGAGAAAAATATATGAACACCTTTTGTAGGCATATTTTCTGAAGAAGCACTTTCAATGCATAATAACTTCATTGCTATGAGCACACACACACATACATGAAATAAGGCTACATTTTCTTGCTTCCCCTAACAAATGCTATTATAAGCCTTTCTTCCATTCTGCATACTTCCCTCTTCCCTTCACTCCATCCCACTTACCTACCTATTCCTGCACATTCCTTGTTTACCTAACATTTCCCCTTCATCAACGTCTCCAAAAACTCATTGCCAATCAAAATGCTCCGCATCCATCTTTCCTGCCTCCTTTGGATTTCTTCCAATAATCCCCTCTACTCCCAAACTATACCTAGTACTTCCACGTTTCTTTTCTTTTTTCTTAATTTCAGCTTTTACATTCTCCTACACACACACACACACACACATTTCAGCAGCCTCCAGCTTACTATGATTATTCTCCTTTAATGGCCATGTGTCCACTCTTTTAAAACCATGCCATTCATCAATATCAAACTTTTGACAAGCCTGTTCCCAGCATCCTTATTCAACATCCCTGTTATCAGTTCCCTCCTTCTTTGTCTGACTCATTTCTTCTCCTTGTGTCCCTACTAATGTGACCATTTTGGTCCGGAAAACTTCATAGATAGGCAAAATGTTCAGCCTGATCTAGTTTATGAACTCCAATTTTAATATTTAACTTGGCCTTTTTCTTACCCAAAAACAACATTTGTTTTGTACACATTTAGTCTCATCACATATTACACTGACCTCCCAAATGCATTCAACAATACTTGAAAACCCTTGGCTGAATATAAAACTACAGGATGATCCTCGATAAATATTAGTAATTTTATGAATTTTCCGCCAACTTTCATTGCTTTCTCGTTCTTCCCATACCTTCTTTGCAATTTCCTCCACTAATAAATTGAATAGAGTAGGTAATAATGGACACCACAGTCTTACTCCTCTTCATAACACTGTCCATCAGATTGAGAATCCTGATGATCACTGATTCCTGATTGAGAATCCAGATGTGATCCTGAGAATCACTTTAGCTGTGAGGGAAATCAAACTTGGTGTTCTGTAGTCCCCATATAATGTAGCCTTCACCTTTTTCGGAATAGGAACTAGCACTGTTCTGATGCAGTGTTCCAGCCAAATTCCTCCCATATAAATGCTACGAATTAGTCCTTCAAATCTCTTCCTCCCATCTTTTCCTAAACCTTTTATTAGTTCTACATGAATGTTGTACAACCTTATTTGATTCCATCGCCCTTAGTGCCCTTCCTCTCTCGTTGCCAATTATCCCTGGACCTAAACTATGTTAATCTACAATATAGTCTCTTTCTATGTTTATTTCACCCTTCCTCTGCAAACTTTCCATATCCTCGCCCTGCGTCTTCTTCCACGCTCCTTTTTCTTTATTTGTTACTCGTCTCAATTTATTATTTAACTCTTTGTTCTTCCTTCTGCATAACTCCGTGTTTACATTATTCCATTTCCTTCCCTCATCTATCTTTCTAATTATCTTATCTGTGATGCATGGTTTTCTTGTCCTCTTCCTATTTTGATCAGTAAATTTTCCTCTGTTAAACACTGTGTCTTTTTGGATTTCAATATTCCTTTTTTAATATGTCCCTATTTTTCCCTTAAGCACCCAGTTCCCTTTCCTCACTCATATTTTTCTCTAGAGCCTTCTAATATGCCTTCTTTTAAAGTCCAGTTAATTCTTCTACATTCCGTTTACTAATCTGCTTTCCTTGCTCTAACTTTTTGAATCAAATGTTACACTTCATAATTATTAAATTATGATCTGAGTCAGCATTATCTCCTGGGAAACTGCATATTCATCTCACAGTTCATAAATCTGTGCCTAATCTTACTATAGTTTAAATAATATCTTGCTCAATCCCTGGGCATGTGTACCTATGCCTTTTGTAGTGTCTATATCATGCATTCATTATGATTACCCCTGTCTCATTCAGAACTCTATTGTTTTCTCCTCAGTCATTCCTTGTCCCAATACTGTAATCTCCCACTTCACTACCATCTCTTCCTTTGCCTATTATCACATTCCAATCCTGCATCACCATCAAATGCTTCCCTCCAAGAACACACCCTATATATCCTCTAACTTATCGTAAACCCTACCAACTTCTTCCCCCCTATGATTACCTGATGGAGTGTATACTTAAACAATGACCAAGTTCATTGGTTTAGCTTTTACTTCTACTAATAGTATTTGATCAGTTGATTGCTTTATTTTTACTATGCTTCTGCCTGCCTTTTTGTTCAGTATGATAGCCACCTTTTGCTGACTCTTCACCCCTGCACCATATTAGTCAATATCTATCACTCCTGTAATCCCTATTCTCTTCTATCTCACCTCACAAATCCCTAAAACATCTATATTTTCTCTCTCCATCTCTCGCTCTAATTTTTCTAATTTTCCTGCTCTCATCATTGTCCTAATGAGCCAAGTTCCTATTCTAACTAATTTAGTCCTTTTCAGCATCTTCTGTTCTGCTGCTGTTACTGTCGCTTTTGATGTGCAATATTTTGACAAAATGGATAGTGACAATAGCACAGAATTTTTCAGAGAAAATGAGGAGAGATCAAATGTCGCTGCTAAATTTCCAGTATTTTTTTGTGCCTTAGATGCAGGTCATGCTAAATTTATAATTGCTGCACTATCTGCAATCATTTTTAATCTTCATAAGAAGTTTTCCTTTAAAATTTAATATTATCTAATACCTATTTTACTATATACCTTTTTTAAATTTGCTTGTCCAAACAAACTGCTGGTGTTTAATTTTCCATTGAAAAAGATTCAGTTTTAAAATGAAAAAAAACACTTTAACAATATTTATCCCCTACTCAATTTTAAATGAACAATTTAACATATATTTTCAAAAGCCCTATGAAAAAATTAATGTCTGGTCATGCTGTATTCCTTATCCACGCACTCTCAAGTAGTCCCCACTCCCAATTACTCATGAACAGTTGTACTTCTTTAAGTTGTATAATAATTTATTTCTACATTTCTACTTCTATAAGGTGCCATTCAAGAATGAATGATTTCTGTCAGGCCATTCAAGGGTCTATATCAAAGAGTAATCACTAACTCCCAAAATCAAATTTCTTGCCCACCTTTAAGAATCAAGGTGACGCTAGCTTATACCCTATGCATGTCTCAATCCCCCTTTTACAATTTTTTAAATCTACGACAATCATGCACACTACCCTCAACTGTCCTCAATGTCAAATCATTTCTATAACAACCCACAACCAGCATACCACTAGTGAAACCAAGTCTGATGATATCCCAGCCCTGATTTCACTATTCTAAATTAACTAATACCCATTCAGATGGCACGCACATGCTTGATGGCCCACACTTCTTATGCCTAAGGGCAACCAAGAAATGTGGTGTAATGATCCACCTGGATGAAATATTAATCAAAAGTGACAAAAACAGAGCAGTTATAATGAAGTTGATTAAATAATTTTAATGTATGACTAAATTTGTTGACATTACTCTCACATTGTTATTTATTTCAAACTTATAAAACTGACAGCTGTTTAACATCTATATGTTTCAGATAACTTGGGTAATTAAATTTCTAAAATTTGTTATTATGTCATAAAATACATCACAAATGATGGTTCACAATTGTTTTATAAATTTTCCCATTCCCCAAAACTGGCATTGATGACACTTCAATCCACAAATACAGCAACTGCAGCTTCAATTTCATTTCTAGACTTACTCAAGTAGGATCTTGGAGAAAGATATGTTCAAACCTGACAAAAAAAAAAGAAATGAAAATTTTAAAAATAAGAAGGGATACGATGTGTTCCTTTTTGTTGAGAGATAACTGCATTTAAAAGTTAACCACCATGTGATTGAAGATTTGATATATTTTTATCAAGAATAGCAAAGATTAAATTAATAACATTGAAGATAAAAGTACCCCTGGTGAAATTCTTATTGGTTTAATGATGCTAATGTTTTTGAATTAATATTTAGAAAAAATAAAAGTAAAAAGATTTCATTTTTAACGGTTATACTAGTTTCATTTAGTTAATAATTTCACCAGTATTGAAGAAATAATTGAAATACTACAATATTATTGGAGCATTTGGAACGATGAGTAGAATATGGTATATAGAAATCCAAGATTAAATATGGATAAGGTATCTTGCTTGGCATTGAATTTTCTCCGGCCATCAAACTCTTTAAGGCTATTAGAATTCAAGCATTCCTTTTTGCTAGAAATGTAGAGATGATCAACAGCACAGAACCATATCCTCCACCTAGGATAACTCCCACAAAATTTGTTATCTTTGATAATGAGTCATGTCCTAATTTCAACATTGGCATTAATCCTTAGCGAATATCATTGATGACTGACATCCTCATTTTCACTTCAAGTAATAAGTAGATAGTTGGAAGGAGAATGATTTTCTGTACCAAAATAAGGGTGGGGAGAAACATGGTGTCAGAATTTAGTTTTTGCTGACAAAAGGCACCAAGGAGGTCCACAATATGAGTATTCTATCCTATCCCACAGATAAATTAGAACTGCCATCCATGGTGGAATCATAATGAGAAATCCTTTAATGCTGGTAAATGTAATCATATCATTGGGTGCATCTATCTATATTCCAGGATTTTTATTTTTCACTCCCATCCTCCCCTACAACATTGTTACCCAATCTAACACAAATTTCTTCTTTGCTGTCAAGGAGGTGATTCCTCGAATCTTCATTATTTTGATATTTACCAAAAGAACTCTGCAACACACTCTTGTAACCATTTAGTCACCATTTTTAAATGAGTAAATTTTTCTTCTAGGCTTCTAATTCCTGACCTCATCAAGGAAAAACTTAGAATTTACTGCTCTGTTGTCGGTAATTCCTTTAATTGTCTCTATATTATGAATTTTTCACCAAAAGATTTCCTTACTGTTTTCTTGGATTATCACAACCCTGCTAACGCCAGAGTGTTTATCTACAATAAAGACACAGCCCCCATCTATAAACACTCTGTCATATCTGTGAACGGAAAGTGATTTTGGGAAAATTTCACTCTCTGTCATATAAGTGGATAACTAGCTTTCAGTTCTAGTAATTATATCTGCACATACGCTTTGATGTGATCATAATCAGAGACTTTTTTTTATTTCAACATTTAAATACTTATACAGATAATTTTTCCTTATTATTAGATTTACTTGAATATTTACTGAAGATCTTTTTGTGATTAATATCTATTCTCTTATGACATTTGCCATGAGATGCTACCTGATTCTTAATTAGTGACCTATTGAATGCAAGTCTAGCACTGACCCTCACTTCATTTAAAGCTGAAATATTTGGGAATGAGGATTGAGAGACTGGCTATTTGACTTACATGGTGTCCCATATTATCTAAAAAAGCTCTCAATGCTCAAATATTACAGACTACCAGCCACCGACGCGTGGTGAACACCATAGCGGTTCAGAGGGCTTTTACACGATTGGATGCCGGCTAAAATTCAAGGAATGAGGGCCCGACATCTCCGCAGGAATGGCGCAAACTCGGATTTTTTAATGCTACTGCTACAATATAGCTAGCAGTTGGTCACAAAAAACTACAGGAAAGGTTCGTTGGTAAAGAGCAGGTGCATTGGAGGGGGGGGCAGGTTCAACACAGAGCTCTGTGAGACTCGTTCTATCACATCAGCATCCAAGAGAGGTTGAAACGGTACTATTTACACGAAGTACAGGATTCTACAGACGTATTTTTTGATGGGACTAATAGATATCTTATTCGTATATTAATTTCTTAATTTTTGTTGGAAAGATTGAAGATATCGAAGCGATCTAGTATAGCGGATTTATTAGAATTCATGCGTTTTTAATATAAAGGCTACCATACACGTGTTATAAAAATACTATAAAAAAACGGGTAAAACTATAAGTGTGTGATGACATAAAATATTGACCAAGTTCTTAAGGATCAAGAAAAAGCAGTTATTTCGATAATTATACTTAAAATAGACAACCAAAAATTTGGTAAAATCACAATATGAAATTGACTTTTTCGATCACTGTCAGTGACAGGCAAATATCAATGGCAGTGATGCAATCTTATTTAAACAAATCAAGATTAGTTTTTTCACTAGGGCAATCGAAAATTATTTCACACTCTCCTCACATCGTACGAATAAATATGGTGGCCTTAGCAGAAAAGGTACATCATTTACCCACAGCGACAGATAATGCAAATGGAGCATTTGAGAAATTATCCAAAAACGACGGGGAGAAAAATTGTATACATTTAATTTTTGTGGAGGAATAAGCGTATACTTATCAGTATTTCTTAATCCCCAAGCCTGATCGCTTGGGGATTAAGAAATACTGATAAGGATACGCTTACCAGGAAAGGCACTTATTTAAGGTCGCATACATTGAGATGGCACGGTTTCATTTCTTCGATTCTCAATTTTCACTTCATCCACGACATCAGCAATGATTCTCCTGACATTCGAATCCTTGAGGAAATTTGGCCAAGCAGAATCCAGGAGCCGATTTATTTCACTGTATTTTTTGGTATCTTCATTTGAGATCGAAATATTCTTCAGATCGTGGGCTAGCTTATTGATTTTTTTGTTCTGTACTTAGTGTACTGACGTTTTCTTTCTCAGGCGACTTGCTCTTGTTGATGTTCCGACCGAATCATCTTTTATTTTCCGATTCTTTTCGGCGCTCTGCATTAGAGACGCTGAGCAATTCCGCTTCTTGGTGTAGCACTCAAAATTGGCGTAAGTTTTTCGTAGCGCATCTTCCTTTTCCTTCTGCACACACACACAGATCTTTGATTCCAAAGTTTTCCTTTAACATTTACCACATGTGCTTGCTTGTGATTCGGCATTCAGTTCACACTTATGAGGAAAATCTCCACTTAAGGAACTCTTCCGAAGCGTAGGAACAAATGATGATTTTCTCCCAAGAACAGAAGACCATGACGATGTATCTAATTTAACCGATTTAATCGATCCCCGATATGGCGTTGGTATTCTTTGCTTCTTTAGGCCAGTGTCACTAGGCTTACCACTGCTATTCCGATTTCTGCGGCCTCGAGCACCCATCGTGCCTCTATTCCAAGCGTCCTTTAAGTTATATGGAGTTTTGACTGCCCAAGCACAAAGGTAATGTTCATATGATCTACGGCTGTCTTTCAAAAAAGAAATTACTGGATCATGTGATGCCCATACGTTCGCGGACAGCAATAATTGGAATGACGTTTCCAATTGTTACTATTAGAAGAATGGCCAACATTGCACATACGGTATAAGTACGTCATGTGGCGTTCAATTCATTGATATAAAAACAATGGCGATCGCTTTGGAGCGATCATGGAATTGAGTGTATTCATTTAATTTAGTTATTATCACATTATCGTTTTCCGGATTAAAGATATTACCTTTCAATCGCGTAGCTTCCCGGGAGCAGATGCGGACTCTGATCGCAATTTAGTTGATATGTAATGTAGCGTCCGTTTCAAAAAGATAAGGCAGGGGCGGCGGGTTAGGAAATGGAATGCAACAGCATTAAATGGATTGACAAGGAAGGAGTATCAGCAGGCTGTAGAGAAAATAATGGAGGACGGTATAGAGCTGAGTAGGGGAGAGGGGGGCACAGTGAGACAGTTTTGGCTATTATATTTTTTATGAGCAAGCTTATCGCTGAATGTAAAAATCTTTTTTTACGTATGAATGAAGCACATATTAAGGATTAATATAGAATTTTTTCGAATGCCAAAATTCAGCAATTGGCATAAATTTTCTTCAAAGACTAAAGTTAAAATATATGTCTCACTGTGCCCCAATGAGGGGTACAGTGAGACATAGTATGGGGTACTCTGAGACAAGATATATAAATCTTCAAATGATTACATTGAATTATTTCTTTAAAGGTGAATTTATTTTTTTACATATATATGAAAAGTAAAAAATATTAAATACAATATTAGTAACTTTAACATCTTGTTAACGGATGTTAATCATGCTGAAGTCAATGTGAAATTTTATATGACCAAGTTGTCGTTTAGTTAAACCACTCTTGAAAGGTGGAGGCAATATCATTTTTACTGAACTTCCTGACACTGATGCTGCATCTTCTAAAAGAGGATAAACAAATGCATTTGCAATTTTGTTGCTTTTACGTAGGAAACAAACTTCATAGTCACCATCTTCATCCTTATTCTTCAAAATTTTCCCTACATAGAATACCTTAGTGTTTTTATGTCTAAACCCAATAAGAACATAGTCACCTTCCACTGGCTCCTGATCTAACTCTTCAAAACAAGGACCAACCTGTGGGAGGCAATCAATATCAGTGGCTGAATCTGATACTTCCTTGTGATCAATATAGTTTTTTTCAAAACATGAATTTACAGGATCCCTATTTTTGAATCTTTTCCTTGATTCCATTGAGATTTCAGGTTGAGATTTAAGGTTGAAGTCGATGATGAGCTTTTTCCTCGCATCCTTCTTCCTTTTTCTTTCTTCTCTGGCCCTTTCTTCCTCTGCAATTGCATTTTTAATGGGCGTGTCCGTAGCAATGCAGGTTTTACCTAGCCGTCTCCGTCTACTATCAGTTTTCCTAGGTGGTGCTTTGGGAAAACCTCTGAATTCTCTAGGGCTAATGTATGTTGAGTTATCACCATCTGTAGCACCGCCAATATCTGTATCATTTGCTGCGGTAATGCCTCCCAAATTAGCCAAAATGGGCATATGATTACTAACTGGGGACATTACTCCATTTGAGGATCTATCTTGCTGATTCAACAGTCGATCTGTTACTGATGAGGACATAAAGTCATCATCAGTGAAAAGATTACTATCAAAAGGGTATATACCAGTACTTGAGAAACCTTTCTTGATATTGGTAATGGTCATAGATTTGTCAAACGCTTTTCCTACACACTCTGCAATGCCATAAATTGTTAATGTTTTACCTGGATGAGACATCATATAAGAATCTATGGCAGAATAATAAAAGTGTTTGAAAGATTTAAATAACCTTTGTAGTGTTGTAGTGTATAAATTAACCTTTGTAGTGTTTGGAATTTCACTCCTTTAATTTTTGCTGCAGAACGAATTGAATACCCTTCATTTATTACTAAATTTACTGCACCAGACATTTCTTCTTCTGTGAACAACCCAAATGTTGTATTTCTATTTCTATTACGTACCATACTGAAACACTAAAAACGTAAAAGCACATGGATGTTAGAATACTTACATGATGTGATGAAGCAATTCACATGGGGCACACTGAGACAGTGTCTCACTGTACCCCCTAAGTTTTTGTCTCACTGTGCCCCGAATGCCCAAAAATTTCATTGACAGTAATATCCAAACACCTAAGAATGCTAATCGGAAAATATATACCTGAATTATTTCTGAATGTTTCCATTTGGTCACAACTAAAGGATTTTTGTAATATTCCTATTGCAGAAAACAAAATACTTTAAAGTATTTGACCGAATAATTATATCTTACTGAACCAAAATAAACTTCTGAATCCAACGACACCTACAATGGCCGCAGAGATTCAAAATCCCGCGAAGATGTAGGTCCTTAGGACATCTATCGGCAGTCAGAATTACTTCTTCGGCACGTATTTCAAAACGATATTATGAATTTTGTCTCACTGTACCCGCTGTCTCACTGTGCCCCCCTCTCCCCTACTATCGCAGAAAAATAGAAATGTATCAAGAAATGGATATCGAAAGCCGCAAAAGACCCCGTAGGAACCGTTAATGGGAAAAGGACAAGGAAACCATGGATCACGGATGAGATGATTACAAAGATGGATGAGAGTAGAAAATGGAAGAATGTAAACACAGAGTTAGGCAAAATGAAGTACAAAGAGATAAATATTAAAATGAGACGGGCACCAAAAAAAGCAAAAGAAACATGGTGAAAGGCGCAGTGCGAGGATATGGAAAGTTTGCAGAGGAAGGGTGACATTGGTGCGCTATACAGCACGGTTGAATCACTATCGGGAAATAAGAAGGGAAGATCTATGCTAACAGTTGGAAATAAGGCGGGTTAGATAATAGTTGACACAGAAAAGATTCAAGAAAGATGGAAGGAATAAATAGAAGAACTGTAAGGCCAACAAGGTTAGACATAGAAAAGGAACATGACGTAGATGAGGATAGCCCAGGTCCGGACATACTCGAAGATGAGATAGAAATGGCTTTAGGGGAGATGAAACTAAATTAGGCCGTGGGAGGGGATAACTTTCCTGCGTAACTACTGAAATGTTTGGGAAAATGTGGAAGGAAAACTCTATATGGACTTATTCGTAGTATTTATGAGGAAGAAATCTGGCCAGAAGACTTTGTGAGATCAGCGTTAGTTCCTTTTCTGAAAAAGGTCAAGGCTACAACATGCGAGGACTACAGAACAATAAGTTTGATATTCCACGCAGCCTAAGTTGCTCTCAGGATCATCAATAAAAGGATAGAGAGTAGAGCAAATGATTACTTAGGGGATGATCAGGTTGGGTTTAGGAAGGGGAGAGGTACGCGTGATACCATGGTAGTAAGGAATCGAGAGGAATATAGAATACAATCAAGACGTATTTGACTGTTTCGTAGATTTCGAAAAAGCGTTTGATGGAGTGAATTGGGAAAAATAAAAGAGTATATTATAGGAAATAGGAATAGATTGGAGGGACTGGAGGCTAATCCGCAACCTGTACATGTCTCAGACTGCTCAGGTGCGAGTGAGGAACAGGGAGTCCGGATACGCAGTGTTACGAAAAGGTGTAAGGCAGGGTTGCCCATTATCACCGGTGCTGTTCAACGTATATGCGGAAGAAATGGTTAAAGAGGCATGGGAAGAACTGGAGGTTCTTCCCATGCCTCCACCACCGGTTAAGGTAGGTTTTTGGATGGACATAATTACCAATTAAATAATTTGTGACCACTAGCAAAACAAAATATCCTACTCTACATCAGGTCCCTCTTCAGCTCTGAGTACTTTCTTCCTCCCTTCATCCCGTACAACATCCCAATCATGTTCCTTCCCTTTTCTCGTTTGCCTAACATTCTCCCCTCAATCACAGTCTTCGACATCCCACTGCCGGTCAAAACCCCCTTCATCCACTTTTCCTGCCTCCATAGGATTTCTCCCAGCAAACCCTTCTCTTCGCCCACCATACCAAGTACTTGCTCATTTGTTTTCTTCTCGTCCATTTCACCTTCTCCATTCTTCTCCACACCCACATTTCAAAAGCCTCGTCTACGCCTATCCTCCTGCTTCAATGACCACGCTTCCGCGCCGTACATTGCTACGCTCCATATCAAAGTTTTTACGAGTCTTTTCTTAACATCCTTGTTCAACGTCCCTGTCATCAACTCCCTCCTCCTTGTGCAAGCCTCTTTGCCTAGCGCAATTCTTCTCCTTACGTCCCTACTACTTTAACCGTGTTGTTCCAAAACACTACCGAGATACGTAAACTATTCTACCTGCTCTAGTTTTTGCCCTCCTATTTTAATGTTTAGCTTAGCCTTTTTCTTTCCAGAGAATCGCATAACCTTTGTTTTATTTATATTGATTCTCATACCATACCTGTCGCACTGAATTTCCAATTCACTAAACAATGCTTGCAACCCCTTGGCTGACTGACAAACTAACGCTTGATCATCAGCAAGCCTAGCTGATTTTACGAATTCCCCACCCACTTTCATTCCTACTTCCAGTTCTTCCCATGCCTCTTTAATCATTTCCTCTGAATACAGGTTGAACAGCAACGGTGATAATGGGCAACCCTGCCTTACACCTCTTCCTAACACTGGCCATCCGGACTCCCCGTTCCCCACTTGCACTTGAGCATGGCATCACGCGTACCTCTCCCCTTCCTAAACCCAAACTGATCATCCCCTAAGAAATCATTTGCCCTACTCTCTATCCTTTTGTTTATGATCCTGAGAACAACTTTAGCTTCGTGGGATATCAAACTTATCGTCCTGTAGTCCTCACATGATGTAGCCTTTACCTTTTTCGGAGTAGGAACTAAAACTGATCTCACAAAGTCTTCCGGCCAGATTCCTTCCTCATAGATACTACGAATCAGCCCATATAGCCTCTTCCTCCCAAACCTTCCTATACATTTCAATAGTTCCGCGGGAATGTTATCCACCCGCACGGCCTTATTTAGTTTCATCTCCCTTAATGACCTTTCTATCTCATCGTCGAGTATGCCTGGACCTAAGCTATCTTCCTCTACGTCTTGTTCCTTTTCTATGTCTAACTTTATTGGTCTAAGGTCTTTACTATACAGTTATTCTATATACTCCTTCCATCTCTCTTGGATCTTTCCTGCGTCAACTATTACCTTACCCGCCTTATCTCTAACTGTTAGCATAGATCTCCCTTTCTTACTTCCCGATATAGATTTAACTTTGCTGTACAGCGCACCAATTCCACCCTTCTTCTGCAAACATTCCATATCCTCACACTGCGTCTTCGACCATGCTTCTTTTGCTTTATTTCTTGCCCGCCTCAATTTATTGTTTAACTCTTTGTACTTCATTTTGCCTAACTCTGTGCTTACATTCTTCCATTTTCTCTTCTCATCCATCTTTGTAATCATCTCATCCGTGATCCATGGTTTCCTAGTACTTTTAGCGTTAACGGTTCCAAAAGTGTCTATTGCGGCTTTAGACAACCCTTTCTTGATACTTGCCCATTTTTCTTCCATAGTACTTAGCTCTTTACCATCCTCCATAATTTCCTCTACCGCCTGTTTGTATTCCTTTCTTTTTCAAACCATTTAATGCTTCTACATTCCATTTTCTAACTCGCCGCCCCTGCCTTATCTTTTTGAAACGAACGCTACATTTCATAACAACTAAATTGTGGTCAGAGTCGGCATCTTCTCCCGGGAAGCTGTGCGAATTTATCACACTGCTCCTAAACCTGTGTCTAACCAGTATATAATCTAGCTGATACCTTTCTGAGTCACCTGGCATTTTCGATGTATACCTGCGTTTTTGTGGTGTCTAAACCAAGTGTTGGTGATGACTAGCCCCTGTCTCCTGCAGAACTCAACTGCTTTCTCCCCGCGGTCATTCCTCGTGCCTTAACCGTAGTCCCCGACCTCATCACCATCTCTTCCTTCGCCTACCGTCGTATTCCAATCCCCCATCACTATCAAATGTTTTCCTGCAGGAACACACGCGATTATGTCCTCTAACTGATCGTATATCCTATCGACCTCTTCTTCCTTATGGTTGCTCGGTCGCATGTATACCTGAATAATAACCAAGTTCGTCGGTTCTGCTTTTATCTCTGCCAGTAATATTCTATCCGTTCCCTGTTCTATGCTGACTACGCTTCTTTCTAACTCTTCATTTAATACTATGGCAACCCCTCGTTGTCTCTCGTCCCCGCCGCTGTATAATATTCTATAATTATCACTCCAGTAATCCCCGCTATCCTTCCATGTCACCTCGCATAGACCTAAAATATCTATATTTCCCCCTTCCATCTCTCGCTTAACATTCTCCAATTTCCCTGTCCTCATCATTGTCCTAACATTCCACGTTCCTATTCTAACTAATTTGGTCTTCTTCTCCTGCGTCTTCTGTCCTGCTGCTGCTGGTTTTCCCTTGCAAGGGTTTCGTGGGATGACGACCGCGGAAGCCTTGCCTCCTCCGCTGCCGGGCACGACACACGGCCGATTGGGCCCGCCCCGTCGAGCTCTATGGGTCATCGGAACGCACAAGCCCTTCCACCACGTCAAGGTTGTAGTCCGGGGAGGGATGTATATATATATATTTATTTATATTTTTGTATATATATATAATATATATATACCATAAAACCATAAACACAGTAATCAACCAGAAGGTCGGTTTGGTAGGTGATGGTTGAGTTCACCCAGTACTAAGCCCTATACGGCGTGTGAAATTCACACATCAGGGTAGGGGGGCCAGTTCCTTTCCCTGTACCGGTCGTGGTTTTCCAGGAAGATTTGGTAGATTTGGTACCCGAAAAATCACATAGATTGGGTGGAGCTTCAGGTGCCCAGGGTGTCCTGTCTCCCACATATTAATGTATATATATATATACATATATATATATATATATATATATATATATATATACTCATATATACAGAAACATATATAAGGAAAAGGGATAGGAACACGTATAAAGGACGAACACAATAGAGGTGGGGAAGGCGGAATCGAACGGATCACAAGAGTAAAAATATTTCCTCAACCGGGACTCGAACACCGGATCTTTCCACTTACCGGGCGGATGCTCTTAACCACTTGAGCTATCGAGGATATGTAATTTACCCTGAGATCCGTGGGTCTTATATGTCGCCAAGCGCCCCGATTCTTTAGCCAAGAGATGGCGTCAGGGGGCTGTTTCACCCACCAAAGGAGAAATAGACAATACACAAGAGGAAAGGGCAGTGGTTAGAATTCATACAACATAATACAGGAAAAGAACAGTGCGTTTCGTGGCACGCATAGCCAGAAGAAAGAGATGAGCCACATTGGCCAAATACACATTCAAACACGAAATCCCGCCAAACGGCGAATAAATACTCATATATACAGAAACATATATAAGGAAAAGGGATAGGAACACGTATAAAGGACGAACACAATAGAGGTGGGGAAGGCGGAATCGAACGGGGCGCTTGGCGACATATAAGACCCACGGATCTCAGGGTAAATTACATATCCTCGATAGCTCAAGTGGTTAAGAGCATCCGCCCGGCAAGTGGAAAGATCCGGTGTTCGAGTCCCGGTTGAGGAAATACTTTTACTCTTGTGATCCGTTCGATTCCGCCTTCCCCACCTCTATTGTGTTCGTCCTTTATACGTGTTCCTATCCCTTTTCCTTATATATGTTTCTGTATATATGAGTATTTATTCGCCGTTTGGCGGGATTTCGTGTTTGAATGTGTATATATATATATATATATATAGTATATATATATATATATATATATATATATATATATATATATATATATATATATATATATATATATATATGCCGGGTTAGATTCCCTGGCAAGACACTCTGGGCACCTGCAGCTCCACCCAAGCTAAAGTGATTTTTTGGGTACAAGGTCTTCCTGGGAAACCATAACCGGCACAGGGAAAGGAACTGCCCCCCCTAACCTGATGAGTGAATTTCACACGCCGTATACCTAGGGCTTAGTACTGGGTGATCTCTACCATCACCTACTAAACCGACCTTCGGGTTGATTACTGCGTTTATGGTATATATGTATATAAATATAAATATATATATATATATATATATATATATAATATATATTATATATATATATATATATATATATATATATATATATATATATATGCTCATTCATTATGCATAGTGATTCTTGTAGAGGTGATGGGTTATCTTTATGTCGTTAGTCCATTAGAAGCGCTTCTAGTATCTTAAACATCTTGTTCCATTCGACATTGTCGAAGGCCTTATCCAAGAGCACGAATGCCACATACGAGCCTCGTATAATGCCTTGTTCACATGCATCAATTTTTCGGGCAGTGCCCTCAAGCTGAGTATTGCCTCTCTTGCTCCTCTGTTTTTCCTGATTCCGAAATGGTTTTCCGAGAGGCTCTCAGCTACCTTTCCAACTATTCGTCGGTTGTTAACTGAGTAATTATTTCGATGCGTGAGATTTCAGGCGCATTGTTGTGTTCTTCGCACTTATATGTTCTTGGTTTCTTTGGTATTGCAATCATTACACTGTTATCGAAGTCCTCAGGTTGTTTTTCACTGTCGTAGATATCTTTCATTATTTCAAATAGGGTTTCCTTTGCATTGGCCCCGAGTGCTTCGATAATTGCTCCGTTTATTTTATCTACTCCCGTTGCCTTGTTGTTCTTCAGGTCTTTAATGGCTCGGTTGAATTCACTTCTCAGTGTCTCCGGGCCCCGTTCGTCTCATCTATCACGCTTTCTTCTTTAATTAAGCCACCTTCAAGTGGCTTGGGCCCTTGATAGAGATCTTCAACGCATACCTTTCACTGCCTCCTCTTCATCTTCTGTCAGTATCTTTATTTTAGCATTTTGGACGTTGTGGGATTTTTTTCTTAGTTCGAATCGTGTCTTCACCCGTTTATAAATGGTTTCACTGTTTCCCTTTCTTGTGTTGCCATTGATTCCCTCGCAGCAGCTTTCTATCCACTCTTCCTTGTCCTTCTTGCACTCTCGTATGACTTGGTTCCGAAACTTCTTGTGAATGGCTTCCTCAGTTTAATTTCTTGGATTCTTGTATTTTCTTCTTTCCTCTACGAGGTATCTTATTTGAGCGGTTATTCATAGCCGTTTGGTTGGCGCCGTTTTACTCACGAGTTATTCATCTTCTACTTTGGTTATGATATTCTTTATTTCCTTCCATCGTCCTTCTATGGTAGACGCTTTTATTCCTACTATTTTTGTCTATGGTCGTGGTGAACTATTCTTTTGCCTGCTTTTCCTCCAGCATTATTGTGTACAATCTGGGTTTCTGTGTCACTTTCTTGATTTTTGCATCTTAGTTGGATGTCCATGACCACCAGTTTGTGATCGCTATCAATATCTGCATATTAGAATTGAATAAAATTTTCAAAAGTTCCTGAAAAAGTATTTGCGCAATATTTCGGGTTATTAAGGTTCAATATTTTCCATATCCAGAGAACCCAATCAAATAGAGAAGAAGTTGTTTTTATGATTGATGGTATTAAGGGATTGATTTGACCTTTCACAGCGGTTAGCTTGTTACTTAAAATAATAATAAACATTTCTGCAAAATTATTTTGAAACGTTGTTTTAAAAGCGATAATATAATATCAAAGTGCATTCTGTCATTTTGTCAAAATCAATGCGGGATATCAATGTTTCTAATGTGCTATCACAGGCGGATTTACAAAAGAACATATTCTATTATCAAACTACACAAAACACATATATACCTGTTAACCTGCCAGCCACCGCTGCTGTGTATGGCGGTGGTGATAACAAACGAGACTACCATTCGCACAATAAAATTCCTCCCTAGGATTGATGCGCCACTAAATTTATCATTGTCATCAACTTTTGATTTGATGGTCTAGTTTTAAAATTATTAATTTATTAATGCCACTCCCGCAAGCTCTTAATTTGCCAAGTTGATTTGAAGTCTGCAGCGAACTGTGATAGTAGTTGGAGACATGGCCACTCGCCACTAATAGCCATCACCACCTGCCTCTAGTGACCAGGATTTATATTCAACTAGCGACTATGCCCGGCTTCGCCGGACCAATTTGTCCGCACAGCTGCAGCAGGATTTAATTCGTATTATAGGCATTTTTATGTACGTGTGTTAGGTAGTCGTCGTCTTTCCCATGCTCTTCTAATTTCTTCCCCTCTTCCCATTTCCACACCCTTTCCTTCTATCTCATAGCAGTCTAAAACCACAGCGTTCGCCATTTATCGTTTGTTGATACCGGCAGTTAAGCCTCTTGGATCTTGCTTCAACTGACAATAATCGAAATCCAGCGAAAGCTTTTCTCCGTCGCACAAGGCGTCCGGACTCGCACACGATGTGGCAACAGCCGCAGACTCATTAAGAATTAAGGGTAGATGGGCCACACTAAGCCAGTGGGCTTATTGCCAAGGGTCGACCATCTCTTGCTTGCCTTTCAATTCAGCAGCCACATGCTTTGCTTCGTAGTTCAAATGGTTAGACACCGGTTGAGTTAGGGATGGTAGTGTTTCATGACCATTGGATGCTGCCTCCACGCGTTTATCATTTACAGGAATTGTAAACACTTACGAGGTGGACAATGGTATTTAACGAATAGTCATAAATTAATGGAATCATACTGTTTTCATAATACCCTCAGCTCTGCTCGTATTATCGTCGTTCTCTCGTTAATTCGACAAAAATATTTTTCAATGTGACGAACTTAAGACTATTGCATACATTTTAAATAGGGAAGACTTATGCCTATTAGCATTCACTGAGAAGGAATACTTATTCATAGAATTAACTATGGGATAATAATTATTGATTTGAACAAATTGAATAATAATACATCGAAACCGGATCGGGCTATTAAAATTATCTGATAGAAAATTGTTACTATCTTTTCTTATTTTGTTATTAATTTGTTCGTAACTTTGAAATTTTACATTTGGACGTTCGTATTTATGTACTTTTGGCTCGATAATTGTTGGGAGGTTCGTATCAAATATAGTATTAACTTAAAATAGAACAATTGACGCATAAAAAATACTCAAATTGACTAGGAATATAATACAGTTACCTTTTTTTACCCTTCTTAGCACATACATCGCAAAGAAAGTCACCAAAAAACGTATAAAAACTGTTAAAAGGAAAATGATAAGGAAACCATGGGTTACGGATGAGACAATTTGAAAGATAGACGAGTTATGGAAATGGGAGAACGTAAACACGGAGTTATGCAGAAGGAAGTACAAAGAGTTAAATAATAAATTGAGACGGATAAAAAAAGCAAAAGAAGCATTGTAGAAGACGCAGTGCGAGGATATTGAAAGTTTGCAGGAGAAGGGTGAAATTGGTGTACTTTACAAGTAGCCTAAAATACTATCGGGAAGTTAGAAGGGAAGATTTTTGTTAACAGCTAGAGATAAGTCGGGTGAGACAATAGTTGAAACAGAAAAGATCCGAAAGTGATGGAGGGAATGTATAGAAAAACTGTATGGTGAAGAATTTTGGCCAACAAGATTAGACATGTAGAGTGAACATGACGTAGATGAGGATAATTTAAGTCTAGGCATACTCGACGATGAGAAAGAAAGGGCACTAAGGGAGATGAAATAAAATAAGGGCGTAGGGGTGAACTAATAAAAGGTTTAGGAAACGATGGTAGGAAGAGATTTTATGGACTAATTCGTAGCATTTACAAGGGAGGAATTTGGCCGGAAGGCTTCATCAGAACAGTGTTAGTTCCTATTCAAAAAAGGCGAGGGCTCATTATGTCAGGACTCCAGAACAACAAGTTTGATTTCCCATGAAGCGAAAGTGGTTCCCAGGATCATCAACATACGGGTGGAAATAGAGGCAAATGATTACTTAAGGGAGGTTTAGTTTGGGCTCAGGAAGTGGAGAGGCACACATGATGCTGTAGCAGTTATGAGATAACTAATACAGAGGAACAAAGAATACAATCCGGACGTATTTTCCTGTTTCTTAGATTTCATTAAGCTGTTTAATGAAGCGAATTTAAAATTTAAATGGGTTCCAACTGTGTACAAACTTGATTTAAGAAAAACTATTGGCAATGAATGTCGATGGATGAGCCTCTACCAGTTAAAATCCTTGGGGTCACACAATCAAGATAATCCAACTCAGAATGGAATCTAATTATCCTGCAACAATGGAAAATATTTTAATTAATCATTAAAAGACAAACTCGTTTTTAATTTTTTTCTTGCATTTTAAAGTAAAAAAATGTGGGGAATTATTATAAATCAACCAAAAGATTTCTAATTTCCATAGCAAAATCTAGGAAGAGAGAAATTACTTTATATTTTCAGGATGCTGGTAGAGGAGAGTTGAACACCTTTTTATTAGAAAATATGCTTCCAGTAGTCGCAATTTACGGCGTAGGTTTCATCGATGTTTGTTTGGCACTAATATTTTATTGATCATGACCAGTTTTAACATTGGCCGATATTACTTTGAGTTAATTCTTTAAAAACTATTGTCCCAGAAAATTATTACTAGAAATTTTCAGCGAAGTACTTATTGCTTATAAAACAACGTTTAAATATATTGTCGCAGAAAGGTCTATTATTTTTTTAAGTAACAAGCTAACCGCTGTGAAAGGTCAAATATTTCCTTAACGTAATCAATCATGAAAATAACTTATTTGGTCTTTGATTGGCTTCTCTGGATATGGAAAAATATTCAACGTTTATTACCCGAAATATTGCGCAGATACTTTTTCTGGAACTTTTGAAAATTTTATTCTTGTGTCAATTATAAGGTGAACATGAGATAATTTACTGTTTATTTAAGTAATTGCCAAGCTTCCGGTGGTTCACAGTACAACTTAGCTAAAAACAGAAGCCAGTCAACATTTTTCCTGCAGTCATAAGATTGAAATAAAAGTCTAATGAAATGAATTTCGATAAAGTTGCGTGAGTTAATTTTACGCTGGTCCCCCTAGGTAATTTGACATTAAAATTGTAATCCTTTCGGAAACTTGTATCAAATTACTTACCAATATCTCAAGTCAAATATCAAGTATTGAAGAAGTAATGCACATTAATCTGGAATGAAGGAACTACTTTGGCCATTGTTATTTGCAAATGATTCGTACCGGCTCAGAAGTTTGTATCCAGAAACGTTCTTTACAGGACAAAACATTGAAGCCCAAAGCCTCAACCTTTTGCACATCACGAGTCGATGATGTAAATGAATTTCAACTCTTCAATCATTTTTTTCTCCCGCCAATATTTACGGGACGGAATCTATCGTTTCCTCCACGTGGCCACGTAGACAATCTGCTTTAATGGCTAGAAGAGAATGTGGCTTCGCCCCTTTTAGCACTACTTTTAGCGGTGAAACGGCCATTGGTTCATTTGTTACTGTCATAGGCAAATTTCTACTTTTTTCATTTCCTTGGCTACCATTGATGCTTATTGATATAACATTTTTCAATGTTATTTTCTGCACAGTAATTTTGGTTTCAATTCATTCACCATCGGTCTGGGTGGATGTAAGTGGGATTGAAAAGCGAGAAAAATCCGTGTTATCGATTGCCAATCTTTATTTCGCTAATAGAAATGGAGGTTAATTTACTTATTATTCCACTATTTCCTTTCTTCTCTCATGTCAAGGTATTTTCGGGTACGCGCGAATGTGCCCCCAATTGTTTTTGTTCACATTTCACACAAAACGGTTCAGAAGCATACCTCACCTCATCGCGTTTTTCGTTGCCGCAACGTGGGTGGGTGGGATATCCCTCTCATGGTTGGGAGATGTGGCCGAGGTGGTGACAGTTAATAAATCCTCACATTGGGTTTGGAATTAAGTGCCGTACGAATAAGCACTTATACTCCACTAATCCCTTCTCCTGAGCTGGTCCAAGGGAAAGGCGAGAATGAATGAAGTTGGGTTCATCGTCTCATCATTTTCTTGATTGTAATCCGTTGGCAGTCGATAATTGCCTGTGGTACCAACTCTTGCATAATATCCTCGATAGGAAATGAGATACTTTAGTTAAAGATTTCCCCTCCGTAGAACATCGTTTTCGTTTTTAAGTCCAAATATTTAGGAAGTACAATGCAACAATTCCAAAGTGAATAAATAATTCGACTTGCCCTTATTCCCGGGTAAGACGAATGGTGTTTAAACTTTGAAATTGTTTCACTTTAATGCACATTAGCGGATGTATCCGTTAAAAGATTCTGTCCTGGCAAATCCCGCAGTTTTTTTGAATTTATCTAGGAAGTGTTTTAGAAGAAGGTAGACGAAGAAGTAGGGATATTAATGAAAGAATTGTGTTAGCAAAGGAAAATATTACGAGGAGAAGGGATTTGATGATAGCTACAATAAGTAAGGATATAGAGAAAGAGCTAGCGAAAACTTTAATATTAAGCGTTGTTATGCATGGCTTTTGGACTTCATCAACCGGATGGGCATAGACTGGAGGATATTGAGGTATGGGCGTAGAGAAGAATGGAGAAAATGAATTGAATGGGAAGGAAAACAAACGACCACGTTATAGGTATGGGATGAGGAGGGTTGGCTTTTGAGAGAAAGTTAAAGACGACGGGGCAAGCAGATTCACGAGCATTTCCTCCAGCATTCACCCGTAGCACCATATTCCCATTGCTCCTTATCCTCTAGTCCCTGCAGCCTCTAGTTTTATTATCTGAAAACTGTAGAAAGGTTAACTCCATATAGAGCTTTTTATGAATACTTAAACTAAATCTACATAATACTCCCGCAAATCGAAGCATGGGCGAGTAGAGGAGGATTGGGATACCAGCCATAAATGAGCAAACATTAGTTATGTATGCATTTCAATATATATCTGCTCATGTAAAAATCATGTGTGCACATATGGACACAAACGCTTACATAAATCATGTATTTACTGGTGTGTTTGGCTGAATATCAAAATTTTGGAATTTTAGTTAATAAAATCTTTTGCCCTGCCCATCGCCTACCTCCTAGACAAGGTAAAAGACCTTGGGAATCCTGACGATCCCTAGAGCTGTGCTGTTGGGAGCAATGAAATTTGTTCCAAGTAGGATCACCCATGTCAGTTATGTCGAAAATTAGGAGCTAGACGAAAGGTGGTTGTGATGAGGATGTGGAGAAGGTGAAGTGGACAGAAAGGAAAAGAAATGAGGTGGTTATAGGTATGTTTGGGGAGGTGAGGGTATTGTTGGGAGAAACCATGAGGAGGCAGAAAAAAATGGATGCAAAGAATATTGATTGGCAGTGGGATGTTGAAGAGTGTAACAGAAGGGAGAACGTTAGGAAAACTAGAAATGGGCAGGAATAGGATAGGAATGTTGGACGGGATGAATGGAGGAAGACCATCGATGCTCGGATATGCCAAGTATTTTGTTCAGATTATGGAAACATTATTACAATTATATGGCTTATTTAAATTTCTGAATTTTCGGGAACGAGGCAAAGAGACAACGTGTATGGCTCCTAGAACCTACTATCCAGCACCAATGGTGAGAGGTAGCAGTTTCACCACAGGGCACTGATGACGCAGATCAAGAAGATCGGTCTGCTATCAACTGCCACAGCTGTGGGCGAGAGTGACAATCACGGAATCGGCCTCAGTACTGCGATGTGGTAGGCAACGGGAAACCACTGCATTAGTATCCCTAGAGGATGCACCCTTGCATTCAATATATGACGTGATGGCACTCCTCCCAGTATAATCTTCCAGAGGTAAAGCTATCCCCCAGTCGGATCTGCGGGTGGAGACTACTGGTAGGGGTTCATCAGTCAAGGTAGACGAATGCAGGTTAGGGATATGGAACGTGAGACCATTGGGATTGTGCGGGAAGTTGGAAAATGCAAAGATGGAGATGGGCAGATAGGAAATCGACATTCTAGGATTGAGCAAGATTAAATGTGCTTGGCACTCTACGGAGCATGGCAATCTACGGCTCGGCGACATGGAATATTTGAAAAGTGGACCAACGAAGAACAGAAGTATTTGAAAACTGGTGCTAGAGGAGAATTCTAAAGATTAAATTGACAAACAAAATGTGGGACGGTGAAGAATATAGAGAAGCAGAAGAGGAAAGGACCATATGGAGAGCTCTACGGCAAAGAACTCGATGGATTGGACATACAGGCATACTCGACCGTTTCTAATTTATCGATTGTGCCAGTATCTTGAGAGACAATGGATAAATTAGGAACATAATCGAAGGAAAAATTGAAGGAAAAATCCCGCCAGGATGGCCAAGAGACAAGTGGGTAAATTTACATAGGGTAAATTAAGGACGTTATACTGGGAACCTATCAGAGGGTGAGGGAATTAACACTAAATACTGAAGACTGGAGGGCTGCTGTAAACAAATTTTAGGATTGAAATACTGCTGACGATGATAATTAAATGTCTATGTATATAATATATATATATATATATATATATATATATATATATATATATATATATATATATATATATTAATATATAATATAAAATATAATATATATATGATATAATATAAAATTTATATATATATATATATAAAATAAACACCGTAATCAGCCCGTAGGTCGGTTTGGTAGGGAGTGGCAAAGTTCATCCATCACTAAGCCCGGCGGCGTGTGAAATTCACACATCAGGGTAGGGGTATATATATATTTATATATGTATACATATGTTCATTCTCATGGAAATATATACGAGTAAAAGGGATAGGAACGTATATAAAGGACGAACACAGGAGAGGTCGGGAAGGCGCAGTCGAGCAGATCTTAAGTGTAAAAATATTTCCTTGCCGGGACCTGGACAACGGATCTTCCGAGTTGATGGGCCGATGCTCTGGAGCATCAGCCCAACAAGTCGAAAGTGTGTGAATAAATAAATGTATAAATAAATAAATATATACATAAATAATAAATAATATATAAAGGATAGGCTAAACATAAAACAAAAAATGTTTTGGACCAATACGTTCAAAGTAGTAGGGACGTAAGGAGAAGAATTGCGCCAGGCAAAGAGTCTTTCACAAGGAGGAGGGAGTTGATGACAGGGACGTTGAGTAAGGATATTAAGAAAAGACTCGTGAAAACTTTGTTATGGAGCGTAGCTATGTGCGGCGCGGAAACGTTGTCATTGAAGCAGGAGGATAGACGTAGACGGGAGGCTTTTGAAATGAGGGTGTGGAGAAGAACGGAGAAGGTGAAATGGACAGAAAAGAAAACAAATGAGGAAGTACTTGGTATGGTGGCCGGAGAGAGGGGTTTGTTGGGAGAAATCCTATGGAGGCAGGAAAAATGGATGAGGGGTGTATTGATTGGCAGTGGGATGTTGAAGACTGTAATAGAGGGGAGAATGTTAGGCAAACGAGGAAAGGGGAGAAATAGGATAGGGATGTTGGATAGGAATGAAGGGAGGAAGGAAATACTCAGAGATAAAGAGGGACCTGAATTAGAGGAGGATGTTGGATGTTGCGTTTTCTTAGGAGTAATAAAATATTTATTTGGTAGTTCTGTCCATCCAAAATCTCCCTTAACCGGTAGATTACCTACATATATTTATATATATATATATATATATATATATATATATATATATATATATATATATATATATATATATATATATATATATAACGATTGTACGGGAAAACTCACACGTGCGGCACAATAATGGGTTGACACAATATAACACAAATAGAATAGAATAGCAACATTTAAAAGGACACTCACACGGTAAATTGTTCGAGCTTTCGGCCCTCTCAGAGGCCTTCTTCAAATGAGGAAATTAAGGGTGAGAGGGCCGGAAGCTCGAACAATTTACCGTGTGAGTGTCCTTTTAAATTTTGCTATTCTATTCTATTTGTGTTATATTGTGTCAGCCCATAAATATATATATATATATATATATATATATATATATATATATATATATATATATATACACATATATATATACACATATATATACATATCTTCGAAATGGAACGCTTTTCGGCGATGCAAAAATATATAAAATAGAAGAATCTAGACGACGGCCGAGCCGTCGAAACGTCAAAACAACATATTGCGAGTGTCCTTTCTCTGTGTCTCTATGGTCTAAAAATCTACATCTTTGTTTATACTACCTTGATCAAAAATTTCCCGGAATTTATTCAGAAAATTAAAAATACAAGTTTATTCATCTAAATCTATATTGTCCCCTTCAAAGTAATCCCCATCTACTGCAACACACTTATGCCAGCGCTTGATCCAATCCTCGAAACATTTTTTATATTCGGTTTTCGGTATGTCCATCAGTGCTTCCTGCGATTTTTCCATTACTTCCTCTCGGCTGCTAAAACGCGTTCCCCGTAATGGTTTTTTAACTCGATTGAACAGAAAGAAGTCACAGGGAGCCAAATCAGGTGAATTCGGTGGCTGTTGGATGGTATTTGTTGCATTTTTCGTCAAAAAATTACGAATAATGATAGCACTGTGCGACGGTGCGTTATCATGGTGCAAAATCCACGAGTTTTCTGCCCACATTTCTGGTCTCTTTCGGCGAATTGCTTCACGCAAACGTCTCATAACGCCCAAATAATACTCTTTGTTTACTGTCTGGCCTTCTGGCAAAAATTCATGATGCACTACACCGTTGTAATCCATGTAAACCGTCAGCATTGCCTTCTTTTTTGACTGAAAACGACGTGGTTTTTTTGGTCTCGGCTCATTTGGTGAACGCCATTCACTTGCCTGATGTCTGGATTGCGTGTCGTACTCATAAACCCACGTCTCGTCTCCAGTAATGATCCTTTTGATGAATGTGGGATCGGATTCAGCCTCGCAAATCATGTCTTTTGCGACGTCAACACGGTCTCTTTTTTGCATGAAATTGAGGTCTTTTGGCACCAACTTTGCTGCTACACGACGGAAACCCAAATCATTAACCACAATGTCTTGGGCGGATCCATAGGCAATGTTCAAGTCCTCCGCTATTTCTCTGATGGTTAATTTGCGGTTATTGACCAACATTTCTTTTACTTTATCAATTTTTTCACCGACTTTCGATGTCGATGGTCTGCCACTGCGTTCATCATCTTCGATTGACTCACGACCACTTCTGAACCGCTCGTGCCACTGGTAAACGACCGTTTTTTTTTAGAGAATCGTTGCCGAAACACTTTTCCAACATTTCCAACGTCCGTGCGCCACTAAATCCGTTTTTTACGCAAAATTTAATACAAGTTCGTTGTTGCAAATTTAAATCCATTTCTGCAATTGTAAAAAATCGCCAACACACACAGAGATAGATGTACTCTTGGCTACGTAACTTTTGCAAATGTCAAGTTATGACACTAAGATTTGAAGGGAATATCAACAACAGATGTACCAATTTAACAAAAAAAACAGAACTCAAATCGGAACGATGGGAGCGCCACACGGTGGTTATTCCGGGAACTTTTTGATCAAGGTAGTATATATATATATATATATATATATATATATATATATATATATATACATATATAATATTTGGATGGCACAATAGAGCAAATTAAAATAGTAACACTTAAAAAGACTCTCACATGGTAAATTGTTTAAGCTGTCGGCTTTCTCCGAGGCCTTCTTCAAGTAAGATAGAGCTGCTGGAGAGGGGTAAGGGATCTGGGCGGGGGAGGGGAGATGAGGTGCAGGAAATGCTGGGAAGGAAATTAAAGATGGCGGTTAAGAGTGGAAATTTTGAAAGATCGGAAAGCTAATATATACGCTAATTCTCGAGTTCTCACCTCTATATTCGTGGCTGAATCGCGTAGGGATTCTAGGATGCTAAGAGTAAAACACTGGTCGAATTAAAGGTTGTGTGAAGGGATAGGAAGAGAAGGGGGTGAGGCAGAATTGCAGGAGTACCGGTGATTGTTTATTCGAATGGTAGGGGGTAATGCATTCGCCTATGCAAAATGAAGTGCATTGTTTGCATGACAAAAGATGCATAATGTTTTTTGGGATGCAATTTAGTGGGACGAGGGGAGGGGAAATGATGGGATATGAGGAGACGGGAGTAGATCTAATAGATAGGCAAAATTTACATCGGGGGATTTACATTTTCCTCTAATTTGCAAGTAGAGGAAATATCAGGAAATTTGTCGCGGGGGGGTGCCAAAGGGTTGGTGGATCTCAAGAGGCATATGCAGGGTCGCACCCAAAAGTGGTAGGACTGATTTTCTCTGGCGCGAACGGAGCGGTGGAGGCAGGTCTGCCTGGCAGGATAAGGTGGAGGGGGCTCTTAGCAACAGACCGACGCCAACCTCAGTCGCCTGCGGGCTGTCGTTGAGTGACGACACCGTTTTTAGTGAAGCAAGTTTTTTGTCCGCGTCGAAAAACAAAATGAATCTGAACTTAGAGCAACGTTATTCCGTGAAGTTTTGTGCGAAACTCGGGAAGACGGCAACTGAGACCCTCGATATGATCAAGCAGGCTTATGGGGACATTGCCTTAAGCCGTTCCACAGTATTTGAGAGGCACAAGTTGTTTAAAGAGGGTAGGGAGCTCGTTGAAGACGACCATCGCTCCGGACGGCCGTCGACGGCAAGAACCGACACGAATGTTGACAGAGTGAGGACACTGCTGAACACAGACATAATCAGTGAAGAAATTGCAGACCAGTTGGGTCTGTCTGCATCCAACGTCCAACGCATTATTTCACAGGATTTGGCCATGCGCAAGGTGTGCGCCAAGATGGTGCCGAAAATTCTGAGTGTCGACCAACAGGCAACGCGTGTGCGCAATTTTGGTTTCCCACCCTGAGGGCGCGGGTTCAAATCCCGGTGGTGTTGAATATTTTTCAGAGGTATCTCGATCCCTACTTGAGGTGCTTTGTGGATGGCACTTTCAGTGATTATGCCGTCCGTCGGATGGGACATTAAGCTGCGGACCCCTCGGCGCCTTTCATTAAGAGTAGGCTAACGCCAGGTTTCTCTCCACCCTTCATCCTTTCCTGTCCATCCCCTAGGGCGCAAATGACCTTAGCTGTCGGTCGCCTCCCCTAAAAACTACTATGAAGCATATTGTCTGATCAATGAAGATGAAACATGGTTTAGGAAATTTAATGTGGAAGTATTAACCGCGACGGCAAAAAGGGAGCGAGTATGACAGTTGTATGAGGATATGGAGTGTTTACAAAGGAAGGGTGAAAATGGTGCGCTCTATAGGAAGATGAAAACATTGACAGGAATTAGGAGTGAAATATCCGTTCAAACCACCGAAGTCAGAAAATGCATTGATTGAATAAGAAAAAAACAAGAGATACGAAAAGAATAATAGGAGCAATATGAAGAAAGAAAGATTTTTCAACAAAATAATGGAGCTTTGATAAAAAGCGTTTCTTTATGTGGTTCTGAAACTTGGTCCTTGAACGGATAATTTAAATGAATATCGAAGGTGTTGTGCGCATATGGAAAATGGGCATGATGAATTTAATATGAAAAAAGGATGGAGTTTGTCTGAAGGAAAATTATTTTTTAGACAATGAAATATAGAAAAATATTAGATTGAGTTAAACAAATTCGCAGAGATTTGACATTTTTATTTAGACCTATGTCTCTCAGGTATTCTCCCATCTATGTTATAAAATTCTGAACGCATCGTAAACACTGCTATAGGCAGTCAAATAAGAGTAACTCCAAGAAGTTTAATGAACCATATTTTCATTGTTTTGGACTACCCTTACACTGCGTCATTTCCACTTCCCCGACATACCCCTGTCATAAGCATTTCCTCGCCTATCGTCCACTGACCGTTTCAATCATCCGCAGCAGAATTCTATGATTGTCTTGTGACTATTCAGTCTGTTTTCTGGTGAGAAGGGTTAAAATATCCCTTTCACTAGATTTTAAATATAAAGTAGTTGAACTCACACGGCTATACGATCCGATTCCGGAATTCGCTGATAAATATATCAGTGAGATTTACTTGAATCCTGTATTAAATACAGATGCATTCGTTTAAGAATGCGGGATCAAAAGAACAAAACAATTTTAATATTTTAGTCTGAGTATAAGTTGCTTTGATTCAATTTCCCATTTCAATTAGGCCGAACTGGATGATACTTGAAGGAGTTAGATTATCTTATTTTGGGCATAAAAAAATTACTTTTGCATTTATCATCCTCACATTCATTTAAGAACGAGGGTAGTGGGGATCGAGATGGTACGGGGGCTAACGTACTGGCTTCCCACCCAGAGTTCAAATCCGGCGGTGTTGAATATTTTTCAGAGGTATCTCGATCCCTACTTGAGGTGCTTTGTGCAGGGCACTTCGAGTGAGTACGCCGTCCGTCAGATGGGACGTTAAGCTGCGGACCCCTTGGCGCCTTTCGTAAAGAGTAGGCTAATGCCGACGCCGGGCTTCTCTCCACCCTTAATCCTTTCCTGTCCAACCCCTATGGCGCAAACGTCCTCAGCTGTCGGTCGCCTCCCCTAAATACTACTACTACGAGGGTAGTAATCAGACAGGTACAACATTATTGTCTTTACCACCAGAAAACTCTAAATTTAAAGTTACATGGTTTTGAACACTGAAAAATTAGGTATTTTTCGAAGTTGCTGGAACATCCCCAAACCTGACCATTAACCTTTGACCTCATGATAATGACTTCTCTAGGATAAACTGATCTTTCATAATTGAAGATTGGATAAATTGTGAACTGTTCCAGGAACAAATATCAGTAATATTCTCAAATATTTGTTATTCAGCTCATAATAGGGAATGCATTCACTACTTGATCTTCACCCTACTACAAAACATGTTATTTTTCGCGTATTTATGGGTGCCTTAGTATTAGATAAACACATCACATAAGAACCGCTTGAGAATAAAATAGCTCTCATAGATAAAATAGTTATTACGTTGTTATTGTGTAACACATCCCTAAGTTGTGTGAAATTACTCAGGCTCGCAAACTCCTAAATTTTCGTTAGATTAGTCAACCACATTACAGGAAACACTGCTCAATTGTTAGAAAAATGTTATCCTACAGTTATTATGAATAAGTAAGATTATGTCCTAAGACTATGTCAAAAGAACAATAGAATACGTCTCCATTATTGGAATTAATGGACCGACGGTCGCACTGGTAAATAAATTTTTCAAAAATACCAGGTAGACCCTGCTCAATGGTGCATCTCCTTGGACTGGGTGCCTGAGGTAATCCGGAGCAAGATGCTTGTGTGAATGACTGAATAAGCAACAATGAGTAGCCGACCCAGCAAGAGAGTATCGAGAGAGTCGGTTTCTTGAGAAAACGAGGAAACACTCTAGTATCTACAAGTCTACCCCCTTCATGACAGACGCGTTTTTCTGCAGCTTTTATTGAAAAAGAAGATCATCTTATGCAATTAAAGAAATATAAGGCTACAGGAGGAATACTCTGTTATTTATGGATTATTCTGAAGAGATTATTGTTGCTCGTTAAAGCAGAAACTCATTTTTTCAACTGGTAAACAATCTGATTTTACTTGATCCTTCAAGAAATTAAAACGATTATCAAGAGGAAAATTCTGGCATCGGCATAGGGATTGCAGGGAAATAGTGAAATGAATTCTGCATTTTATGCTTGGTTGGCTGCTAAGTTGCAGCAAAAGAAGGAAAACCTGGCTATTAATCATCTGAACATGAACATATAGGCTGATAACGCAATTTTATACGTCATCTCCCATTCTGAGGCGTACCGCCCTGCCTAAAAGCATTTTTTGGATCTACCGCTGAGCCCACGAAAGGCCAAAACGGTGAACATACTAATTGAAGTCTGTTCGGATAAAACTTGCGAGAGAGCGGCCCATTCAGCCAGCTCCAAGGGGCTCTGCCACTTCCCCTTGCTAGTTCCATCTAGGACGGAGCTAAACCTCCCCTTCATCACTGCACAGAAGATGGCACTGGCACTGTCATCCTCCTGTCCAGCACTTTTCGTCCCCACCGATTGAAAAGTTTCTCGGTAAAAGTCGTTTGGGGCTCTGCCTGGGGGTAAATAAAAGTCCCATTCGTCATTTACTCTTTATTTAATAACCATCCAATGAAATATAAGTGTTTACGGCTTAGCCACAACTTCATATCGGGTGATCGAAAATTGAAATATTTCATGTAAAATTGTCGATTCAGCATTATATTTCATTAATAGACAATAAAATCGCAATTTATTGCAGCCGAAATCCAGCAAGATTAAATTACGTTCTAATGGATAGAACTTGACGCTGCTATTAGCTACATGTCCTAGCTAAATATCATATAATTTGTGAGAGCTTCAAGATAGTTATAGTTTTCAAGGTAATTGTATTGACAACCTAAACGATTCAAAATTCTAAAGCGATAACGCGAAGTCATAACTTCCGGAGCCGCAGCGACATCGTCCAATACACCTATGAAGGGTTCGTGGGACTACCCACTCCCCTAACTGGTGCTCTCATCCCACACACTCAGCAGCATCGGATGAGGTGAGGGTCCCCCACTTCCCCATTTCCGAAGAGTGCCTCACCGGCGGCGTGGCAAAACCAACAGCAGTTCATCGTGGGCAGTCGTGTCGTGCAGGTGGCGAGCTACATATCACGATCATTGGTAATTGGTGGCATTTTTGAAGCGAAAGACCAGGGGCTACTTCACACCGCTCCGCGGGAGTGAGTGATATCGCCGGCGAAGGAGAAAGGTAATGTCATTTACTTGTTGTCTCTAAATAACTTTGGACTTGCCAAAGTGAGCATGCTTTTCACTAAAGTTATGCTTTCTGTTCCAACGAGTTTTGATATGATTTACATCTAATTAGTAAATTTCCGGTGAGCTTTGTGAGTGGTAAACTGTTGATCTGGGCACGAATGTTTATACACGTTCGCACTTGAACCGAATTTCATTATTGTCCTATTCTAGGAGAGGGAATGTGACACTGTTACATCAAAGCCGTGGATAATTTATATATCTCGATCATCGTCATCGGTCATCAATCCTATGATTACTCATGACTTAGCTCTTTACTTTGTTCTTCTATCTACTAACCCCTTCATTATACGCATTTATTCTCTATGACGAAGAAGGTCATTTGCTCCCTGTCCTCCATCCTGGATCTATCTTTGCTCTTCCCTTATAGAAATTGGCACATTGCAAGCCAATGCTAGGGTGTATGGCAGGGGGTGAATACACAACATACAAATTGTTACCCGAATATGACCCTGCCGTGTTCGGATAATGTTATTATGATCTCTTATCGTTCGTAGTAATAATTACATCTTAAATATATCTGTTCTTCACTTAATATCTCTAACATTATAGATATGATCGCTCCTATCGTAGTGCGAAGGGAACATCATTGCTAAAGAGACATCCTTTCAATTAATGCAAGATATTAAATCTCTAATTTAACCTTCGCTCCGTGAGTGATCCCCAGCCTAGCTCCTCCAATATTTTTGATAAGCTACTAATTGTATCATAAAAACGTTCTACAAATCTAAATCATCTGCGATGCACGCGATCCAATTTGGCAAATTAATCCAACTTCATTAGGATCCCATCTCCTAGCAGCATATTTTAAGTGAGGCCTAACTAGCGAAAAACAACATTTCTCTTTGACCTTTTCATCACATTTACCCAGTACTCTTCTACTAAATCCTAATTTTTTGTCTTCTTATCCACATATTCCCAGTGTGTGTTTCACCCAGGAGAGGTCGTGAGTGAGGGTAACGCCTTAGTATTTAATTGAGTCTATACATTCCATTTCGGAGTTCCCGATGCAGCAGGCGTTCTGGAGAGAATTGCTCTTTCACCAAAAATTCATCGCTAGGTACTTTTTTTAAGATTAATTCTTATTGCCAAGTTTTCTAATTTCTAATTGACACCGTTTTTAAATATTGGTGTTACGTTAGCCGTTTTCCAATCCCTGGGAACTTCGTGATCAACTTGCGACTTCTTAAATATGATTTCTAGATACGGTGCATTATCCGACGCTAGATTATTAAATACACGAGTGGGTCCAGAGGATTTATTAGGCTTAATATTTTTCAGCGAACGTCCTATTCCATTACATGAGATTTCAATTTTATGCTTCGGGAACAGCATTTAAAGTGCTTAGAAATGGTTACTTACATCTCTACGTAAAACCTGGCTGCAGGACTCGTGAATTTCGTCTATTGAAGGCCGGTCATTTTTATCACTTTCATTGAGAGACGACGATTTAGGCTGAGTAGGGGCATACTACGTCAGGGGTGAGATGCGTTTTAAATTTCCGAGCATGGGGTCATAAAATGTTTCGGAGTAAATAAGAACACATGCGTGAACATACGTATTGTAAACGTGCCTTTGCCCCTGATTGTTGCCACCACGACGTATAATACAAGCTAAGGATTTTAGTTCCGATACCCAGGAATTGCATCACTTAAGGTGTATTTGGAAATGGAAATAAATAATAATTTTCATAACAATAGTTATTTTGTATGTTTTCTGCGTGTTTAAGGTAATGTGGAAAAACTTAAATTGATAGTCATTAACAAAGGGCAGTTTAATTATCTTTACTGAACTTTGTGGTGTCAGTTTTTACGGTGACATAATGTAATTAGAATATGCCTTAGGTGAAATTAAACATGGAAGAATCTGGCCCCTGCAAACAACATTTAGCCAATTAACAGTGAGGCGCCAAATAAAAACGGTAGCAGGCAACATTTTTTTTATCTTTCGGTCGTCTATGAAATTTACAAACACTGTTATCTGCTTTTTATTGTGAATGCTCACCGCCTATCCACATTCCCGATAAAAGCATTGTTTCTATTACGTTTAACGTATTTATATTTCAGGCTAACCATGATTTTCGCACACTAACACAAGAATCACTTTTGAAAAAAGAAAACAGGAAATTCCCACGCTTTATTGTGTCACTATCAGCAGGCGGAGAGTTCACCTCTCGGTTGCAGGTTCGCTATACATGTTATGGTGGGTGAAATTTTATTCATCAACAGAAACATTGCTATCCATTTTGCAACAGGGTGGTGACGTTTCTTTAACCGGTGGTGAATGGTGTGTATGAACGTCCGTAGGGTACGGTAAACGCCAAGCCCGATGACCGAGTTCAATGGAACGAATTTGAGGATGATTCACGTAAATGGAAAATTGACAATTGGGTTGTTCGTAAATACTTCAAATGTTTGACGAAAAACAGTAAATCATACGTGTTTAATCCAATATTAACTCTTTAATCCCATATTTTAGTGGAAAAAATGTATTCCACTATGAAATGTACGAAATATATTATTAATTTTATTTTAATTGCGATAACTCATTGTTTTTTTCAGATAATTAGAGGTAACGGAAATAGAAGTTAATCATAAATGTAAATACGCTATTGATGAAATGAAACAATTATGATATCTGAGGCAGTTAGAAGGAGAGCGACCAGAATAAACTGGAGATGTTTGTGTCGGTAAATTTCTTAGGCGACCGAAATATGGCTAATATAGTGTCGGACAATTTACTAAATACCTACGTATCTTCTCCATGTCCTTGGTATCCAATCAGAGGAAAGACTAGAATGGATATTAACACGTGTGAGTACGCGAGGGTCATCGATAAGAAATACATTCTATGTACAAAATCGGATCCAGGATTATTTTCGTTTCACTTCATGTCACAACATCCTGTCCTGTTTTCTTATTTCATAAAAACTCGGGTAATTTTCCTTTTCTATGTCTGTAATATTTTTGTTTTGTAGAAGTTTTGTTATAAATTTGTTTACAAGAGTAACGGAAAAAAACAATTCACTAACATAATAAGAATCCATATCATAATAAAACACTACTCATCCGAGAAAATACGACCGAAGATAGTGGATATTTAATTTTCATAAAATATATTTGGCTTTATTGATTCAGCAATGCAGACTTCCAGTTATAGGCAGGCATATTAGCCAGGAGTATTCTTTGATAGCTTAGAGTCAATACGAACTGAAATTGACCTTCAGAATGCGCATTTAATGTACGAGTAGCTGCGCTTCTACGTTCCTCATGGGTGAAATGGAACATGGGACCATTTGGCCACAATATCGCCCTAATATAGACTACTATCTATCTATACCTTGCATAGATTATTTGTGAAATTAGTCTAACTGCTGAATCGTGGCCGTGCATCCAGAAGTGATGAACATCGGTCGGGACGTCCGGTTGAAGTGACTTCCTATGAAATTATAGTCAAATGCATCAATAAATTATACTCAGTCATGACTGTAAACCAATTGGAGGTTGTCCGATATGGTACATTGAGTTGCTTAGTTATTTGGTCGACAAATAATGCTTGATAGTAATAATAAATTTGCACTCTGTTTTTTAAAACTAGATGCATCCAGTTTAAGCATAAATAAGAGCTTCCATGTAGGCTTCCGCGGAGATTTTTGATGTGGGAAGTGGTTCTTTCGGGTTCTCTTCCGCGTGTATCCATTTTCCGGACAATATTTCGCCAACGTTCCAGTTGGCTTCCTCAGGTCCACTGAAGTGCCGATGCAGATTAGTTGTTTTAGTTTTATAGGTCTTTATTTCCGTATAGAGACAGCGTACAAGAAATGCATAAAATATATGATTGAAACATAACATAACAATACGGAAACCCCGTTTTAGGATAAACTCCTCTTTGGGGTGGAAAAATTAAATATTGAAAGGCTACAAGATGGTAGCGGCTGCGGAAAAACCTATGATTTCTTTTCTACGGGAGCGGTATCAGCCCGGCATTCACCCATGGGCGGAGGGAAACCCGTAAAACCTCCGCCAGGCCACCGGAGAAGACAAGAATAATGAAACAAACGTAACTGTAACGGTGACGACAGTAGCAACAATACTATAATTAAACAAATGGTAACAACAATAAAGAAACGATATACGGTAACAACATAAGGATAACAGTGTATAACAAATGGTTTAAAAGGCACTTCACTTTAGTCACTGTGAAGGATTGGCTCAATATCAGCACGGTCATAGACGTACTCCCTCGGGGCATCGGCAGGTAGGAGAAGCATTCGTCTCAAAACCCGGCGATCAAATGATGCATAGCGCTCTATGTTATTATTTAAGGGCAAAACCGGGAGCGCGGCATACTCCATGACAGGCCTGACAAAGGCTTTGTATAGGAGAACACCGCATCCCTCGGAGACGCCATGGCCGTTAGCCCGGACGGCACGTAGCAGGTTCGCGCGTCGGTTGCATCTCGGCCTTACCGTTGCCACATGCAGCCTGAAAGAGAGGTGCTTGTCAAGATGGACACCAAGGTAGGAGACGGAGGGGGACGGGGTCAGGGACCTGTCCCAGAGTTTTAGGGAAGGAGGTGAAAAACCGACTCCACGGGAATCGCGGGAGCCGGAAAACACCATGAAGGTGGATTTGTGGGGGTTCGGTCGCAGGCGCCATCTCTGGAACCATCCCTCCAGGGTGGATGTAGCACGCTGCAGGTGCCTCACGGCCGTTTCCACACGCTGCGCCCGTATCCGCAGTGCTGTATCATCGGCATACTGTGCGAGTGTGATTCGTTTGCCGTGATTTTTGTCCGTGGGCATGTCCCAGCAGAACAAGGTGAAGAGGAGAGGGGAGAGGACGGTGCCCTGAGGGACGCCCGCGAGTAAGGGGAAGGGAGAAGAGAGATGTCCATCCACTCGCACTCTCACCTGCCTGTCGGGCTGATGCAGTTCAGTTCAGTTTTCGGTTTTATAGTTTTTTATTTCCGTATCAGAACAGTATACAAGAGATATATAAAATATATGGAAACATAACAAAAACAATACGGAAACCCCGTTTTAGGATAGACTCCTCTTCGGGGTGGAAAAACTAAATATTGACAGGCTACAAAGATGGTAGCGTTTGCGGAAAACCTTTCTTTTCTTTTCTGCGGGAGCGGTATTGGCCCGGCATTCACCCAAGGGCGGAGGGAAACCCGTAAAACCTCCGCCAGACCACTTGCCGATGCAGGTTTTGGTCCAATATATATATACCCTCCGTTTGGCGCCTATTTTGTGGTTTTATCCTTGTAAACGTGTCCTCAAGGATTTCAACGAATCAGAGCACACCTCCACAAAATAGGCGCCAAACGGAGGGTATATATATTGGACCAAAACCAAACCTATAAAACTGAAAACTGCATCGGTTTTCCGCAAACGCTACCATCTTTGTAGCCTGTCAATATTTATTTTTTCCACCCCGAAGAGGAGTCTATCCTAAAACGGGGTTTCCGTATTGTTTTTGTTATATTTCCATATATTTTATATATCTCTTGTATACTGTTCTAATACGGAAATAAAAACCTATAAAACTGAAACTGAAACTGCATCGGCACTTCAGTGGACCTGAGGAAGCCAACTGGAACGTTGCCGAAATATTGTCCGGAAAATGGATACACGTGGAAGAAAACCCGAAAGGACCACTTCCTACATAAATAAGAGCTGTCAAACTTAAATATTTTTGGGAATAAATATATTGAGAGTACATTATATTTCACCAAGGACTCTTCTTCATTGATCGAATGAACGTGTAATGAAATTCTGTAAACCAACTCAAAGCATTGACATGAACCAAGTAACCAAGACGAAATTCTAAGTTAAGTCAGTGAATCATAAAAAATATTGTTTTGCTAACTTTAAAACTATGCTGAAATATGTTTTTTTGTAAATTCTCCATTCGTTTGTATGAACTTGTTAATCTTTCTATAGAAAGAGAACGTTAATTTATTTTAATGTATTTTACAGGAAAGGAAATCTCCTTGGAAATAAAGCGGCTCGGTGAAGATGTCATGGAGGAATAAAAAAAGTTTCCTCGAAACCTAAAGAAGGTAAATACATGATGGAATTTCAACTGTTTATTGTATTTATTTTAATATTTGAACAATTAATGTCAATATTTGAATAATTAATATTAAAATATTTTAGTTCCGTGTTATCTAATACCATTAGCATGTTTTTACAGGCTATAGAAATACAATAAGGAACAACAGGGACGAACTGACTCCTAAGAGGAAAACCATGGGAAGTAAGTTAATTACATTTCTTCATATGCTGTGGAAACTTCCTAAGAAAATCCAAGATTTTGCATAACACCACATATAGATGAGAATAAATTATGAGAGCTTTTTTACCAGCAGCTTGCTCACTTTTTGATCACAAGCAACTTGCCTGGCCTAGAAATAAGGTTGGCCAGAAAAGTATGCTACGGATAAAGTGACTGCTGTCTAGCATTCTACTGATGGAAGTCTTTTACTTCTCCGAGGTATGGCACATGCGAAAATTGATCCATCTGAATCATCTATAAAAAGGCAAAATGGAAATACTGTGACAATTGAGAGGCTTAAGTAAGATCACTATCCTGGGGGTCATCTCCTTCCCGATAGGTAAGGAGATGACCCCCAGGTATGCCCATAAGTATTTGGTTAAGGATGCAATTATGGCATCGACCACTTGAAATGGTATCAATAGTTATTCCATAAAAGTAACTAATGCCATTTCTGGATTATATCTGAGTGTCAAACTGCCAAGACCATGATAACTGAAATAGCATCGACAAATGTGTTGATCCATAGTCATCATTTGTCGATATCATTTTAAAACACATACTCTAATCATGAATCTTCATGGAGTTGATTTTAATCCATTTAATACAGGCTGGAAAATTATGAGATGCAATAATTCTAAAGAGACGATTACAAGGCCTATCAAATCATTTCATAGTGTGCAATGGAATTTACGTCTACTGTTACTGAGCCATCGACGAACGATACCACATTGAAGACTGATAGATGGGAGAATATTTTGGAAGTGAGGAAGGGTTAGGAATAGGCTAGGCATTTTAGATGGAGTGAACGAAGCATGAATAAATGAAGATAGGCTTATCGTAGTATCAAATGTTGGATGAATGTGCTTTGTTAAGAGACGTAGGTATAAAGGGTCTAAGACACTCTCCCTGGTGAATCTGGGTAGAAATCTTTTTCATACTAGACATAAATGATGGAAGATTAACTTTGCTATTACCACTAGAATTTTTATTTTTGATGACCATGGTTTCATCATAAGGCAACGTAACCGGCACCTGATTATGTTGTCTTCAGCGATTCGTCATGACCGCATTAGGGCTTATAGATTGGGATTCTTCAAAAGGAGCATCTTTATCCTTTTTTTGATAAATGAGGTTTGGATTTGGTGTGGGACTTCAGCCGTGTTGTGAGATTCTTGAATCTGTTTTTTCCGGAGAAACGAGTTTAGAAAGAGCAAACAGTGAAAACACGAAAAATTATTTAATTCCAGCGATTCTCGGGTGAAAATCGATGGGATAATACCTAACTATACATTTAACATTGTTAGAGCTCACACTTTTGAAACGTTTAACATAAGGAATTAATAAAATTATCACATAAAATTTATCTTTATGATTTATTTAGACTTTGTAACATTTTTTGCACGAATTCGGCTTCAATATTGGCAAAATAGTTTTGAGAAATTAGGTCAGTTTACCATGAAGCCAAAATAAAAACCACGTTTTACGCAGCCGAGAGCGGTGACTCTAATGAATTCGTATATCATCCAGTGGTAAATATTGTCATTTAAATTACTGGCAAAAGCGTTTCATTATTTTTGGCCATAAAATTGAAGAATTTGTTTTATTTGGCTCTGGTTTGGGAATATTTAGTCGTCTTGCGGCTGAATTTGGAACTGTTTGCCAAGCATACTGGCGCTAGTAGCAATCTTGAATGGCTCTGGAGTCCCAAGCTGTTCTATGTCCTTACAATATTTAATTTTTTTACTGGTGTATACAGATATTCATTTGTTCGTTAATTCATCCTCAGATGTTCAACTATTTTTTGCAAATGGAAATGATTCATAAATTGTGTGATATATAAGGCTTAAATGCTAAATTAGTTGAAATTATATTTCCATTAAAGTGCCTAGTTAACAAAATGTCGAACGAAGTGTGCCACAAAAACCGAAATTGCATCAACAGCTCAACCAGGAACGAGAGTGATATGTTTGGTTGACTACTTCAAAAAATTACCTGAGAATGCTTCCTTCTTCAGGATATTTCCAATCTATTAACTGTCCGTTTTATGACAGTGGCCTTTGTGACAGGTCATATTGTCACTATAGGCATGTAAAACGGGGCAAGTACCTTTCTAAATATCCCGCTTTAGTCGATTACAAATCATGTAAATTAACTAATCATCTAATCATGTTTTATGTTAGGAGATGTGCCGCATGGAGAATGCTTTGTGACATTGTGTCGCTAGATAGGAATTAACGTGGGATCTATTCCTTTGAGTGATCTCGAATAAGTCTGAAACTGGAATGTTAGAATGGCTTACTGATAATCCTAGAATGGCTTATTCTGGAGGTGTATGTGTTGAGCATAATTAGAGGCTTTAATTAATTGATCGAATTATATTAATTCAAAAGACTGTTAGACGCGCACATTAATAGAATTAATTACTTAAATGCGTCGTAATTAGTCTCCGCGTGCGTTTAGCGCAGGCATTGTTATTGGAGGGAAAATTTTCTCTTTGATCTTTGTTTGTCTTCCTCGGCTAAATACGTTGAAATAACAGTGGTTGAACATGGAGACCTATTGCTAAATGTTCGCATATTATTCTAGAATATTGACTAAATGTGGATTTTGAGTTGGATAATTTTCCCATGATGTGTATTACAGCCCAATTTCCAAGTAGGTTAGCAAATTTACGTTACTTATTCATTATCGCTTGCTTGTTAAAATTGACCGAATGTTATTGTCAGGAGAGAACAGGTTTTTAGAGTTTGTTTGTCTTGCTAAACCTGATAGTATTTAGTAACGCAGTTAAAGATACTAGATATGTCTCGAGCTCACATTGGGACGGCTTCATCAAAACCTACCCTGTGATGACTTTCATTGGAAGTCATTGCCTTAAAAAATTACGAGCTAAGCTCCCTGTAATTCAAAAATAGTGAGAGGCGGATTTGATCGTCTAACGCCAAAAATTCACTTCTAGTGCTATGCAATTGGGGGACATTCCTCTTGGGGGTTGAGTGTATACCGATCCTTATATTTGACATCATCCAGATGCAAGTGTTTAAAGGTTGGGCTACACATGATACATAGAGTTAACTTGAAGACGTACGTTGACGTTCGAGTTGAAATTTATTTTAGACCAATCATATATTTCCAGGAGAGTATGTTATTTTACCGCAATCTCCAATGTTTTGATACTACTAAGTATTATTTTGATTATTTAAACTACTAAATATCAACATTTGTAAATGGAAAAATGTATACGTATAGATATATTCTCCGAATGCGCATACCATTCCCATTCGCATTATTAGTTACATGGGTATCTTATCAAATTTACCTTCTTCGCCCTTAAATAATTTGCCTCGGCATGAAATGTGGAATCCAGGTAGTAAATCTCTCGTCTTAATCATTATAAGTGTCCTTTTCTGCAATTATTCTGGGGTGAATTTTATTTTTATGATAAAGATTCTTCTGGTAATACATTCATCTTTTCACCTTGTTTAATAAACATTTCATCATTCCTTACGTTAATGACGTTGATTTCCATTGTTCATTGGAGTGGTGTCTGATGTTTCTGAAGACCATATCAGTTTTTTCCTAGATAGGGTTAGAATGAGTTTCTCCACATGGTGTGTTCTCTCCATTTTGCTTAGACGTTTCATCTCCTTTTCCAGATTAAATTTCCTAAACTTTTATTAAGCTTTAATTTCCTTAGTCCTTGAATGTTTGTTCTCATTTCTATTATTTCTAGTAGTTTTAATTCTAATCCTTTGCACAGGGATCTTGTGACTTACAGTTTCTTCTGTAGCTTCAAAAAATCCACATTTAATTTCTATTTTTCTTTCTTCAATTGATTCTGTGCAGCTATATTTTCCACATCCTTTTCTGTTGTCTTTGGAAATTCATCCATGGTTTCCTTCAAGCAGATTGATGTTTATTTACGGTTCTTTTCAAGAAAGAGGAAAGCTAAGTTAAATGTTAAAAAGGAGGGCAAAACTAGAAAAGGGAATATTTTACCTATTTTGGATGGGTTCTGTACCAAGGTGGTTATAGTAGTAGATATGTAAGAAGAAGAATTGCATGAGTCCAAGAATCTTTGGCCAGTAGGTAATAGATGAGGGAGATGTAAGGAGGTTAAGAAAAGACTAGTGAAAACATTGGTATGGAAAATAACGTCAAAATAAAACTTCATAATCATATAAGATAAGCATATGTGGTGCAGAATTTGCAGGCCTGATGATGCTCAACTGCAGTGAAACCTAGATCTCATTACAGTTTATTTTACATATGTAATTATAGTGTTTCAATTTGATGTTATTCATCATAGAGCATATCCACAAATTGATGCCTGAAACAATTTATTATATTGGTATGGAGCTTGGTTATGTAGAAATTAGAAAGTTGGTCATTGAAGTAAGATAATAGGCATAGATTTGAGGATTATGAGATTTAGGTCTGGAGAATGATGGAAAGGGTAAGGCGGATGGAAAGAAAAACAAATGGAATATGAGGAATAGTCAGGAAGGATAAAGGGTTGTTGGAAGAAATTCAAAGAAGGCATGAAAGATGGATGCACAGTATTTTGATTGGCGATGACATGCTGACGACTGGAAGAGGAGAGGTCATTATTGAAGCATGGTAGGGGTTAGAAAAGGATAATCATATTGGATGGAATGAAGGGGGTTATATATGGGATTGAAGAACAGTTCACTGTATTCTGTGATGTCAGGTTGTGTCTTCTTCGACAAAGCTAAGAAATGTAGGCATGCGTAGTCTGTGTCCATCCATTTTCTGCCTTGAATTTATTTTATTTTTATTTAAAACTTTATTTGGGGTAAGATTGAGACAGTATAGTACCTTCTTCCACCTTGAAACGGTAGACTTGATAATAGAAATGGGTTGTAATACATTTTCTGGATGTTTCTAAGTTGTGAGAACAGTTTCAAATTATATAATTTAACACCCCATCAATTCTAATGCCACAACTTTATTTCCTTGAAAAATTTCCACGGTTAAAATATTTTATGCATTTTATTTTAGGATTGTATTTGGAATTAGTATTTTTTAATTACCATTTTAAAAGTGTGGATCTGGATTTAGTCAAAAATCCTATTCCAAAGAAACTGCGGGAGATGCCGCAACAGTAACTTTTAACGGAGTCATCCGCTAATGTGCATTTCAATGCAACAATTTCAGAGTGTAAAAATCATTCGCCTTGACTGGGATTCGATCTGGGACGCCTCGGTAGCTTAAGTGGCTAAAGCACTCGAGCGGATATTGAGGGATCTGGGTTCGAATCCCAGTCAAGGCGAATGATTTTTACACTCTGAAATTGTTGCATTCAAAAATCCTAATTTTAATTTTCACTTTAGGTCTCTTTAGGAAGTAACTGAAGTATATGTCAGTAAATTAAATATTAAATGTGTTTTTTATCATTGCAGACAACCCTACTAAGGAATGTGGTAGTGCTGAAGTAGGAGCAAATTCCCTACTTGGTGTAGGAGATGATCATAATATTTTGCAGCAACTTGTCTCAGAAGCAGTGAAAAAAGCCCTCCGTGATACAGAGTTATCATCATCTGTGGAAGGAGATGCAGGGAATGCAGGCAGCTCGGGGGGTACTGAGGAAGTTTCATCTAAGTTGGCTGAAAAAGTGATCGAAGGGTTGAAACCACTGGTTGCCAGATCACCACCTTCTCTTCCCACCCCTGTGGTTTCGGTCCCCATTCCATCTTATAAGCCTACGCCAATATCTGAGCTTCGTAAGAGACACATACCAGTGCCTTATACGCCTAAGGATGCAAAAACCACATTAATTAAAAGACAGTCAAGTACTGATGTTGGCAGTCAGTTGGTAAAAGCCAAGCCGGTATCCACAAAACGTAGAGAAGAGTATGTGCCTGGAAATTTAGGAAAAGCAGTTGATGGTGAGAAGCCATGTTATAAACCATATACTCCACAAAGCTATGGGGAGGTGCACTATTCGCCTCTTGATAGTGCAGTCACCAGTGAAATTTTGTATACTCCCAGTGACAAATCATCATTGCCAACAAAAACTCCTGATTATGTGCCTACTGGGTTGAGTGATACTTCATTACCTAATGCTTTCTATAAACCAACGAATAGGGGTGACAGTCCAATACGAGAGCCTGAGTATCAGCCTTATATTGGTTCTAGTTCTTCTAGACTTTTATCTTACATACCATCAAAATTAGATGGATCAAAAGAGAACAGTGATGTGGATAGCAGCAGTGATGCTTTTGATCCTGAATGTAGTACTGTTTCATATTCATCGTCAAAAATTTCTCAGGGTTGTGTAAAAAAAAATATCAATGAAAGTCACATAAAACAATTGTCATCAACGAAACATCCTGTGACAAATGTGCCAGTGAAATTGAATTCTGATAATGCTACTGAAACTCACAGTGCTACTTCAAAAGGTTCCAATAGTGATTCCAGCCATAGTAATTCTGTTAAATTAAAATCTAAAAGTGAGTCAAAAGAAAGGGATAAGTTAAAATCATCATCAAAATATTCATCACATCATAAGAGCCAACAGGAACACAAAAGTGGAAAGGGTCATAGTAGTAGCAGGGAGCATAAGGATGGAAAAGTTCTCAAAGACTTGAAGCATCAGAAGGAAAATAAGGACCATAAAGAATCAAAAAGTCCCAAGGATTCCAAAAATCATAAATCGATGAAAGATGGACATACTGCATTGGACACCAATAATTCCAAGGATGAATTCCATGAAAAAGATAATAGTATTCATAAGAGCATTAAGGGAAGTAAGGATTCAAAAGACAAGCATAAAAGGAGAAATGAAGATGAGCATGACAGCAAAGTCAAGAGGCAACGTTTGGATTCAAGTGATGGGGTTGATGGCAAAAAGAAGGAGAAAGCTCGGGAAACAGGCTCTAAAACTGAAAACAAGCACAAGTCTGAAAGTTCACGCAGCAAAAGTGATAAAGAAAAGAAGAGTATTAATGACAAACATAGCTCCAGTCGAACTAAACATTCAGGAAGTTCTCATGCAGTTCATAAAACAATAGTAAAACACACGAGTGAAAGTGTAGAAATGAAAGAAAGTAGAAATAAGTTGAATTCTTCTGTGAAGAAATCAAAAACTAGTGCCTCAGGTCAAAGCAATAATAAGAAATTTGAGGAAAATAAAACTGTGCCAAAGACTAGTATAGTTGATTTGAAGAGGAAACATCATAGTGGTGACTCTTTCGAAGAAATGGAATCTCTCATAATGGAAAGACTGCAGGAACGTGATCATGCAGGTAAGACTACTTATATTAGTTTTAGTATTATTTAGAACCCTGCAAGCCACTGCTAGGGTGTGTGGTAGTGGATGATAACACACCAGACTACTCTTGACCAAAGATACATTTCCTTCCTAATGCGGTCAGGCAAATGCTATTTTATTCTAATCCCTTATGGTTTTGGGGAAAAATGGCAGCTTAAATCTTTCTGTTCTACACTTAATCTCTCAAATGTTATTGACATGATCTCTCGCACTGTAGTACATTGAAGCTAATAATACATTTCAACATCATTGCTAAAGAGATATCCTTCCAATTTATGCAAGAGATTTAATCTGTGATTTAACCTTTGCTTCGTGAGTGATTCCCGACCGAGTTCCTCTGATAATTTTGATACAATACTCATTTTGTCATATCGTTTTATAAATCTACCTTCTCTATGCAATTCAATTTTATATAAAATTTTGCTGATATAATTGCTAATGATAATTAAATAGGGTGTAATGAGGGCTTTTGAATGGAAGAAAATTGCTAGTATTAACTGTTGTTTTGAAATGTATGTTATTTATAGAAATATGTTGAATTTACCGATAGTTATTACTTTTGTTACTCATACTTAAATTCTATAAGAATGGTGGTGTGATAAATTTGCCGAATCCCAATTTTTGTTAATCACACAAGAATTGAGATTCAGCAAAAAAAATGTAATTAGCAGATGCATAGTAAGTTGTCAAAAATAGTTCATTTATTAAGATAATTTTTACACTTTTTAACATTAAAGTATTCTTTTAGTGTTGTTTGCCAAACTTTTTTTGAGGGAAAATTTGTATGCCCTGCCAAAAGTTTTGTGGAGAGATAGCATTTTTGATCAATCACATATTTCATAAAGGAAGAATAATTTCAGCTGTGTTTGCCTTTGGGCTGGGCATTAGTTCAACAAGACGTAACTGTCCTCTTCTCTCTTTACTCAAAAGCATTATAATTCCCCACTACTTGCAAGTATTTATTTTAAGGCATATTCCCAATTATGTCTTCTGATTGTTCTCACAGACAATCTACTTTTTCCTCTCGGTGACTACTTGTCACCAGGTAAAATTAGAATATTGTGAGATTGGTTATCTGCTTTTATCTTCATCAATGAAATTTTATTACTTACCTGTTCAATAATTACTTCTATTCAAACCAATTTGCTATTCAGTATCTACATTGGCTCTCCTCCTGCCAATCTAAATTGCTTTAACTAACCACTGAAAATTGCTCCATTAATCCCCAGTTCCTATACATCTAACCTCCAAAAAACATAACATATCTCTGCTTACTATCACCATTATTCACTTGATGTTTTCTAAAATCCCTTTCCTTTACAGAAACCTAATTTTCTATGCCACTTTTCAAGCAGTTGTGGTCCTTTTCCAAGTCTTCTTTTCCACTGCTCATAGCTCTGATATACTATGATTTTGTGACAAGGACCTCTGAATCCTCTCTTCTCTTCTTGCTGTGCACAACAACTAACCCAGTGGGCAGAATCCTTAGTTTCCAAGTTCCATTACCCAAATAATACCATCGTATTATGTTGGGAAGGATAATTCAGACAGTGTCCCAATTCCTTCCTTAAATATCAATTAAATAATTACTCCGTTGGCATTAGATGTTGTTGCGATTGCCTGACCAAGGTACAGATTCTTCATGGACTATATTTTGTACAATTTCTACCCTTAGAGTTATACGGCATGGCATAGATTACCTGGAACTCTAATTGAAACACTGTCATTGAAACACCTGAGCCTTCTAATTTTGTCAAGGTTCATGTCAGGAATCATGTCAATAGTTCATGACAGGGATAGCCACTGTTAAAATGGCACAATCAGTTTCTCAGTTTATGAGGTTCCTTTTTGCCTTTCGAGTGTCTCTTAATATCTTATTGTTATACATAAACATCAAGAGTGATATCCAAATTAAATATTTGTCACAAACACATTTTCTTTTGGTGTGACATTTTCTGTAAGGGTACTTAAAATTTTTGTATTCATTTCTTATTCCTGCATTCAAAGAGGAATTGTTTCTCCTGTCTCTACTGATTTTCATCATTTTTTATTTCTTTTCTTCTGGAAATAAGGGAGGGAATGAAGTTAGACATCAAATGCTTAAATCACAGAAAACTTTGTGATTGGCTGTATAAATCTAAGGGTAGAATTTTAAATTACTGTAAATTTTGAAATTTCACTGAATAATTCGTGTTAAGTGAATGCTTCATTCTGGTATAGCTAGTTTTTCTGCTTGGTTTCCTATGTACTTTTCTTGATAAGAAAAAGTTGTGTGTTCTGGCACCACTGTAAATACTCCTAGGCTCTTAGCACCTATTAAAATTAAATTATCTGATAACTCTTGGGTGTCATTGAAGGGAAGCCATACTCTGGGGTAATGTGCAGTATTTCTGAGGTTATGAGAAAAGGTTGATGCAAAATCAGTGAAATAATGACTTGGCAATCTATAAAGGAATCGCTATTCTCCAATGGGGTGACTTTGGCCATGTGGGGTAATCATCTGCCCACTGCTCTTTTAATGGCAACTTGATAATACAATGAGTAATATGGCATGGATCCCTTGCTTCTGGGCATTCATAACACTGTTAGGCAACACTAATCTGTCTGACTTAACTTATCAAACTTACCATCAAAGAAGTCAATTTTGGAAAATTTGCAAGCATTTGTGCATTTCTGGAAGTTTTTAACTCAGAAAAGACTAGGGTCATTATTGTTAATTTTAAGTAGTGATGCATTTTTATGTAGTGCAATTTTGTTAATGATTGGCATTTCAAAACATGTCAATGATGTAAGAAATTATGCTATGTTCTATTGAAGGAGGTGACATTCCTGGGTAACTTTGACCCTTTGCTAAAATGTTCTTTTTGGGATGGTGGGCATTCATGCTGATCATAAAATTCAACTGTAACAAGAATTAGATAGAATCAAAAGAAAAAAGTGATAAACTTGAAGACAGCAAAACTGATGTGATGGAGCTTGTCTAGTTAGTTAAGCTCTTGGAATTCCAGTGTCTACTTTCTTGTAAACTAGTGTGCAATGTCACTAGTGTTGACTGTTAAGTAAGAGGCTGGGGAGAAATTTTAGGGAGCTACATTGTTTTAAGTTTAGGTGTGGAACAAGATATTAGTGGTTCTTTGAGTTTAGCTAAGGAATGAAAAGAACTTAAGAGTCGGAAGGTTCTCATAGATGTAAAGGAAGGAAAAGAAATATTATTTTGGTGCAAATGCTACTTTTCTCAGGCAAAGGAATAATGTCATAGTTACTAGAAACCTTGGCATGCAGAAAAGGAATTAAATCATCACTAGGCAGGAGTAGTAGTAGTATTTAGGGGCGGTGACCAACAGCTGAGGTCATTTGCACCATAGGGGATGGACAGGAAAGGATGAAGGGTGGGGAGAAACCCGGCGTCGGCATTAGCCTACTCTTAACGAAAGGCGCCGAGGGGTCCGCAGCTTAACGTCCCATCCGACGGACGGCGTACTCACTGAAAGTGCCCTCCACAAAGCACCTCAAGTAGGGATCGAGATACCTCTGAAAAATATTCAACACCGCCGGGATTTGAACCAAAGCCCGCTGGGTGGGAAGCCAGTATGTTAGCCCCCGACACACACAAGACAGGAGGAAGTTATAAATGAGGAAAGGGGGAAGATAAGAAAGGAAAAATTGTGTAGGGATAAGTTGAAAAGAATAAAAACTATGGAAGTGGGACTAAATTTGAAATGTACAAAATATTTTGACGAAGATTATTTGTTGGGGTAAACAAAGTGGTCAGAGAAACTTAGTCAGGAATACACTTGATAGTATCAGGCTTGACTAGGTGGAAATTCATTTTCCAATGGAAGAAGAATACTAGGTATTTTCCACAATATCTAGCTATCCCTGAGTTTAGTGGAAAATACCTAGTATTCCTCTTTCATTCGAAAAAGACTTAGTAAAAAATGTAGTCTGTGGGTCATTTGAAGCAAAGGGATTAAATAGGTGTTTTGAAACTGGTTTCATCTGATCTCTACGATAGTATAAATCTTCCTGCAAATTAAAAGAAAAAATATTGACACTATAATCTTGTTACTATAATTCAGTTATTTTTATGATCACCATGCAATTTATCGGAAAGGATTGGACTATTTGTATGCTCCTATGAGTAGACCACACAAGTTTTTTATCTTTGAATAAGTAAAAGTAATCATTTTTTCACAGAAGTTGTCACCTTTCAAAGTTGTTACAGAGTGCTGAGTGCTTCCTGTTTTTGGCAAAATAAACTCCTGGCCAATTTTATCCCAAGTATTTGAGCTGCGCTTTCTTCATCCACATCCACTCATTGATGCACATCCTATCTCTTTGAAGGCACAAGTAACTGTGCTTGAATTGAGTGATAGTTCTCCAAGTTAAAATGATAAAAAAGCAGATTTAGATTTCATCATTTGTTCTATTGCTGGCTCCCTTCTTTTCTTAAATATCTCTTCTCACCCTCACCTTTTTCACATGTACTATTCTTAATGGTGTTCTTTGGTAAACTATAGGTGTGTCAAGAAATTTGATTTCATATTCCAAGTCACCAATTATTAACGCTTCTGCTAATCTAGAATTTGGTATTCTTACCTACCTAAATGCTGCTGGGTAATTTGTTGCGTAAATTAATGGCACTTCTTTGACCACTAGCCTTTCTTTATGCCTCTCAATCTTCCCTTACTGATGTCATTTAAAAAACATTTGGATTCAGTTTTATTTTTGTTTGTTGGGCTTCTCAGTTCTTCTGTGTGTGTATCTTGTCCATGCTTTATTGTAATGTCAATGGAGGTCCACCGTTCCCCAGAATAACTCATGATAGGGACTCCCTAACATATCTGGGCTCTTTTACATTTTATTCAGCTTTGTTATTTGACAAGTTTACAGCATTGGCAGTGGAACTTCTGTATTTATTAATATCTGTGGAGGTTGGTTGGTGTTAATTTCCATCTTGAATTTTTCTATTCTTACCATTTTCCTGTATTTTTTATATTGTTCTTTATCTGCATCTTGTTAAGTGGCATATTTTTCTTCAGTGTTAAGTAACAGCTCCCAATCAATTTTTTTTTCAATTTTTACTCACTGCTCCATTCTTAGTGTGGAAACATGCCTTAATACAAAAGTCTACCAAAGAGGATCTCTCTTTAGGTAATAATCCAAAGGCAAAAAACACTTCAATCTTCTGAGAAAACTCCTTCAGTGAAAATAAAATTGCTTTGCATTTCATCCAGACACCATTATATGTAGCTCTCCTGTTTTAGTGAAATGGGAGAAGATGGACATTCCCAATGGTCACATGTATTTAAGGGTGATCATGAAATACAAAGGAACTATGATTGAAAGTTGAATTTTTTTTTAAGGTTGCCCAGCCGACCTTGACTAGGATAAAATAAACATACTCGTCATGTTTGTTTTCATAATTTTTTAAAATGCATTCAAGATTAAACAAATGAAACCATTTTAAATGAAATGAGCTGTTTCAAAAAAAATGAAGAAAAATATAAGTATCACTTTGCTGTTCAAGAGGACTTCTTAAATTTCTGTAAAGAAAAAAAAATATTGTTTTTTAGAGTTTTTGTGCCAAAAAATAATGTGAATGACCTTTATTATTATTGTGTATTGGAATTATCCAATGATGAGAGCTGTATTAAATGTTTGGTATTTTATTTTGCATGCCAACTCAAATGTTATGCGTAGTAATTGAAATTGCAGGTTTGTCTTTTTTATCATCAGGTTTTCTGGAGTTTGAGATATTGAATTTAATTTATACAAATATGCGGGCAATATGGGATTCAAACCTTTGAGTCGGAGGAGGTTTAACAATCAGACCTACCTGAACAATTAGTTAATTACAAATATTAACTTGCAGATTTATCTGTTGGAGACTCAGATACTGATGAGGACATAAGAGCAGAGGAGTGTCTGAAAATCTTCAATTCATACAAACCAGAAGCACCTGAAGAGACTCATAAGGTATTGTCTCTATTTTTATAATTGCATTGTTTCATACAAAGGTACATTGATGATAAAGCACAAGAATCTGGATGAGATAATAGCCTGACACTAGTGTATTTTTGCAATGGGTCTTAACATGAAAGAAACTGGATCATATTTTAGAGTTTTTATTTGTCATATTTACGAAAATATTTCATGTATAAGCTTTTTGAGTCTAAAATATCGTCAGTGTAGTTGGTGAATTTGGAATTTGGTATAATGCTTTTACATGGCAATGGAAGATCATTCTAAGAAAGAGATTATTGAAGAATCTGGGTTAATAATGTCAATGGTCAGTTTCAAGAAAAAGGGGGAGCCAAATGCAATCGATTTTCTCAGCAAGATTAAGTATTGAGGAGAATGACACTGTGGGCATCAATAGCAAGGTTGAATGGATTCTTGAATTGCATTGGAAAAATATCTTTTAAAATTATGAAATTTGTAAGTGGCAAACATAGGCACTCATTCAAATTTATTAAGACTGATAATATGAGTACATAAGTGCTGGCTAATTGGAGGCCATGTGTATTTCCTCCAGTACTTATGTGTGTTCTGTCTTTCAAACTGTGGTAACATTTGGCTTAGATAAGTTGCATAGGATTGATCTTCAATGTGGCAAAAGCTGAAATTTGTCACCTCTTCTTAATGATATGGTGGATAAGGACCTGATTAAGGTGATATTCTGTTGCATTTATTGGAAAATAGAACATATGAGCTGCTTGTAGACCATAATTATATTTAAAATTGTGTCTGTATTTGAAAGTGGAATTATGGAATTTGTTATCTATGAGAACTGAGAAATATTTGTTCAGAAAATATAAGATTTTTCCAGCCCCTTTGTCTATTTTTAAGTTCGAAGGCTTATTGCTAGCTTTTTACACCCTGCTTGTCTTGCATATTTAATTATGATTTTGCACAATGGATAATTTTGGTAGTTTTTAAGATGGTGATATGCATATCGATTATTGTACTACAAATATTCTCTATTTTTAAAGGAGCTAATTGTATGGGATGATATATCCGTTAACCTTCTTGAAGCTAAATACTCTCTGTCGTGCAAGTGAGAAAAGTCAAGAGTATTTTAATGAAATGTTAATTAGAAATGTGATGGTTTTTGAAATGAAAATAAACCATTGTAAAGTATTCCAAAAATATGTTCAATAAGTAGAAGTTAAAGACATTGCTACCAAAATTATTAATACTCCAACAAACATTTTAGTAAGAATTATTCTTTTTAACATTTTCATTGGATTCTTTGCTTCTTATTAAAAAAAAATTCAATTGCAATCTCTGGATGAGCTGATATATTGGCCCAAGGTTTTTTTCATATGAGAAGCAAAAACTGTAATATTTTCTGGTTAATAAGAGGGTTAATTACCAATTTAGCATAAAAACTGATAGCTTCCCTGAATAAAGTGTGGAAAAATGCCCTTATTGTACAGTTACAAGAACCCACGGTAGAAGATATCATGATGCTTTCACTTATGACATCACTAATGTGGCCTATAAGAAAGCTTCATTTTGTGTCAATCACGTTGCTGGAAATGATTTCCTAATATTTCTCCAGCCGAGTGAATTGTCATGAAATGCCTCTGCAAGTAGCAGTCAGCCTTAATAATAATTTTTAAGTAAAAAGACAGTAAAAATCATAATAAACCCTTAAAATACGAGGGTCATCCGGAAAGTAGTACCCGTTCGTTAAATAAAGACACAAAAGTAAATATTAACAAACATAAAAAATTTTATTTGAAAGAGGATACTTTAAACTACTTCTCAACATAATCTCCAAGCAAATTAAGGCATTTGTCATAACGTGTGACAAGTTTCTGTATTCCTGCTGCATAGTCCTTCGCCGCCAGCTCATTGAGATACGCGAGGGACCCATCTTGCACAAATTTTTGCATAATGCAGATGGTGTTTAACAATTTCATGAACAATTGTTCGAGAAACATTGGGAAAATGCTCACAGATGTCATCAATTGTGACGCGCCGATCGTTCCTCACGAATTCGTCAACTGAGCTCACCAGTTGGTCTGTAATGACAGACGGTCTCCCCGAACGCTCATCGTCGTGTGTGTTCCCCCTCCCCATGTTGAAGTTGCGACACCACCGCCGAACAGACGACTCGTCCATTACATTGTCTCCATACACCTCCTTTAATTGGCGATGAATATCACATGGGCGAACGTTTCTTGCATTGAGGAATTTAATCACTGCCCTCACTTCACAACTGGCGGCGTTCTCAATTTTTTTAAACATTGTAAACAATCACAGAAACAACACAGGCAATGCTAGCGTCACGCAACTTGGCTCAGAGAAGGCAGACAAGCCACTGAAGCTATCTGACCTCGTCCAGCGGCTACTCGCGTCGTCAGCACTTCATGCGGCACGAACGGGTACTACTTTCCGGATGACCCTCGTTCATAGATGAAAATGAAACATTTTCAGCGAGTATATGGCATTAATCATAGTCACTTGTAGTCATCGGGATGTAAGCTGTTTTTGCATATTACAAATGCCTTATTTTGAGCTTAATGTATATATTTAGAAATCTACGAGGATGAGTCATCAAAGTTGCAAACTTCAGATTACCTTATACCATATTTAAATTAAGTATGCCTATTTTGCGAGCTAATAGCAGCATTTTGTTTGCTTGTTGTAGAGGCTGTGTGGCATCTCGGGTTCATTCAGCCAGTCAGTGACAGCCATTGCAAGGTGGTGGATGTATTGCATGAGTGTACTCGAGAAGAACAGCTGTTATGAACATTTCATTGGGAACACTTGAAACTTCTACTGTACAGTGCAGTCCCATTTTAGCCCCGTATGATTTTCATCTGTTTTGGCCCCTAAAAAATGACATGGGTGGCCTTTTTCTAAGAGGTTACTCATTCGCTGCAACAGCAAACAAAAGACACCCTTGCTGCTGGTTATTGAGGACTTGTAAAGAGATAGGATAAGTGTCTCTGAATGTACAGGGTGAATATTTAGAACAGTAAACGTTACTCTGATTATTATTGCCTTTGTCTCTATCCAGTTTTGTGTGCTATTTATTGACTTACCCTCATAATTAGCATGATGTTCAGGTTGATTATCAGATTCAGGAGACATAATTGCTTTGGGAAATTGTTGATTAAAAAGCCCTAAAGCACTCCTAAATCAATTGCTAGTGGCAAAAGTTATGTGATTTTAAAAGTGAGGGTGAAATTGTGTACAATTTAGTAATTAATTGATAGTTATTATGTGAATGGCATGCATTGTAGTGTTATGTGTATAGCACTCATACAATGTAATTAGGAAATTCCGGAAGGTCCTATTCTCAAGGGCCACTAAAAGGTGGGGAAAGGAATTTAACATAACTTAAGTTATGCAATGAAAAACAAATGAACAATGAATGAATAAATAATGAATAAAATTCTCACTTGGGTGTGCAGGCTACCAAAGAATTTGCAGGAAATTTATTTCTTCATTAGTGACCCACCATTTGTAATTTTTATCCAATAAAAATTAAATAATTACTAAAATGCATTCGCTCCCTCAGTTTGGTTTGCCAAATTCAGTGACCTACTAGTAAAAAACACAGTAAATAACGTGAGTCTCAATTACTATTTCACACATACAATAAGTGATCGGCCAGTTGTATTTTCAATCAAACAGAGGGATGAAATTTGCAAAACATTCATACACATATAAATAAAACATTTGACATCCATTATTGAAATAGAAAGAAAGACTCGTACTTTTCCACAGATTTTATTATACGGAACGACGCGTTTCACCGACTTGCGGCATCATCAGGTACCTGATGATGCCGCAAGTCGGTGAAACGCGTCATGCCGTATAATAAAATCTGTGGAAAAGTACGAGTCTTTCTTTCTATTTCAATAATGGATATCAATTACTTCCACGAAGTGAAGCCTGAAACAATAGAAAACATTTGACATTTATTATCCTGAGTATTTTTACCCCTCTTTTTGTACCTGTGGCAATGACCTGTGGCAACTTAGTTGAATTAGTCCTGACCTTTTCAAATCAATATTTATTGCCTTTCCCTAAGAGGGACGCCTAAGCCACTTCCTAGGCATGTATGGCATCTGAGACTTTGCCATGGTATGAAAGAATAAGTGGCCATAAACAAGTGATGAAAATTTTTTTGTCTACTTATATCAGATTTTTAGAATGGGAAATCGCTGTTTTAGCAATCAAAAATATCAGTCAGTAATGATGCACTCTTTTGTCTAAACATTATCTTACGGTATATATTCTGACATATCACTATTTTTAAAATGTTTTATGTGCACATATATTTATATTTTTAAACATAGTCTCACTTTAAGTTGATACACTTTTCCAGTGATGCCTTTAACTTATTTAATCCTTACCAATAGTATCTGACGTATTTCTCCCCTAAACAGGCATTTACTTAAGCAATAACCTCCAACTTTTATGCAGGAGTCCTGCCATTTTCGTTATGAGTTAGGAAGGTTTTCAGACAGCCCTAGTAGATGGATATCTTTTAGAAATTAGCCAAAAATTGCTCAAGGTACCTCAATACATGTATTTCCATTGAAATCCCAAAGATATGCGTTTCATGGAAACCATAATTCCCATTTAGAGAAATGTATGGAGAAAATAAAAATTAGGTAACTCTGATGTATGAGTTAGTGGTTTCCTGGCAAATTGCTGTGGGAAAGGCTACTCAGGTGTTCCTACGGGTCAGTTCCTCCAACGATATGACGCCAGTGTTTTGGAAAACGAGTCATTTTCCATCCTCGGGGATCATCATCAGCTCTGAGGATGGAAAACAACTCGTTTCCGGAAACGTTGGTGTCAACGCTGGAGGAACTGACCCAGTGGAAGATCCAAGTGGCCTTTTCCACAGGTAACTCTGAGCTTCAACACCCTTATACTATGTATTGCATACTAGAAAAAAGAAGAGAAGTATAAGTAAATAATTATTTGCCTGTATGTTTTTTATCAATTTTATCAATTGTGGTGTATATTTCATTGTGCAAATGCTTCTTCTTCATCTCTTTCAGAAAACTGAACTATCTGAGAAGGAACCAGAGGGTACTGACTCAGCTCTTCCTGCCAAGAAGCGCTTGGCTCATGAAGGAGCTGCATTTTTGGCCAAAAAAACTGTTGTGCCAAGGAAATTATTTGATCCTGCATTGGTATGTTAATCCTGAATTCATAGTATTCTATTAATTTGAATGCTTCTAGGGAAAAAATGAATGTGCCCAAAAAGCATTCATGGACTGTCAATAGAGTGTTTTTTTTTAATTTTGCTGAATTGGTATCATTAAATAATAATATTTATAGAATAAAATACTTTGTGGTGTGATGAGATTTTACAAAGCTTTCAGGTTCAGTGAGTTTAAAGATTTTGATTAAATTGATTTCAATGGAGACTTACACCGACAATGTAAAAAATACATAAATTTAGTATTATGCCACTTTGGATTTTTAAATTTATAGATTTAATTATTTTAATTGATGGTGTTTGATATGCATGCTCTGAAATTTTCTTGAGCTTTCTTTTCTTTCTGAAAAATGTCATTGTTGCTCTACCAACTCACTTTTAAATAATGGGATTGATTTTTTATAGATATATGAACAATAAGATTTTTTATATCTATATTTTTCATAGAAAAGATAAGACCTTTAGTACCCTGTCTGCCTCCTCGTGACAAATTACAAATTCTTAGCCCACTTCCCTGAGGCTTCCCCCCCCCCCCTCCGGGGAGCCTCAGGGAATTGTCGGGTTTGTGGCTCAAAAAAGATCACCTATAAACTTTAGTTTTAACATTGAATGACTTTCATCGCCATTTTCTTATTCATTGAATTATAAGACCCAGGTATTAACTGTTTTGTATGACACTATCAGTCCGATGATATGTATGTGTGTGCCTGTAGCTACTCTAAGTCACATATCCCTTACATTTCTTTTTTTCAGCTATGACCGCTAAGAAGGGGAATATTTTCTCAGATGATCAAGTCAAAGGGATATTTTGAAAGTGATAATAGAATTATTAATAGTAGTGATTAATTAATATTAATTAATTAAAATTAATGTAATAATTAAGAGAGTGATTTTGATAGATAGGATTATTTGGGCAATTATTATCGGTAATCTACCAGTTTAGGTAGGCTTTGATGGACACAAGCTGCCAAAGGGTACGGCAACAATTCCCTTCTTGCTCTTAAGAAAAAAACCTGGCATCCAATATTACAATAATCTCCTCATTAGTGCTACATACTTCCTTCCATCCATCATTCTATCAAACATGCCATCCATTTCTACCCCTTCCTTGTTTGCCTTAAGTTTTCCCCTCTGTCACCATCTTCAAAATTCCATCCCCAATCAGAAAGCTCTGCTTTCGTCTTTCTCTCCTCTTTTTGATTTTTCTTAACAATCCTCTCTTCTCCCTGACCATGCCTTGTGCTTCTCCTCTGCACACTTAATCTTTTCCATTTTATTCCACACCCTTATTTCAAAAACCCCTATTCTATGCCTATCTTCCTGCTTCAATGACCATGTTTCTGCACCATACAAAACCATGCTCCATTGCAAGGTTTTGACAAGCCTTTTCATAACATCCTTAATCAAAATCTCTGTCATCGGCTCACTTGCCCTTGTAAGAGATTCTTTCCCCATTGCAATCTCATGTCTCTAATACTTCAACCATTCTGGCCAAAGTACTTCTAAACAAGATAAGATAATCCACCTGCTGTAGTTTTTGCCCTCCTATTTTAACATTTAGCTTAGCTTTCCCCCTCCTAGAAAATTGCATAACCTTCGTTTTACTTACATTTTTTCTCATCCCATACCTATCACTCTAACTTAACAATGCACTCTTCTGGGTTTGCAACCCCTTGCCTGACTGACAAATTAAAGCATAATCATCCTCAAACCTCATTTTATGAATTCCCTGCTTACTTTTGTTCCTATCTCCAGTTCTTCCCATGGTGCTGTAACCATTTCCTTGACATATGCATTAAACAGTGCAGGTGATAATGGACATGGTCTTACTCCTCTTCCTAGCTTTACCATCTAGACCCTCTATCTGCCACTTGTACCTGAGAATTCTTAGACAGGTATAGCTACCTCCAATCTACTCCTATTTTCTGCAATACATTAATCATTTGTACAAATTTATTCTATCATATGCCCTTTAAAAAATATACAAAACAGACAAATACATCCTGATAGCGTTCTATGATCCTTTCTATTAGTGATCTTATTACAGCAATAGATCATGTACCTCTCTGCTTCCTGAATCCAAACTGATCATCCGCTGAGTGATTATTTGCCCTCCTCTCCATCCACTTGCTGATGGAGAGGAGGGCAAGAGCCACTTTAGCTGTGTGTGAAATCAGACATTCTGTAGTCTGCATTCATTGCTGCCTTACCCTTTTTTGGAACAGGAAGTTTTCCAGCAAAATTCTTCCCCCATAAATTCTATGAATTGTTGATAAAACTCTTCTTCCCACACTTTCCTAAACCTTTAAGTAGTTCCGCGGGAATTTTGTATGCCCCCACAGCCCTAATTGATTTCAATCCCTCAATGCTCTTTTTATCTCACCTTCTAGTAAGCCTGGACCTAACCTATCCTCATCTACATCATATTCTCTCTGTCTAATCTTGGTTGGTTAATTTCTTTGCCATACAGCTCTACTATATATTTCTTACACCTGTCTTGGATGTTTTCCTCTTCAACTAATATTTTTCCTTGCATATCTTTGATTGGTTGCTACGATAATCCCTTCTTACTCTATGACACATCATTAACTTTTTGTGTAGTGTACAAATTTCACCCTTTCTGTGTAGACTTTCCATATCCTCATACTGGATTTTCCACCACGCTCCTTTTGCTCTATTTGTTACCCACCTCATATAATTATTCAACCCCCTATACTTCCTATAAAAATACGGTAATCAAACCGAAGGTCGGTTTGGTAGGTGATGGTAGAGTTCACCCAGTTCTAAGCCCAACGGACGTGTGAAATTCGCATATCTTTTCCCAGTGCCGTCTATGGTTTCCCAGGAAGATCTGGTTCCCAAAAAATCACAAAGCTTGAGTGGAACTGAGGGTTCTGAGAGAGGCATACCTAGGAATTGAAACCGGGCCCTCCGGTCTGTAGTCGAACTCTCTACCCCTGGATTACCGCAATCCGCTGTACTTCCTATAATATAGGCAAATTGATCACACTGTTCCTTAATATTTGCCTAACCTTAATATAGCCTAACTGATACCTTTCTGATTTGCCTGGCATTTTCCATTTATAACTCCATGTATAACATGTATAATGTCCAAACCAAGTTTTGCTGATGATTTTCCCCTGTCTCCTGCAGAACTCATTTGCTTTCTCCCAATGATCATTCCTTGTTCCTAAACTGTATTCCCTCACCTCACTTCAATCTCTTCTTTTGCAGACCATCGCTATCCAGTCCCCCAATATCACCAAATGTATCTTTCTAGGTTCACCTCAGATTATTTCCTTATAACTTATCATATACCTTATCGACTTCCTTCTTCCCGTGATTGCTTGGTGGAATGTATACCTGAACAGTGATCAAGTACATTGGCTCAGCTTTTACTTCTACAAATAATATTCCATCAGTAATATGCTATAGGTTTATTATTCTTCTACCTACCATTTTGTTCAGTGTGATAACCATCCCTCGCTGACTCTCTTCCCCTCTGCTTCATATTAGTCTTCAACCATCACTCCGGAAATCCCCGCTATCCTTCCATCTCACTTCTTAAAGCCCTAAAACATCTAAATTTCCTCTATCCGTCTCTCGCTCTAAATTTTCTAATTTTTTGGCCCTCATCATCCTAACATCATTTGTAAAAATCAATGAAAATCTCTCTCGACTTCTCACAAATGAGATTCTCATTATTAGTGTTACATTACTATTGCTTTTTTTATCCATATGAGGCACAACCTTTATTCTTGAGAATAGGTGCCCATTGCATTTATATTCTAGTCACTCTCTTTGAAGCTTTAATCTCCTTAATTATGCCCTTGTTCTTGAAGAAAATGCAAATTCTTGATGTCTACCAGTTATTGATGTGCTTACTAGATCAGCCACACTCACACTTTGTTCCCGTTTTTCAATGATTGAATTGTTCAACTTTTCACTTCTGCTGTTATTTTTATTCTCTTATTGCTTTCTTTTCATGGATTGTTCTTTGGGGTCACTTTTAAAGCTTTGCAAAAAAATGCTATAAAATTTTGCACAAGAAATCACTGATTATGTCTGAATGCAAGTTTGGAAAAATTTGTGGTCACCTAAGTTGCTAAGATGCTAGTGAAATGAGTGCTTAGCACAAACTGAAGTAGCAGGGTCACAATCATTCTGAGAATTCCCCTCTCCTCATTTTTTTTGCAAAAAATTGCTCATTAAGCGAGTCATGTTCAGGACCTATAGTATTGCTCATTATGTGAATTACTCGCCTCGCGAGGTGCTCTTTAAGTTTAGAGTCCAGTATATCATAGAAGTTTTTATTTAATTAAATGTTTATTAAAAGGTTGCAATTTGCCACTTTCAGGCAATGGTGAATCGATTGACAAAAGCAAAGGAGCAACTCCCAGAGGTTCAGTTGTTACAGCCAAAGACAATACCAGGTAACTTAATTTATTCTTTTTGCTTGTCACGGACAAAAGAATCAAGCTCTGGTATATCAGGGCTTGTGTATTATGTGAGCTGGTGTTTCAGTGCGTAGCACATGCTGCTGCTACCTTCAGAGTGACAAATTTGGTTCTGGATGGTACCCAGACATCATTAGCCAGGCCCAGATTGCATGGATTTTCGTGGTTTTAGATTTATTCTGGGGACAGTTGATAGAGCAAGATTTTGCCCACCCTCTTTCTCCATCTATAATGCATGATTTCATCTGAATGATGGCTCTTGTGAATGTTATATACTCTTATACCAGCCAGCCTTTGGCTCAATAAGCATTGTTCATTTTTCATTTTGCATTTAGATTATTACTAGCTTCAGCTGCATGTGTAATATTTTTCAGCTTGTTGGCATATGCTCTACACTCATCCATTGTTTTTTTATTGTAATAGATTTTTATTGATGCGGAAAGGAATATCTTGAAGGAGAAGAATTTAAAATATAAATCAGTTGTCTAGATTTTGGAATCACCTCACAGATTGACATGCAACCAAGAATAATGAATCGTAAGGTGATTGAATGTGAAATTTGAAGGAATATAATGCCCTCTTTGATCATCCATGCCACACAGTATATTGGCCATGTCACCCATCTGGTGAAGTTTTATAGTGCAACCTTTCACATATTTGTTATTTTCATGGAATCATGAAAAGTAGTGCCTTAATTTTTTCGTGTTTTTCAATCCCAGAGGTTGTATTAGGGATTTAATGTAATGGATGGCTCATTTTTAGAAACTGGTCTGGAATAGTGAAAGCGTACATTTTTTCACAATGGATGTTGATAATTGGTTTGAAAATAACAGATGCTGTCCATGGTGGCTGACGGGTATTCCAGTAATAATATGTGGACTCCTGTTGTGATCTTTCACCCCCCTTGGATGCAGAAAACCAGTCTAAACAATGAACTCTTATGCTAATGTGGAACTTGTGGATGGAACTCCTGCCCCTGTTGTAAATATTGTGCTGTTGTGTTATGTATTTTCTAATAATAAGGCTGGGTTTCAATGTGACCTTAGCTGCTGATAGAGATCACAACAATTTTTGTCATCTTACGAAGGGTGTTATGCTTGGTCTATTGGTGAAGAGTATATTTGAATTTATTTATTACGACAAAAGAGGTAGATTTTCATTTAGATCTTTGCTCTATCCCTGTGTATGCCCGAAGGTGCTTACTCTGTTCAGCTTGTTAGGCAAATATGGTGTGATTTCAGTAATTTCCTTTTGTTGTACAACAACATAATTTGTTAATGTTCCAAGAGCTGGTTTTCTGCAGATCGCGCCTCTTCATTCATTATTTTCGACTTTCATTCTGTTGCTGTCTTTAGGAGGCTGTTTAACCTCATATATGTTTTTAATTTGGTTCATTTTTGCAAAATACATACCCTTAAAATTTATTTCTTCACCTGAATTTCATAGGATTTATTCATTAGTTACCTGTCTATGACCAATTGGATTTATTAATTCTTTAGCTCCATATTCCATCACTTTCAAGCTTTCCTTTACTACTGACATTGTAAGCCCACATATCTCCCCCACAGATAAGTATCTCCCATTAATTTGTTTTCATGGGGAATTTCCTTACAACAAGACTTATTTTATTAGCTGCTGGAAAATTTTCTTCAGGTGGAGTGCCTTTCCTCCCAGTGCTATTCCGCTCACCAATCTTGCTTCAATCATCACTGGTGTTCCTGCTCCCATAAAAAATCTTCCATTTGCCCTTTTTTTGATGCCTTCAATTTGTAGCATTTGCCTTTGATGTACTGTTGGCCATTTTTCAGACTTTCCTCTATTTATCTTCCAAGTTTCACTTCTTATTAGCATTTTCCCATGAAAATGAACCTCCTCTTCAGATCTCCCTTTTCTGTTGGATTTTACATAACAGGATGTAAAATAATGAGTATTTTCATGCAAATAAATTCAAAAATGATAATTTTTCATAGAGAATTTAATTGTTTCTATTAGGGACCAAAGGTGAAAATGCCACTTTTTAATGTTTCTTTCAATGTACATACTTCGCACTTGTACATGTATGTGTGTGCACTCTTTGAACCACTGCTCTCTTTTGGAGGTCACCCCTGTTTGTTTTTTGGTGTAGTTAGTATCCTGTTCCAGTGATTGTTATCATATATTTCCTCTGAATACACCAATGAGTCAAATGAACCTGGTTCTTTTGCTGCTTTTTTGTCAGATAAGCCTTGAGTTTTTCATTAGCAATACCAGGAGTAGAAGTATGACATGTGGATGTCAGGCAGCGGATGGCGCATCAGTGCAGTTTGTGGTATTAAGATTAGGCACTCATGCCATTTTGTTGTGCCATCAACAAGTGTCAGATGCACACAAGTGATGAATTGAAAAAGTATTTGCATGGTGTTGTGTTGCTGTGTTTAATAAGTCAAAATTTTTACTAAACAAAGAACATTCGCGGGCAGCAATCAATTTTTGCTTTCATTTGGAAAAAAACTACTGCTGAATCATACAGATTACTTCGAGAAGCTTATGGTAAGCATGCTCTACCGCAAGACATGTGTGAACGATGGTTTTGGCATTTCAAAAGTGGTGAATTTGATGTTGCAGGCAAGGAATATGGAAAATCACAAAAAAAGGTTTGAAGATGTGGAATTGCAAGTGTTGTTAGATGAAGATGATTCACAAACACAAAAACAACTCGCAGAGCAATTGAGTAGCTGTTCCCAATTGCCTACGAGTGATGGGATAGATTCAGAAGACCAGCAGATGGGTACCACATTACTTGAGTGACAGGCAGATGGAGAGGGGCACCTCTCTATCTGCCTCTTAAAAACACACATGAAATTTTTCTTGCGCGATGTAAAAGGAAGTTATTTGTGCAATGTATTGCTACTGGGGATGAAAAGTGGATTATTTTGAGAATCCCAAGGGCAAAAAATCATGGGTGGACCCAGGACCAATATCCACATCATTTGAATCACTTTGGCAGAAAGATGATGCTCTATGTTTGGTGGGACCAGAAGGGTGTGGTCTATTATGAGCCATTAAGACCTGGTGAAATGGTTAATATTGAGTGCTACCAACAATAATTGTTCGATTTGAACCTTTCACTGCTTGAAAAAAGGACCAGAATATCAAGAGAGTTAACTTAAGGCCTTTTTTCTTTATGACAATGCTCCATCACGTATGGCAAAACAACCACGCTCAAATGCCCATGCACCACTCGAATCCGTTAAGTCAAATTTTTAGAGTATATATATTGGGGTGAATTACAATGGGTTTTGATGTAGGAGGCATGCTTTAGTAGTAGCTATTTCTGACATTTTACTTTTATAGTGTACTCTCGTAGTGAAATGGTTCTGAGTACACAGCATCAATGATGCAACCTTTCATTTGGAATGCTCATCTGGACATTATCCAGGCTCATTTCAGGGTTTAATATACAGTAAACTCGATTATCAGTGCATGGATTATCTGTTTTGCAGATTATTCATGTTACTCTCTTCCAAGCACCTTGAAATTCTAATAAAATTTGACGGTAAAAGTAGTTATATACTTTAAAATTTTGATATACTTTTAAAAAAATACAAGTTTAAAATACCCTGGATTTCTTGAAAGTTTTTAATTTAATAAAATCAAAAGTTATAGTAGTGTTCAATGTTTTAATTGGAAAAATTTTGGCTATCCGTACTTTCCCATTATTGTTTCCCTCACATTCATTTCCCCAGAGAATTCCGTCCGGAAAATAAGTGTACTGACTCCTGGGCCCAGCCCAGGAGTCAGTACACTTTTTTTCCAGACGAACCCTGTATGTTTGAAAAAATTTGTGATCACTAGCAAAACTAAGATACTAGCAGAACAAGTGTTAAACTCAAACTGAAGGAGCAGGAGTGCAATAATATCGGGAATTCTGTTCTCTCTGTCATTTTTTATGCAAAAATTTGCTCATTGAGGGAGTCATTTTCAGTAACAATGTTTTTGCTCGTCACGTGAATTACTCAACTACGAGAGGTGCTCCTTAAGCGAGATTCCATTGTATATCATAGGGTAATAAGCTGTATCATGGGCATTACTTGTGATACTGAGTTTCTTGTTGCATGCCTTGGATTTACTTCAAGATTCCGCTGTATCTCTAGACTCTTAGACCCAGTAGTTATTGCTTTTATTTTGCTGTAGTAGTTATTATATAATAGACTTAATTACATATGAGAAAATGTGACTAACAGAAGCATCTGTTAATAATTGATTGAGATGAGAAATAATCAACTTTGCAGAATCAGGGATGATTTTGTGTAAGGTGAACATGATTACTTCATAGCTAATAATAACTAGGTTCCCATGTTACTTGGTCATCTTCAGGTGACCTGGAGACGACGAAGTAATGTGGGAGCCTATGCCTATGCCAAAATATATTTGATTAACAGTGGAATAGTGTATTTTTATTTGCTGCTAATCAATCATGAGTAGTAATAATTTTAGGGATCATATTTAAACAATAGTTGCAGTACTTGGAATTATATAGCTAAGGTCATTTAACTCATTGTTTCTGTCAATGACAGAGTACTTGTATGTATCATTTCACGTATAATATTGGCTTTTAAAAAATAGGCTGCTGAGGTCAGTTGTAGGTGCAATTCTATAATGTCAGGTGTTTCGTCATCCATTTCCTCATTTTCAAGTTGTCATATATGGTTAATAAATAACTGATGAAGAATGTAACAGTGGAAAAAAATATTTTTTGAATCATCAATTTGGTATTCATTGTACGAGAATTAAAGTTCAAGAATTCTGAATTTTTTTTCTGGAAAAAATTCTGCTTTGCATACCCCTAATAATTATACTTAATTTTATGAATATAGTTTTCAATTAACACTCTTAAAAAATATCTTTTGTTTGCTCAATAAGTACTTTTCAATGCATATAGCTTTATTTTTGTAAGACATTTTTAGTCCAAAATGTAAGCATTTATTTAAAGAATAAAAGAAGGAAAATGAAAAAATCTCCATTTCTTTCATCCAAATCTGCAAACATATGAATCTTACAAGTAGCATAATTTTTAGAAGGAAAATATAAACCTGGTTGGTCATCCTGATGGTGACATGCTGGATATTAAAAATTAAACATAAAAAGATATAAGGTGATTGATAACCCATTATTTACGCAGGATGTCATTTGAAGACAGAAAACAACTGTTGGAAACAAAGTTACATTACATAAGTGTCTATGAGTTTATGATATGGAGAGATAATTTCTGGTTTCCATCGATTTCCATCATCTTATGGGCATTAATAACCAGCTGAAAGTATATCACAAGTTTAGCACCTGGGTCAAGTTTTGCTGTAGTGTATGTTTAGAACCAGGAGTTTCCAAGAATTTTTTCGTGACATCATGGCATATGTATGTCTTGTATTAATATTTTGAAGGGGAAAAATCACTATTTTTCCAACTTAATAGTATTTAGATGAAATGTCACTGTTGCCAAATTCAGGTTCATCACCACTGCTGTTAAAGTGAGTAGATGATTATATATTTCATTTTATAACGTAATACCTAAATCATCTGATGAGGATTTTTTTTCTCATGAAGAGAAAGAAGACATTTGCCTGCTCTGTTCCAAGAGAAAATGAAATTGATCATTAACAGATTGAAGATATTAATTTAGTGTTCACTGACTGCTTTATGTAAACCCATATTATGTAGTCTTAACTAGGATAAGCTTATTCTTGAACTGCAAAAAAATTCCATTAGATTCTTACATGTCTCAGAACATCTGACTTGCATGACTGGATAAATTAGTTATCAATTATAGTTGTAGTAATAAATTACAGTAGTGCATCTTACCGTTTTCTGAAAATGTATTGCAATTTCTGAATTTGCATCCTTGTTTTATGCTGTATCACCTGTTGTCACTGTCTGCTGTTACCTGCTTGGTGGGATTATTCATAGTATTCTTGTAACTATCAAATAAATCCTCGCCACTGTTTTTGTATGTTAATCTGAGGAAGGGCAAGAGGGTTGCTGGGTTGCTGGTGAAATCCTATGCATCTAATTTTTTGTTATGTAAGACCATTAATGTCAATATTGTTTTGAGTCTATATTCTTCAGAATAAGCTGAAATATGCATGTATAAGATCTTGATGTAGTGTTATCTCACTTGAAAATGAATTTATTCATTAGTGAGAATGTTACGGGGTGGTGTTGACAAAACCTGTGTCCTTCATCTTCTCCACAAGAATCACTCACCTGCACATTAGGTGTTATTAAATCCCATAGCAAAATCACCTTATTTCACTGCTTACATATGTTTTAATTATCATGAATGGTTATTACAAAATGATTGAAAAGTGAAATAAGGAAAGAAGAGAATTGTGGTGTTTGGGACCATTCTTACCATGCAGGGAATCTTTTTCATAATTTAATGAATGTTGAAACAGATGTAGAGATTTTTGGATTTTTCTTCTCTAATGCACAGTCAGTGATATCAAAGAGAGTAGGAAACATTTATCAGTATCATTCTAAATGCCTGGGAACACTCCTCCATGAGTTATCCTTTTTTCAGTTTTCTTCCATAGAAGCATCTAGAACTGGAAGTAATGAGATAACCACATATTTTGAGAAGCAGTTGTAAGATGGAAACAAGAAAATTGTGCCATTTTGATTTCTTCAAAAGCAAAGTTAGTTTGACTACTCATTTTGGTACATCTGTTGGTCCTTGGTCCTTGCCTCACATAATGCCCCTTTGTCTCCTGTGCATTTGCAAGCTAGTTTTACGTAGCACCTCTGTAGTTGATTGAACTAGATATTTTTTCAGAACATTAACATAAAATATTGAAATTGTAGAAACCCTTCTTGGCTCATTAGGCACTAAAGGTGGTATGTCATTGGTGTGCTCCGTGTCAGCATCTCACCGCAGTAACCTGCAGCTGAGGCAGGGCACATGGCCGAGTGTAATGACTCATACGTCTCACCTTGCAGTCAACAAAGGTCAGTTCATTGTTCTTAAAATAGCCAATCTAGGTCGGCTGCAGAAATAAACCTATCAGCATGACACCATCCTTCAATGCTTTGCATTCTGATTGGTCTCGAAGCATTTGAGTCATAGATGCATGAAGTTGTCTTGTTAGATTGTGTTGTTAGACACAGTGTCAGGGATTTTCCAGAGAAAACCTTTTTTACAAATAGAGTCTATTGCATTCATCCATAGCATCAGAATACAGGAAATAGATTGAACAGTGATATCTGGCATCTAACTAAAATTGTATGCTCATCATATGAAAAAGGATTACAGCTGTATGGTCTCTGAACCCTCCTCATGGACTACAACCTTTACATGATGGAAGGGCTTGTGCATTCTAATGATCCCTAGAGCTGTGCTGGTGAGAGCAAAAATATTTGCTCCTGATGGGGTCACCCAAGCCAGATAGGTTGAAGGTTAGCATCCAGACGAAAGATGGTCCACACAGTGTCTATTCTTCAGTGAGGCACCTGCATCTGACCCCAGTGGGGCGGCCATTGAGTGAGTGTCAAGTTGAAAACACTATTGATGAAGGCAATGGGAAGCAATCTCAATTACCTATTTTCCTTAGAATTGAATGATTGTGTAAAAAAATGTGATGCTCAATTTCTGTGCTTAGCAAATGCCGAGGGTATGAACAGCATTGTTTCTAATTTCCTTAATGTGTGAACACTGAATTCCAGGGGAAAAACCTTAAGAGTCCTGCTCTGCACTCGAGAAAAATAAAGTGAACTGGTACTCATTAAGGAAAACTGAAGAACTTTTAATTGAAATAACTTCAGGAGCTCAGTAACTTCAACAAAGTCACCTGCTGATGTACATTTATGTGTGAGAATTTCACAGACTAAAAATCCTTTGATTTGCCTGGAATTTTCTTAGTGCATGCATATGCATTTAAGCATAGATGAATGAGACACATGATATGAATGATTTCAACAAGAGAGGCTAATACAAATAGGAAAATGTGAGATCTTTAGTGTTGTGATTATGTAAACTCCTAGGATAGATGACATTCACTCGATAGTTAATTCATAACAAGCATATAATATCATAGGGTGTGAATTAGTTAATAAAAACACTGGTTAATATTTTCCAGATGAAGTCTTCTGTTATATATAGCTTCTGAGACAATGGAAGCAAGTTAAATACATTTCCATAATATCTAATAACTAGTGCAAGGTGCTACCCAAAGTGTTGAAGAATTTGTATATTCTGCTCAAATGAAAAACAGCAAGAGGTTTTCCCACTTTACCACTTGGTGCACCTTTCAGTCTCTACTCGGCCAAGTTTCATCATCGAAGGTGCAGCTTGTTTTGAGTTATTGCTGCTTGCATTGCAACACGTTCTTGTGTTTATGCAAATTTCTAATTGGCTGATGCTACAAAGGAAGGGATTTGCATCAAATTCTGTTTCAAGCTCAAGAAAACTCCGGCTGAAAACTACTGCATGCTGAAGAAGGCTTTTGGTGATATTGCCTTGAGTCAAGCAAGAAAATTTGTTTGGTTAAAGCATTTTAAGGAAGACTAGGATTCTGTGAAAGATGGCAAACATTCATGTCAACTTGTTGACATGGGCAACACCAGAAATGATCATGTAGGTGAATGAAGTAATTTGGAAATACAGAAGGAAGACAATCCTTGAAGTTTGTGGATGACTTGAAATGTCATACAGAACTTACCGACTAATTCCAGCTGATGAGCTGATCAAGATATGAATTGCGGCATAGTTAGTCTCTTGTCTTCACATCAGGGATCAGTGAGACCTCTCGATTCTGGTGGATTGAGCTGCAAGAAGCAGTAGGAGATGATCCAGATGTCCTGTCCTGAATAATTACAGCTGATGAATTTTGGGTCTATGGTTATGACCCTGAAACAAGCAGCAATTGTCTCAGTGGCAGACATTATTCTTGCCAAGGCCAAAAAAAGCCTGCCAAGTTTGCAGCGACATTGTTGATGCTTATGATTTTTTTTTGATATTGGAAGAATTTTATGTTAGTAGTTTGTTCCACACTGCCAGGCTGTCAATTGGCAGTTTCACTGTGAGGTTTTGATGAAACTGGGACAAGTTTTGGCACCAAAGGCCCGAGTTGTGGAAAACAATGACTGGATGCTCCACCATGACAATGTGTCCACCCACAACCTTGCTCGATTGTCTGGACCTATCCCCTGAAATGTCTACATCTTTCCAAAAATGATAATTAATTTGACAGGGTGGCGTTTTGACTCTATTGAAGAGATCCAAGTGGAATTACAATTGGTCTTGAACACTCTGCAGCCTTCAGACTTTCAGGAGGGATTAAAAAAATGGGAAAATCACAGGGAGCATTGTGTACATGTGGGAGGGGCTACTTTGATGTTGACTAGAAACTAGAGTGCTAGGTAAGTTTTATGCTTTGTACAAGAACATTCTTGGAAATTTTGGGTTCTTGTAAAAGTATTTAGGAAGTAAACTGGAAATATAATCACTTATATTTGTACATTCTTCATAGCAAAAACAGGATACTAGTAAATTTAGAGTTGGATCAGCTTATTTGCCACCCATTTTTTATAAACTGTAATATAATGTCAGCTGCCAACAGATGCCATACATATATGCAGTTGAGCCCTGATGAAGATATGTAAATAAGTTGCGGGCTTTTAATGAATACCTTTTATTAATTTTTGAATTGTGAATACAATCATTCCAAATGTAATGTTTTAGTAATTTTGTATGTGTGGCCACAGAAAAGATTTATTCCTTTAATTTCATTCATGTGATTCAAGGCATTGAAATCTGCAGTATCACACCAATGCACCCACCTGTGAATGTTATTGTATAAATGGCTATTGGAATGGTGCGTTAAAAAGCTAAGACTAAAATTCACATGAAGCTAGGTCTGGACTATAGGCAGGATGAGGGACACACTCCACATTGGTTTTTAAGTTATTCAGCAACAACGCTTGCGATACTTGGCTATGCATTGTAGTGATGCAACATCCCGTCTGTTACTTTGAAATGTGGCCTTTTGTGAGTGATTTAGCCGACGTTAATTTTCAGTGCATCCATTAAGTATGCTCTGTTCACAGTTGTGTTTGCTGATATGGTATGCTGCTACATCATATCCTGAATATTGAATAAGATGCATGTGTCCATAACTTGTCCAGTAAAAGTTCCAATGTTGGCTTTTTGGTATTAGTGATGTGGGAGATTTCCACATACATCTTTGCTGTTTGCTCTCAGGATCCAAAATGATATAGTCAAGTTTCATCAGAATTAATAACCTAATAATTGAACTCCTTATCATCCTGTGATGTCCACTTCGGCTGCAAGCAAACCAGTATGCACTTGTCATGCTGTTCGAGTATGAGCAATCTCAAAATTTGCAGCACAAAAAAAATATCATGTGCAAATTTTGTGTTTACAACATGTGGGAAGCAACCAATGAAATTTTCACCATTTCTGTTAGTGCTCTTAATGTTATTTGATGATCTCCAAATGGCAACAGAAATGCCAGTGTGTACTTCTGTAAGAAAAGTAACTTGAGCTCTGAGTCTAGCTTCATCTGAAATTGAATATCTCCCTTTTTATAATATTTTCAACCATATTCTTCCTATGCTATAGCTAGAATAGACTCTCCATTAGCTGTCTGTAGCATAACATAGGCCTTACCACAATTTTTTTAGGCAAATGCTAATTTTGCAATGCAGCATCGTATTACTTTGAAGGCAAAGTGAACATGTTCCAACTGTCACCAGCTGCCTCTGATGCAATATTTGAGTCAGATGTGTATTAATGAAACTCTTACTTTATACACATTTTAAGCAAAGTTAATCACCTAAAATTTAATGTTTTCCCGATAAAGTTAAAATTTTTTATTGAACAGCTCTTTTACAAATCCCTCACTTTCCTTGTGTTACTTTTGCCAAAGTGCTTATATCTTGTGCCACTTTTACTGAGCAATTAAGCTCCCCTTTCAACATTTTATTCAGCAGGTCACTCCTCCACAGCCCTTCTATAACCTCTAACCAGTAAAAATCTGCTACCTACTTCACCAGAACAACTCACGTCACTTCTATGAAAATTGTCTCATTGCTTGCTCCTATGGATAAGAAGATGTTTATGAGCCTTGCAATAGATTTTTCAACTTTAAGATTCTCCATTCGTATTGATGCTTAGATCTTTGTGGGCTTTCTCTGAACTTTCATTCCTAGTAATTATTCCATTAATTTTACTAAAGCCATTAATAATTAGTACATGAACATCTATGAGAAGCTCAGAATTCATAACATGTCATAGGGAATTATATAGATGTCAGATTTTAGTAAATATTGTCATGCTTAAAATTTTCCCATCAAGGTGAAATATTTCACAATTACTTTTATTGAACCTGTTCATGTATCAGGCTTAACAGATACAGATAGTGAATGTAGGGTAATGATGGGCAGTGCCTGGCAGGGGATTAAGACAGGGATGTATGCTATCACTTATACTCATAAATTTGTATGGAAAGAAAAAGGTAAGCAAGGCATGGGGTGGGAAGTGTTGGAAGCAGGAGTAAAAGTAGGTAAGGAGCTCATCCAATCAGTTAATTTGCAGATGAGGAAGTGTTATTTACACAGTCAGCTGAAGAGTTACAATCATTAAAATGCAACAGTTTTGGTGTGTAAAAATCATTTACCTTGACCTGGTGAATGATTTTTACACTTTGGAATTGTTGCATTATAATGCATATTAGCAGATGACTCCGTCAGTAGTTAGTGTTGTGGCATCTCCCGGAGTTTCTTGGAAGTTAAAATCATTACTTAGCACATTGCAGAATTATGATTGGTATGGGATGAGAATTAATATGGAAGTAATGAAAATCTTCATTATTGGGGAGGCTAAGATATACATTAAATTTGGGGGATATTTATTCTAATAGAAATATGTAAGTAAAAGATTAATGGAAACTTATATTTGGAGCAAAGTTCTGTATCCCTTACAAACTTGATCATTGAGGCAAGAGGGTAAGTGTAGATAGGAGGCTTTCAAGATGTCAATGTGGGAAAGAATGGAGAAAATGTAATGGTTGAAAATGAAAACAAACAATGAAGTTCTAGGATTGATAGGAAAAGAGATATTTTTTGTGGAGAAGAGACTCTTGGGAGAAATTCAAAGGAGGCAGGACAGTCGTATTCAGGAGGCACTGAGACACAATGGAATGCTGAAAAGAGTAATAGAGAAGAGAGTTCTGGGAAAGTAATGTTGAGGGAGGAAACGTATAGGCATTTTGGATGGAATTAAGGGAAGTAGAAAGTATGCAGATCTGAGGTGTAAGTTATTGTACTTTATGGTAGGGTTTTAAGAATATTGCATATCACATTAGTTAGAGCCTAGGAATACTTTTTTTTAGTCTCAGGGTCCATCTTAAATCTGTCCTAAGCTAGTTGAATGCTGTTAAAGAAGTTAAAAATCTTAACTGACCAAAACCTGTATTTATCGTTGAACATGTAATTTTGGTTTTGGAAAAAATTGGGTGAAGTGCAGTTTTGGGCTATTTTCGTGTTCCAGTTATTCATATCATCAATCCATAAATGGCTGCTCCTTTCTGGATCCTATGTTGTCACAAGTGGTCAATCATAGCTGAATAAGAATGTGTTGTGTTGGAAAAGGATGTTGATTCATTAGGAAAATCCATGCTTTGTATATCCTCATCCCTAATAATGTTATTATGTATTATCACTATATTTTTGAATTCACATTTCTCTATTTTAGCCTGTTTTTCAAGGTTTAATATCCTTGTTTTGCATCTTTTTTTCAAAAGTCTCTTTTTTAATTCAGTCTTGCCAATCTGAGACGTGCGTTTTTCTTTTTCTGGGAGCAGATTGATGTTTGTTTCTTTAAATGGAAACATTGGTGTTTTTTACACAATTTAAAAATAAGTATGCTTTCGAGTTGGATCATTGAATGATTGATTTTAATAAAAGTAATAAATTACTAAAGTACATTCTCCAAATAAATGCGACCACACTCATTATGCTTAGCAAAATAGCAAAATGTTTGATATCATTGCTTAATTAGCATCCTAGTAGCTTCTTACATCCTATCACAATTTAATTGGGTGCTTAACTCTGTAACCCATAACTCGTAGAATTATTGCTCTAGGATATAGGGTGCATGCAAAACAAATTTATAGTGAAAAAAATCCATCCAATATTTTGTCCTTAAATAGCCTGTTAGCTCAGAATTTGGATGGAGAGTTGCATCATATATGTCATTATGGAATGAATGAAATATTTTTAAGTTAAACTTTTTATCAATTTGAATCAATATATATGCATGTTCAGACAAATTCTAAGTTCCTAATGGGTTTTACTTTGGTAAAAAATTAAAGCACATAATTGAGAAGTAAATTATCATCCCATAGGTTAAATTGAGTGAGGTTTTAAGTGTGTTGAAGATATTTCTACATTTTTTACACCTTTTAAAATTAATAGAATTTAATGCTGAACCTCCGGCCCAAATGATGCACTTTAATTTTTTATGTTCGAATTTACAAAAATACATACTTGTATCTGACAGAAAATCAAAGTATTTCAATGTTAATACTTAATACAAAAGACTTGTTAAATTAGAAAATTAGCAGCTATGTCAATGTTAGTTGTCCTAGAATCTGGATGAGATGGTGCAGTGGCTAATGTACTGCTTTTTCACCCAGAGTGGCATAGGTTCGAAGGTATCTCGATCCCTACTTGAGGTGCTTTTGGGAGAGCACTTCTATCCGTTGGATGGGATGTTAAGTTGTGGACCCCTTGGCGCCTTTCTTTAAGAGAAGTAGGCTAATGCCGATGCAGGGTTTCTCTCCACCCTTCCTCCATCCCCATCCATCCCCAATGGTGCAAATTACCTCAACTTTCAGTCACCTCCCCTAATAACTACTGCTATGAAGCCTGGAATGCAAATTTGATTTGTAAAAAACAAAAAAAGAATTAAAATAATTGGCTCATAATTTATTATGTATTCATAATTCTTTTTTTTACTCTTAAACATTCATTATTGCTGATGATTCGAGATTTTGTGAAAATCTAGGTCGGCATTATCATTTAATTAATTTGTGGCATGCCACCACCTTATTAGAGTGATACTTCGTAATATATGATGCAACATTTTCTCAGGCTTTCTCATGACATCCACATCACCTGTAGTCTGTGGCAGGTAACCCATAGAATCTAGGAGCTTCTTAAAGTCGCCGATGAAGTTCTCTGCTGCCTTAGTGCCACAGAGACATGGTGAAGCAGCAGCAATGTGTAACATCATGTTCTATTCTTTCCATTGATGGAACTTTTGGAATTATGAATCCAGAGTTCATATATAGAGAATAGGTCATATATAGAGGTCAGAACAGGGCAGTCATTGGAACGTAGTTTAATTTCCATTCTGGAGTTTCAGTTCACAGTTTTCTTTCCATTCTTCTATTATTTTACCCGTAGCAAATTATTTCATTTATTTTATCATGTGTATGCCTCAGTTTGACTTACTCTGCTCCAGCATTTCATGGGTAAAAGAAGTATAATTCTATTGATTATTCATTGCCAATTTCAACATCATTTATGAGGTTGACCTTAAAAGTTATTGGCCTGATAATGTAAACGACAAAATATGCTTCAAAAAAGTTTTATTTTTTTACATAATTGCCTTTAATATTGATAATTTCATCCAGCGGTGTTCTATTGCCATTAACCTGTCTGTATTATGTTCTTCCGGAAGTGATCTGGGGAATAGGGTGGTGGATGTTCCAACACTTCATAGTGCAAGTCTCTTAATTTTCGCATCGGCAAGGCACTTATGTGGGCAGGTGCATTGCCCTAGTGGAAAAAGTTTTTTCCTTTGCATGTCAGGCCTGGATGCCCGAATTTTTACTCTCAGTTTTATTAGAAGGTTAGAATAGTAATCCACTGCTATTGTTTTACCTTTTTCAAGATATTTGATTGACAGAATTCGTTTTTATCCAAAAAAAATGGATACCATGACTTTTCCTGCCAATGCCTTTGTCTTCTTTGGAGTTGAAGGACTGGCTTCTATCCATTGGGTGAATTGTTGTTTCGATTTGGTAGTGCAATGACAATTCCATGTGTTATCCATTGTTACAAATCGATGCGGAAAATCACTTTTGTTTTTTGTAAAGTGCACTAAGCAATGTTTGGAAAGTATCATCTGAATGCAGTTTTAATCCCCAATGAGCAGGTACAGAACTTATTTTGCACAAAGCGTTGTATTGGGCAATTCCTTGAGTAAAATGTAACCAATATGTTCTTGATATCCCTAGAGTATTAACAATTTCATACACCTCCGTATACCAATCTTCCAAAATCATAAATTGAGTAGCTTCAGGCGTGATATGGTGGAAGTCGAACATAATGAATAACTGATCAAAATACTTTTCCAAATTCCAAAGAAACTGCCACTTGATAACATTTTTTTATTTAAATAAAAAAATTTTATCAAGGGGAAGAGTTTTTTGATCAGTTATTCATTCCAAAATCATGTTATCCACTTTTTTGATGATTTCCAGTGTGGTTGCACTTTTTGGGTGTCCTTCTCATGGATCATCTTGGAGGCTTTCACGGAACTGTTTAAACTTGGCTGCCAATTTCTTCATAGTGGAAATGGGAGGAGAAGAGTCCTCGTATTCACTCACAATCCTTGAAAGAATTTTGGTCGGAATTTAACCTACTTAAGCAAAAAATTGATCACTTCTCAATACTCGATATTTTCCATTTGTAGAAACACATGCATCACAACTGATTGAAACAACTGACTACAGCAAACTGCTGGATGGATTGGCTTGCAATTTAACAGGGTGTCTACTTAAAGTTGTGCCAGCATGAGAGAAAAAAATCATGCGAGTAGTGGTGCCATATATGGGCAATACCAAGAAATTTTCAAACCACCCTTGTATTATGGCCTCAGGCCCAGGAAATGGGCAGTTTTTGATTGTCAATATGGTAAAATTGCTTTAAAACTTAGTGACTATGTTTTAACTTAAATAGATTATTGAAAACAATTTTGTTCTAGAATTTTGGCTTGATGTTGATTATATTTCCTTGAAAATCCTTGGAAACCTTAATTGCCATGTATTGCCATTAATTGTAATTATAATCTAAAATTTAATTTAAAAATGGGTGGTCATAACTTTGGAGCATGAATTGGCGCTTGAGGTAAACACTTAAATTTACTTTCCTTAAGGGACATGATAGTCCAGTTGTTAGGGTGCTGGATTATTAACTAGGAGGTTTGATTCTGTGGACTTTCAGCTTCACCCAAGCTGAGTGAATTTTTGGGTACGAGTTCTTCCTTGGAAACCATAGGTGGTACAGGGAAAGGAACTAGTACCCCCACCCTAATGTGTGAATTTCACATGGTGTTGGTCTTAGTATTAGGTGAACACTACTGTCACCTTTCAAACCATGTTTTGAGTTGAATACTGCATTTATTTTTTATATTTCTTATTGATTGCACTGCAGCTGTAATGAGCACATGGGGTTATTAAAATGGTTCTATGAAGGTTAAATTATAAGCATGATTTTATTTGATCTGCATTTCTAATTACCAAATACCCTAATGCACTGCTGTGTAGTTTGACATATATTTCTATTCCCTAGCATTTGGTGAATGATGGAAAAGTATATAATTCTGGATTAAGAAATATTTTAATTGGAAATATTTTATTGCGTGAAGATTGGATGTCTACTAGGATTTTTCATGAATAAGTTTTTTCCAATGTGAAGTTGCCAGAATGCTTTATGCATGTTATGAATGAAAAGAGGCAAGACAAGCACTTATATTTGTCAATATAATAAATTGTTACTAATATTTTCATATACATTAAACTCTTGATTATCATTGCTAATGACTGCAGAATGAAATGCAGATAATCAAAAAACCCATGTAACCAAAATATGTTGTGATATATACAGATATTTAAATAGACTTAGGTTTTCATTCCTTGTGATTAGTGCACATTTTTTAGTACATTTATTCCATTTTCCGCCATTTTCAAAAGGGTGGAAATATAGTTTTCCAGAACAGAACTATTATCAAGTGAATTGTAGAATGTAATTTCCTCAGACAGATAAACCAATCACAAAGCCAAGAAAAAACAAATTTCTGGCAAAGGACGGATATTGACAAAATATCGATGATTCAAATTCGTTGCTATCATTTGATACCGATTAAAATGATAAGCGTAGATAGTTAATGACTATTTTGTAGCATAGGAAAGCTATGCATTTGCTCGCTGTAAAGGAGAATATGGATTTCTCAGGGCTAATGATTGCAAGGGACACAATGTTAGGAAATTACGGATAGTAAAAATCATTTAAATTGAAATATTTGAGTTCAATTAACAAGTATTGATTTTGTAAAATTGAAAACTTCCCAATAAATTCAATGTATCAAACTTGTATTTTTAAAAAAAGTTTAATAAAGCTTCAACATTTTCAATTATCTTTTGTAATTTTATTAGGATTTTGAGCTGCTAGGAAGAGGAGAGCATGGATAATATATAAATATGGGGACAAGGAGGAAACAAGCAATTACAGTCCTAATTCCCTCACATCCATTTAGTACAAGGTTATGGAATATATAGTTGCTAGTTCGATCGTGAGACACCTTGATAATATAAATTATCTATGACATAGATAAAAATATTTGGGGTTGGATTAAAGACTTTTTGAATGGTTGGGTACAAAGAGTAATGATAGATTGTGTTTGCTCAAATGCAGTAGAAGTTACTTTAGGTGTTCCCCAGGGGAGTGTTATTGGACCTCTTTTATTCCTACTTTGTATTAGTGACATTGACTCTGTATTCAGTAGTCAGGTACGTTTTTTTGCAGATAATACAGTGGTTTACCATGATATCAATGATCCTTAGAACAGAGCAGCTTTATCAGATGACCTTCATGCTATACAATGCTGGTGCGACACTTGGCAATTAGAGTAAAATTTAAAAAGGGCGCAGTCTTAAATTTTTGGAAAAAGACCAATTCCCACCTAAATGCCTACTGCATTGGGAGCATGGAAATGGAATCTGTAGACTCAATTAAATACCTAGGTTTTACCATCATTTGCGATCTCTCCTGGGGTGAAACACATACAGGGAATATGTGGACAACCTTACAAAAAATTAGGATTTATTAGATGAGTACTTGGTAAATGTGATGAAAAGGTCAAAGAAAAATGTTATCTGTTGTTGGCTAGGTCTCATTTAGAATATGCTGCAAGTATATGGAATTCTCACAAAGTTGGATGAATTGCCACATTGGATCGCGTGCAGCGTAGAGGATCTAGATTTGTTAAACATTGTTATGGTAAACTTAGTAGCGTATCCAAAATATTGGAGCAGCTAGGCTGGGAATCACTGACAAGAGTGAAGATTAAATTACAGATTGAAACTCTTGCATAAATTTGAAGGACGTCTCTTTAACAATATGTTGAAAATATACTATTACCCCCATCAAACTACGGCAGGAGAGATCATTTTGATAAAATTAAAGGGATTAAGTGTACAACAGATAGATTTAAGATGTAATTTTTTCCACGGACAATTGGGGATCATAATAGCATTGTTCAACCACGGTACGCTCATGTTCAGGTAAAACTATTCTGGTATGTATTCAACCCCTGCCACACACACTTGCAGTGGCTTTCAGGGTATATACATAAATAAATAAATAATCCATGCACAGATAATTGAGATTTTACTGTATGTATGTAAAGGCTCAATTGTATGCAATTTTAAAGAGAATTTCCCTAATTCTTCAGTTATAATGCAAGATCATCTGAATATAATTGTATCATCACATTAATTCAATAGTTTATTGGCAATCGTAAATTCATTACATCTAAGAATATTCATAGATATAAGGATATACGGCTTTGCATATTCTTCTTTACTTAGGATGTTTTTCTTGGCACCATCATTAATGTGTTCACAACATTTCCCCAAACCTTGTTTAATTATCATTAGATTGACTACATTGCTAGAGTCATTAATCCATTATGTGATTAAACCTAGGCCTGATTTCTTATCTTTTGTTCTCTTTCAGTTTAAATCCTTTTAATATAAAGTTGGAAATTCCTTGACCGAAGACTTGATTATCGAAGAAATCTTTTTGGGAGTTGGTCTCATCATCTCATCCATAATTATGCCCTTTTTGTAACATAGTGTGGATTCACCAAAAATAATAGGAAGAAAAGTGAATGAATGAATGCTTTGATGTACATTAAATCTTTGAAGTTTGGCAATTACTTTTTTATATTTAATATAATGGTTATGGAATGCATGCATGCCCAATATAATTATGTGGCTCATAAAACAAGGGGTGTAGAATAATGTTTTACCATGTTTACTACTTGAAGTGGAGATGAATTTCATTGGCCATAGTTTAAATGTGTTTTTTATAAAATACTAGTAGTTTCCATTGTCATAATCTTAAGAGAAGTATACAAATGTTTTAGTTGGTAAGCAGTTGCAATTGATGGTATCTTGCCATTCTCTGTTATTGTGTAACCACATACTTGATGACTTACATCCTGGTATGATAGAAAAACTCTGCCATTCATATTCTGCTGACTATATCCCTCTGACGTCTTCTGTTGTTAGAGATCTTGCACCCATATAAGTCTTGCTTGGAGGTTTTTATTCCTAATTTGACTACAGACCGTTACCTTATCTTTAATTTTGTGTATCTGAAGATTGTACTTTTTCATCTTCCACTTCATGGTGACTAGTATTCGGGTGGTCTTTTTTCTTTATTGCAACTATAGCTGCAAATTTATGCATACTTATACCTCTCCTTCATCCTTTGTCAGCATGCAAGTGTGCACCACTAAGGTATTTGTGTGTTTTATGACTATCTTCACATTAAGATTCTTTCTTTGTACTGTAGGAATTTCTTCACTCTCATTGCAGCACTTTTCCACAAAATCATGCCCATTCCAGCATTATATTCTTGAAGCCTGTGTGAATGATCCTCTTGCTTTCACTTCAAGAGTCTCCTTTGAGCCATTTTATTTTACTTGCACACAAGATATCGAACTCAAATTGAAGAATTTCTACCTTTACATCCTCTTGCCTCCTGTATACTGGGAATGCCTGGACATTCCAAGTCCTAATCATAATTTGATTACCAAATTTTACTGATCTACTCTTTCTAGTAGTCCTTTCCCAGTGATTTGAATTGGTTTATGCCTAAAATATTTTAATGGAGAGGGTTCTTGTCACTTTTTTAAAATCAACCAAATAAATAATGTTTTGTTGGTTGCTCCTCTTTGGGATGGGAGTGGTTTCCCAATGCCTAGGAATTGTAGTGCTGCAGAAGTTGAAGTCATTTTTACCATGCCTGCAGTGAGATGTGTTGCTGCTCTGACCACTATGGTCTCCACCTTCATTCAGTTAAGAAAAGTGGCTGACCCCTTCTCTAGGTAATTAGCAGCCTATTGTTGGTGGCACCCACTCACCAAGGCATGGGACTTTCTTACCCTTTCATTTAATTTTTAGGTCATCTTGTGCAAGGATTGTGTTCTGTTGTTTGCAAGCACTGCTGCTAAATGTCCTTGGTTGCTTATTCATTAAGCATAATCATTTATTTCGCAGCTAACTTCTACATCTAGAGGGTGACTCATCATCCACTATGTGGAAGAAAATCAAGAGCTTAAGGCTAAACTATTAGATGCAAATCATATTTTCTCAGTTATATTCCTTGGAATATCTTTAAATTTAATTTTAGTGAGAAAGTTCTTATTTGGAGAATAATATATCATGAGTGTTAATGTAAAACATATTACCAATTAGCATTCAAATTTCCTGGTGTTATTTATGGGTACCAGTGTATTTGCATTGGTCTTAGGCATGTAAAAAATTAACTAGTTCACTTTGATGTGTAAGAAAACTGAGTCAATAATATTATCTATGTAATAATTTTAACTCATTTCTATTGATTAATTTACAGGGAAAAGAAGAATTGCACATGTCCCAAATGTTTCAAAATTGTTGGATGCCAAAGAAAAAATTATTGCTGAAGTTCAGAGTGCGAAATCTGAACCAACAAAATCTCAGACCATTGCTAAAGGCTCACAGAGAGTTGCCCATGTTCCACCTAAGGTATGGTTCTATTTTAAAGGTTATTTTCTTGAGTAACTGAATTGTGATCAAATATGTGAATTGTATCTTTCATTTTGTATGCATTTCCATGTGCATATGTATCTTTCATTTTGCATGCATTTCATCTCCATGGTCATTGGAAATTAATGGCAATTTTAGAATGACCTATACATAAGACAATCAGACAGCATCGAAGAGGCTAGAATAGAACCTTTTCGCAATAGTATCAGTGGGGTAAAACTAATATAGAAATAATCATTGAAGACATCCGTTGAAAATGTTGTAGTACAACATTTTTTGTCTAATTGCAAATTCTGAAGAAGTTGCTATGCATGATGTAGTGTCTATTTTAACTACTCCCAGGCGTTTATGAAATCAATCATGTTTTTTCATGGAAACCACAAAAAGCTGCCAGAGTGTAAGATCGCCTGTGCAATTTGATGATTGCTTTTGTGTTTGACAGAAACATGTTGTGCTTGTTCTAAAGATTTCTTCTTCGGATGATTTTAGGATTAGTAGGCCAAAATAATAGCAGAGAAACAAGGTGTAATTTGCAGGAACTTTATCGAGTTAAATAATGTGAGAAAATATCAACCAGGGAAAAAAGGTAAAGAATCCGGGATAAATCCTTGTTAAATTTTGTTTTAGGCATTACATACATACATATTACCCTGAGCTACCACTAGGGTTTTTGACAGGGGGTAATTACTCACCAGAATAATATTGACTTGAAATACTTCTCCCCCCTGATGCAGTTTGATGACGTTACTCTGATCCCTTATTGTTGGTTGGAAAAATAAAATCTTAAATCTACCTATCCCACACTTAATCTCTGATTTATTAATTGGAAAATCTCTCCTACAATTTCATTCATTCATTAAATTAATTTATCCATTGTAGGTGAAGCATAAGCTATTTCGGTAAGACTTTTCATTGTATAAATTGCTGAAAAAACTCATTTCAATGCAATTTTACATCTGTATTTCAAGATTATTTCAAGCCTTATCTTTTTCATCTTCTATATTTATGTTTGCTGCTTACATGAACACTGCAACAAATAGTCTCTCTTGAGGTATGAAGATTTTCTTTTTACTATTCTTCCTTTGATAATTAATGCACTCAAGATGAAGGTGGTGAAGGCAATATCTTTGAAGGCATAGTTGCCGTAGCAGCTAAACGTAAGGGCCAACGTCAAAGCCAACCAACTCAAGATTGCTAGAGGCCATACTGTATGACCATAGTAGTAGCAGTATTTAGGGGAGGCAACTGACAGCTTAGGTCATTTGCGCCATAGGGGATGGATAGGAAAGGATGAAGGGTGGAGAGAAACCCGGCGTCAGCATTAGCCTACTTTTAACAAAAGTCGCCAAGGGGTCCGCAGCTTAACGTCCCATCTGATGGACGGAGTATTCACTCAAAGTACCCTGCACAAAGCACCTCAAGTAGGGATCGAGATACTTCTGAAAAATATTCAACACCGCCGGGATTTGAACCCTGGCCCTCTGTGTGGGAAGCCAGTATGATAGCCACCGCACCATCTCGATCCCCCCATATAACCATAGGCTCACTTGGTAGGAGCATAGTGCATTATACCCCTCAATATATCCACTTTGATTTTCTTGATTTCAGAGTACTTTAGTGCATTTGAATCAACATCTTAAAAATATGTACCTTAGAATGAAGTTCACATTGGCCAAGCAATATCTTTATATATGTCATCAAGCATGACGCAATATACTGTGATGAAAAATGTTATAAAGATATAGCTCGACCAAACTTTCATGCGCAGAAATTCATACCAGTGATATCTGTCCTTCAAATATGATTTTATATCATTTTTGGTGATTTCACTAGTCACGCAGGAGACTTCAACCCATGCACATCGTGGAATACTGCTGGATTTTGAACCTTTAAATTCTGGTTTTGTGCAACAAAACATTCGCAAATTATTCTTTTATTACAGTATGTTTTTTTAAACTTAAATTTACGAAACCCTCAGAATCGTAGAGCATGTCTAGTTGATTATAAAATACAGTGGTTCTATGGTTTTTACCTGCAGGCTGAGTATTACCATCACTTCAAGTGTCATATTGTTCACCTCTTTTACTTCAATTTGATATTTGGTAAACTCAGCAGTCTCTCCCTAGATAGGTCGAGCTGAACGTCTTCATGATGCCCTACTACTTCCACGGTATCAGGCTGAACTGCACCATGGTTGATAGCTATGTTATTTGTGATGATTGGCTGAGAATCACTTCCTACGGAAGGAACTACCTTCTTATCATGGCATGTAAATGAATCCACAAAGATCTTCCTAACTTATGTATTACGAGATGCTGATTTCTTGACTCCACATTCTGCGTGAGAAAAAAATTGCACGATTGTTAAAAATCTTCAACTCTCTTTTTGAATCTGTAAAGCCAAACAGTGTCATTTAAAAATTAGTAAAGATCAGACTTCAAGGTTTCAAGGTTAATACACTTGATCATTGAAATACCAGGAGAGATATTATGCAGCAATATACACCCCAAATGGTTTTCTATGAATATTTGCTTTATTATAATTTCAATTATTTTGCGATATCATTTGTATGATTTAAGATTTAAGGAGAGCAGTTAACTATGTATTTTGCTTATGCATTTGACCAATGACTGGTTGTTTATTGGTTTTCAATCGTAGGATTTCATATGCTATTATGAAGGGATGAAATACTATCAGCTAGATGGTAAAGCTATGGTTTTAGAGAGAACGTCTCAAAGAAATCATGAAAGAAAAAAATATCAACCCAGGAATTCTTAGTTAAGTCAAAAAAATGAATGAAGAAACTATTTTATTTATTTGTTTAAAATAACTATAGAGGTAGGGATATTTGATGCAGTAAGAAAGAATCTTTCTATGTATGTCTGGTTTTCTTCAGAAAATAAAAGAAATAGCATATCAAACTTCCTTTCTTAATTCCTGTGAGAAATTCCATATCCCTCCACACATCCTTTCAATTAGGAAACTGGGAGTACGAAAGGAGGTATTGGGTGCAAAGCACTTGGCGGGGACCCAGGTGACACAACCGCTAGACTCTTTAACAATAACATGACTATGGAGCAGGGTACAATGAAGGGGCAGGATCGACATTCAATGTTGATATGATGAAGGGGTGATTATGTATAAAATAAATATGTATTATAATTACGCATTGAGCCAATTTTTGGTGGAAATAAAGGCAAATGAGTTTGTCAATTGATTAAAAAAATGTTACAAAACTGCATCGTCTCCACTTCATCAAAAAATTGCATAAAAAAAGGATAAACAGAGCAGAGTGAGTTTTATACAAGAAATTGAGAATAAGAGTTGATTAAAATGTTTTCAGTGTTAAAAAATGTGAGCACTTCTGAGTGTATGCTTACTATCTCAACACCTGGCCGCCTGACCATATAAATGTTTAGATGGATCCCTGATACCCAGATTCAAGGTATCAGATTTTGTGATAAAATGCATTTATGATTTTTCTTTGTTCTCCCTAATTATTGTTCAGTAGTATAATTTATACTTGCTGTAGTTCTCGCTTCATTCACAGTCCTTAGGAGTAGTGTAGGTGGCAACTTAGGCAATATCATTGCTGTTAACCAGTCAATACCAGTGATGTTAATGAGTAATTTATAGCTGTATACCTGGCAGATTTTAGTAGATTTGTTGGGTATAAAACAATGTTGACCCACAGCTAGAATATTGTTTCCATAAAGAAAGTTTAGCAAATGATTGTATTAAATGTTCATAACAATCTTTGCGAATAGTTTAATTTGGCTGGTTGGTTTGGCTAGTTATATTTAAATCATCTGCAGCACCTTTTCTTTTATAAATAGGCACATATTTTGAGCTCCTATTGGAGGGTGAAAATATTATTAATTTATGATATTAATTAGATGTCGCTGTGGATCTAAATGAGGCCATATGAAGTAGGGATTTAATCTGTTAATATCATGTAGACTAGGTGCATCATTTGAGAACATTTTTTAACTATGACTATGAGTTCAAATTCCAAACGTGACACGAGAAGTATATATTTCTATTTCTCTCTGTGTCTAACTAGGGAGGGCATAGTCAATATCATCTATTCCTATTTGTTTGGGTTTAACCAAATATGTAAGGCAATTTAGGTTTATTTATTTATTTAGGTTAGGCAAAGTAGGTTTGAAATGTAAGGAATGCTTTTTGAGCAAATCATGAGAGCTCTGGAATCATCATGAAGACCGACAGAACTTAAAGCTTCTTATCCACATGTTTCTTTGTCAATTTTCCAAGATTTCTTGATTCTGTTAGAAGAATTAAGGATTTTGGTATTATTAAATTCTATATTTGTTGCATTTTCTCTATGGTGCTTAAAAGTAATCTGCCAGTAATTCCTCATCATTTGATTCTTTTGCCAATACAAAATGATTCTTCATATTTGCAGGAAAAAGAGAAACTTCAGGCATAACCCAAGTTTTTCCATGTTTCTCTGTTGGCATCAGAAGCTTCTGCCCTAAAGGAGAAGCCACATTGAAGTAGGACGAGATCTTGTTAAAAAATAAGTCAAAATTTACATTAAAATAGTGCATCATCATGAAAATCACCACAGGACTCATGTTTATCTATGTTGATGAAATCAACCTTGTTTATAGGTAGATTTCTGTCGGTCAAGTTTATTAGTTTTGTGGGAATGTGTGTGTGTAGTGATATCAATGGCTTTTTGAGGAAGTCTTTACTAGATCACTTTTTTGTTTGAAATAATATTTTTTTCTTCTTTCCCTGTGCACAGGAGGTTACTTGTAGACCATTAATATCATCAGTTGATGGATCAAAAATACCAGCTAATGTTCGACAGAAGTACTGTAACCTTATGTTTGATGAGCTACTGAAGAAAATGGAATCAGAGGAGGATTGTTGCCGATTGGTAATATATTAGGAGATAGGTTAATGCATTTTTTTATTTTATTTGGGTAAAAGTTTATTGTAACATCCATGTTTTAATTTTTTTTAGGCTCTTATGGAAGAGGAAAGTTGTTATTCTCGTAGTTCATCCAGAAATGTGTATGTGAATCTAGCCATAATTACTATCCAACGACTAAGAAATTTGGCGGTTACAGAAGGGAAAGGTGAGGGAAAAAACTGGATGTAAAATTTATAGCCATAGATTACTTAGACCCTGATGTACGGGTAATGTCAAATTTGGGAAATATAATATTATATAATATTATATAATATTATATAATATTATATAATATTATATAATATTATATAATATTATATAATATTATATAATATTATATAATATTATATAATATTATATAATATTATATAATATTATATAATATTATATAATATTGTTACCTGAACTTGTATGGATTTAATTAAAACCCAACTAGAGTACAGATAGAAAATGATAATTCAAAGGTTTTATGTGATATTCTTTTTCCATCATTGAATTGAATATTTTCTGGCCTTATCTACTATCATGACTATCATATAGTTTGCTTGTATGAAGTAAAATAATCCTGTCAATTCACTAGAATAGTTTTGCAATCATCCTAATACTTCATCTAATATCTAGTATAAATATAGCTCTGGCCTACAAAATTTGATGATGAATTCATTTTCCCTCATGCTGGTCATTTGTGCATTTTTATGTAAACATTAGGTGTGCTTTTGTTTCCATGCTAGTTGCTAAGAGCATAGATAAATTCTTAAAGGACTAAACTGCGTAAAATTTGGTTGCTCCTGCTGCTTAAAGGATTTTTACCATTTCTTATTTATTTTGGCAGATAATAGAAGTTTTTTAAGGCTAGACAAGCTTTAATTCCTCAAATTGTTTATTTGAGACATTTCAACACAATGAATTTTAATTTTGTTGATTCTATAGTTCATCCTCAAAAACATGGCAACCTACTGTACCAACCTACTGTATGGGACCACACTCTTTCCAGGGTTTTGAGTTTTGAGCAGGGTTTGAGGGTTACACTAACTCTTAAGTATCTATATTACAAAATTCTTTGCATAAAGTACTTATCATCTTTGAGCATTTGACATCTTAGCTTTGGAATAAAGAATTAAATATGGTGGAAACTAATGCAATGAGCATATTAGTTCCGCGATCTTTCTTGTAAAGCAAAACCCTCATTTAGCGAAAAAAATTCCCATATAAATTAATGCAAAACACAATAATGTGCTCCATGTCAAAAAAATAAATTATGCAAAAGATTTATTCGGAGGAAATGATGTATACTGTAGAACCTTGCTGAACAAACATCTTGCATAGCGAGTAATTCACATAATTGGCAAAAATATTGTGCCCAAAAATCACTCATTTAATGAGTGACTTTTCACATCATGAATAATGAGATTTCCGAAATAGAAGCGCACCTGCTATGTCAGTTTGTGCTTGGCATTCCTTCTGCTGGCATGGTAGGGTTGCTAATGATCACACATTTTTTCCAAACTTGTAGTCAGGCATATTATTTGTGATTTTTTTGTGTGCAGTGTGCTTCAGTACTTCTTGAAGTCACCTTTAAAATCCTCTGCTGCCTTTGATTCAGAGCTTGTAGCTTCACCATGCCTCACAATGACAATGGATGCCGGCTCTTCTCTGAAACTTCTCGAACCATGCTTGGCTTCCCTAAAATATTCCTTACCCGACTTCTTTTTAATGAGTTTGGAAAAAAAATCACAAATAATATGTTTGAGCACGTTTGGAAAAATGTGTGATCACTATCGACACTAAGGTGCTAGGGGAAGGAGAGCTAATCACAAACTGAAGTAGCAGGCACACAATCATTCCAGAAATCCTCACTACTTAGCACTGGTTATGCAAAAAATCACTCGTTAACCAAGTCGTTTTTGGACAAAATATTTTGGCTTGTTATGTGAATTACTCACTATGCAAAATGCTCGTTAAGGAAGGTTCCACTGTAATTTAAAGAATTCAAACAACATTTATGAATAAGAGAATTATGTTTATTACATACCACATTTTTACTGCACTCGTTTCTAACAATAAAAAATTGTGGAAAATGCCAGTCAAGTTAGTTTGCTGCAATCGTTTTTATATCAGATGTCGTTTAGGTAAATTCCAGTTGTGATAAAGAGAGAAAAGAAATAATCTAGGAAATATTGAGCGACTAAGTGTTTAGATACATGATCATCTCTCTGAATGTTGAATGTGAATTTAACAGATGTTAATAATGTGGCTCAAGAATTGGATCAAAAACATTAAGTTATTTATAAACTAAGGTTCAGTAATCCAGTATTGAAAAAATAAGATTGGGAACACACACAATTCTTATGGAGATGGAAAGATTTTTCTTTTGCCATTTGAGTAAATAAAAAAAATCATAATTCCTTTATTTCTAGAGTATGATCTAGAACTGATCCCATGAAACGTTTGAAGAAAGTAGGCCCTAGCTATTGGGTAATCGTTTTAAGTAGAATAATGGAGTCACTGAAAGGGACTGGTGAAATGCAATCATAATAAATGGTGCTTAAGAGTCTTCAGGGTTCGTCCGGAAAATAAGTGTACTGAGCTCAGGAAAAAAAATGTATTACACTTTTACATATCTTAAGCTAATATTCCTCAAAATAGGACCCTTGTGAGTCGATACACTTGTTCCAGCGGCGTTCCCATTCCTGGAACGCTCCTGCGAAGGCATCATCGGGAACCTCTCGAAGACTCGTCGTCGACCTCTTCTCTGCCCTCCACGAACATCTTGTGCCACCGAAAGATCATGTTTCTGGACATGGCTGACTCCCCGTAAGCGTGGTTAATCATACCGACAGTTTCGGTAGACGATTTCCCAAGCTTTACCGCAAATTTGATGGAATAACGCTGCTCCAAAAACTTCGGCATCGCGTTCCGTGACGTGGGTCGAGCGTGGAGGTTCGCGTTAATAGAGCTCCTCACTACACCACAGCTCAGAGCCGACTGCCTTTTTCAGCGTCGCTTACCAACATACCCCCCTCCAATCGCAGCCCGTCAGAGCGGTGCTGGGCGTACCTGGAGCGGCGCGCCCAGCCCAGGAGTCAGTACACTTATTTTCCGGACGAACCCTGTACAGTTACCAAAAATAATGGCTGCCATCTTAGTTGGATTTAACTGAAGATGATTGGTTGCACGTATGAAGTGTGGGAGTTCTTCAAGGGAGGAATGGATATATATTCACAATTCATCCAAGTAAGGGGTTTACTTAGAATAATAAACATTATTTGCCAAATCCAGAGTATTAAGGGTAAACATTAGGGATCCAAGAATAGAACCACGAGAAACCATTAGCCAATAAGATATGGCATCATGGAAATACATTGCAACATGACTTCTGCATGAAATAAATTGATTACTGGGCTAGTTATAAATTCAAAGATTTCAGTGTAGTTAAAATTATTGGGTGGTTGACATGATCCAAGTCTTGCTATACTTGATGAAGACCATAATAGTTACCCATGTCTTATCAATGGCGTGGTGTCTTCAATAACCTAAAGCAGGGACTTCTTAGTAATGAACCCTTCTGGAAGTGTGATTGAAGAGGGTTTAGTTTACCAGTTGACAACAGGTATTCAGTAACATTGGAGTAAAGTCTTCTCAAATGTTTTGTAAAAGAGCAAAAAGGATTGGTGTGAAGGAGTTTCTGAAGATCATAGGCTTGAAGTCTGACAGATTTTGAAGCTTATTTACCTTTTTCATTTGTTCAATAAGAACCTCTAATAAGCTGGTGGAATTTGAACTTGGATTTAGGAATAAGTTAAAAATATCAAGGATAGTTGTCAGAAGGACTTGAATGGAGATTATGAACACATGTTGGGGATTTTTTCACTACCTGAAAAATTGGTTTTGTCAGCTTTAAGTTTTTAAGGGTGGTTTTGGGTAGGACATTCTGGGGATGTTCTCATGTAATGGGACAGATCTATCATTGGGAGTGAAAGAGATATTGGTAAGTCCATCATACAGTCCTGTACAATTTTACTGGGGGTTAGAGAACTTATTCCAGAGGTCAAGAGATATATAGCTTAAAAGTTAATTAGATTCCTGAGGTAATGCCCTGAAGTTCCTCAATTTGCTCCATGCTGACATTTGGTCTTAAATTTGTTTGATGATAAAAATTTCTTCAGTGTGGAATTAGTGGATGTTTCTTTCACTACTTTCAGGATATGGCATAGTTGGATGAGCATCATTAAATGTTACTGCCCTGTGGCAATGTTACTGATTCTACTATGGGGATAGAAATTATCTGTGTTATTACTGCCAAGAGTTATTGAAATTGGAATTGATGTTATGCAGTGCCTTAGTTAATGTCACTTCTAGATTGAGTTGAAGAAAAATATGAACATATGAATAGGTGGTTAAAGGGATGATGGCCACCGCTGTTTGCTATTTCCACATTTACTGGTTTATGAGCAGGTGTTGCATGATTAGAATAGAACAAGTCACTATGTGGTGACAGGTCCTAGAGGATTCTAATGTGAACTGGAAATGAATAATCTGAGCATTCAGATACTTACATTTGTGCTAATGAATACCCAGGAAAAGTGGGATTCTAACTGTGAGCAATTAGCTGCTGGCCAAAAACCATCTAAGGAGGTAAATATGACTGTTGATGAGAGAATTAAAAGTCTTGCTCGACTATGCGAGTTATTGTACTATCCTTTTGAGTAAACTAGGAGAATGAGACCAAACAACTACATTTTCTAAAGTTTCATTTTTGTGGCCTCATAATTATGTACTTAGCGTAACATTAATTTCCAAATCAAAATGCCCATTGTTCCTTTCCTGGTCTCTGCCACTCATTGTGAGGAAATTAATGATGAAGCATTAGGGTAAAAGTTTAGACTCTAGTTCATCTTCTTTTAGGGATTAATTACTGTGATGTTATGTGTAAATTATTTAGGTAACTTCATTTTGTTAATTTATTTTTCAGATGTAACTTCAGGAGGAAGCAAAATCACTGTTCGACATGAGAATGTCATTGGAGGCAAAAGTAAAGCCCAAGGGCTTTGGAGTATCATACCATCAAAGAAAGGACCTGCTGTTTTGGATGGTTAGAGTGAATAATATTTATTAAATATGAATTAGCTGAGTAACAATCATTAAGTTTATATCTGTGAGTCTTCCATTTGCTGAAATAGTAAAAAAACTAAATATAACTAAACTAGATGAAAAATGGAAGGCCAAAGAATTCTGAAGTTTAAGCGAAGAATTGCTCATAAAGCTTACCTGATCAAGTTTACAATGGGTACAACATTAACTGCCTTTTTATTTTTTATTCCATAAGATAAAATTATTTCGTTGATAATTATGTGGTAATGGCTACAGAGGAATATCAGATTAATCTTTTTTTATAAGTTTTACTAAATAAGGTAGGCGTTTATTTTTTGATGATTTACTTGGTAGAAGATTAGTAATACATCAAAAGAAAATCTGTGAGGAGGTAAAATGTTTTGACATTCATGAACTGCCTCTATGCTTCAGTAGTGCAATATTTTTCATTCTTATGTGTCAAATTTATTTTGAAAGTGTAAAGAGTATTCCTTGTTGATTAATGATCACGCCTAAAGCTGGTTAAGTTGTTGGCAGTATACTTCTATTTTTCACTTACTGTCTGTACTACTTTCTGAATTGCATCATTAGTCACCTTCCCTTCTCAAATGGTTCTTATTAATTCAGTATGTACTGTTGTAGTTATTATTTAAAAAGTGTCACATTCAACATTGATGTTTTCATTCATTATTTCCTTGTTTGTGAAAATACCTTTGCTGGGCGTTGAGAAGTCCTCATTATCTACTGTCTACTTGATATGTAATGAAGCATACCTTGTACAAATTATTTGTTTACGAAATTGATTTTATGATATGTCGTTGACCTGATGTGTAATTTCAGTGGCACAGATTTTATTGACATGACTGAAATATTGCATCATAGGCAGCCATTGACAATTGAAACATGTTCATTTGATGCTGCATTAAAATTAAGCGTTAGCCATGACAAATAATCAGATGACGCCCTATGTAATACTGCAAAGGTTTGCGGTGAGTCTTTTCTTCTCAATAGTACAGGTAGAATTTGTTTTAAAATGCTACAACGGGAGGCAAATTTGAATGAAGGTAGAGCCAAAGATCCAGTCATTGCTCTAACAAGTACAAGACAAACACTGACATTGCTGCTACAATTGTGAGCGATGATCATTACATCAGCATTAAAATTGTCAAAAAGATATTAAATTTCATTGAGTGCCACCCACACCTTGAAAATTTGCACATCTGATGTTTTTGTGCAATGGGTTCCATGATTGTTCATACCCAAAGTTAGGACATGTTCTTAAATTTAGTTTCGGATTAGTTTATAGAAAACTGAAAAATATTAGGATATCACATGAAAATAATTATTAATGAAATTTCTCAATGTGTCTGAACAGAAATTACACCTTAAGGATTCATACCACACTTTATTTCTAAAACAAGGCTATTTTTGTTGTGGAAAAAAATTCTTTGCTCTTGTTTTATTCTGGTTAAAAGGTTTGAATCACAGCCAAATCAGCTTTTCATTATTATGTGAAGGATGTATATTTAATTTTATATTAGCCATTACAAACTTATTTACATGATATTTAATGTATTCAATTACAGGACACTGTATATTAGATGTTCCCAGATCATAAAAATATTTAGGTGCCCTGTTATGTTGATGCGAGGTGGAATGTATGATTTCAGTCAGCATAATTTTCTAACATATTAACTATATTATTTTTACCCTAAAAAAATTGATTTTGGAATTTTGTTTAACTTAAAGGACTCTTACACTCAATGTTGTCAAATTTTTGAAGGATTGAAAATAAATTCAGAACACATGTATGAGATGCAGTTGGTAATCACTAGTGTCAAATGGTTCGCAATTAGGTTTTAAAAAATGAAAATCACTCTTTTACATGATAGTCATTGATTTACTGTTGTGCTTTTCAGAGAGTTTAGCATACCAATTAATGATGGAAAAGTATGTAATGGCAGAGGATGAGTTGGTGGCCAACGGATATCCTAGGCCATGTCCTACGGAAAAAGGAAGGGCAATTATGATGGAGACAACTTTCAGGGGCAAAAGCAAATCCAAGAGTTTTACGGAGAGAATTTGTGATCGATGTGGCAAGGAATATTTTGTGGATGAAAAGGGACTTGGAAATCCTTCCGACAATTGTACGTTCCACTGGGGCCGGGCCTTTAAAACACGAGGTATAGTTTAATATAAGGGACATTTGCTCATATTGTGATGCAGGTGTCAATATATGTTTGTTTAGTTAATTATAATTGAATTCAACATTTTAATGAATCCCATCTCTGGTGGTTAATGCTTTAGTTGCTCTGTAATAAATTTTCACACTCTCACTAATAAGGCATGTAGTGCAAAAGTGAAAGGTATTTGGAAAATAATGAAAAAGTGAACAAATTCTGTAATGAAGTGTGAGGTGTCAGGTTTTCTTGTGAAGGTAGGCTAGGTAATGAGGGGTGCTGAATTGGTCTCAATTCAAATCCTATCTTAAATTGTTGACTACCAATTTATAATAATATAAACCAACTAGGTTGAATGCACTCAGTATGGGTTAATTTTTTAAGAGAACTATAGTCATTAGTATTCATTTGCTTCAGGATAGTTCCAAAAGTCAAGTGAGATATGTGAATTATAAATTGGGCCCTTATGTGTGCATCCGCTGAATCTGAGAAATAGTTAAGTTTATTATAAGGGATACTTATGATTATCTCAAGCCCAAAGTCAGAAGAAAAAATTCTATAAACAGATTGAATTGAGGTCTTGAAAGTAACTTCAATTTTTACTATTCAGGATACAAAGGTAATATTAAGTGGAAACTGTGATTTAATAGTCAAATGAACCGGATGAAAACCCAGGCATTGATCCTACGGAATATTTGTGCTTGTGTTCTGTTTGTCACTATCTAGAGCCTCCTGCAAGTCCCACAGGTGAACCAGGAGGGGTTTACTTTAGGCAATCAAATGATAAAGTAACTGTGGGTTATTAAGTTTCAAGGTGTTATAAACGGGAAATTGATCATTTGTCCATGATTATACAGCTCATAGTGAGTTATTATTGAATTATTAGCAGTCTTCCATTTAAGATAGGTTTCGAATGGACAGAGATTGAGAATTGCGTCATTCCTCAGCTCTTTCTAACTAAATGAAATAGTTTCTGGCGTCGCTTGGTGGAAATTCTTCATATTGAAATTAAATTTAAAATGCTTCGCCTTTCCATGTGGTCTTACCTGATGATGTTATGCCATAACGAAACCTAGGTCGTAATAAAAGTGGTTTATGTGGAAAGGCGAAGTATTTTAAATTTAATTTCAATAATTCTTTCTAACTAGACAAGCCTGACACCCTGAACGACATAAAACTGTGCCTCAAGTCTGCACGCTCCCGACTTCCTTTCAATCTATTCAAAATACCTTTCCTTTTCTTTCTCCTACCTCACCTATCTAACAATGTCCCCTTTACATTCCATCCCATAGTAAAATGCTTTGCATTTGCCTTTCCTGCTTTCTTTGGATTTCTCTCAACAATCAATCCCCAGCATGCCTAATACTTCTTTGTTTTCCTTTTCATCCTTCTCCTTTCCCAGGATTAAAGATCCTCCAGTCTATGCCTATCTTATTGCTTCGAAAAATTTGCTTCTGCAACATATTTATCTACACCCCTTACCATAGGATTAACAGTCTTTTTTTAATGTCCTTACTCAACATATTTGTCGCTGTTTCTCTCCTTATGAAAGCTTCTTTGCCAAATACAATTCTTCTTCCTACTCTCTTACTCCTTTGATCATTTTGGTCCAAAACATAGCCAAGATTGATTAACTGTTGCATTTGGTCTAGTTTTTTATCCTACTCCTGTTCAAGGTTGTCGTACTTGTGTTTTGTCCGACTTAGTTTAGCTTAACCTTAATCCTTTCAAAAGTGTAATAACAACTTTGTGGTGTCTACATTGATTGTCATTACAACTATTAAACTGAATGCAATGTAATAATTTCAGAGTGTAAAAATCATTCGCCTTAACCGGGATTCGAACCCGGATCCCTCAATGTCCGGTCGAGTGGTTTAGCCAGTTAAGCTATTGAGGCATCCTCTTAAACTCTGAAATTTTGGGGTCTTTTAAAGAAACAAGATGGAACTTGCACTTTGGAACTATTACACTGATTATATAATGTACTTAGCAATGTCCGTAATCCCTTGAATCACTGGTTAACTACAGCTTGGTTACCCAAAAATGTAACTGAATTTATCAGTTCCCTGCTGACTTTCATTCCTATGCACAGTACTTCCTCTGCCATTTTTACCATTTGAATGAAATAAAAATGAAATATCCCAAAACATATTGTCAAAGAATGGAATTCCAGTTGTAAAAATTCAATGGCAAAATCGGTAGAAAAAAGGTGGAAGGTCAATTAACATCAAGCATGCTTTTTTAGTCACTTGTAATAATAAGACAAGTAAACTCTTGATTATCCATGTGGAGATTATCTGTTTTGCGGAATATCCTTGCTATTCTCTTGTTCTAGAACATCAAAATTTTAATAAAATGAAAATCATGAAAATAATTAAATGATTTGAAACTTTGATACCCTTTTTAAAAAATACCAAAGTTTTGCCTGCTGCCAAGTTTTTAATTTTTTAAACGGAATCCAAAGTTGTCAATAGTTTTTCATGTTTTGATTTAAACAACCAAAAATGGTTATTTTCTTTATCAGACCGTTTTTGGCTACCCTAGATGAGTAGAAAGTTTAGAATCGATGATGACTAGCAACATGGGTTTCCATGATAAACTTTTTAAATATTTTTCTGTAATTTGGAAAATTCCATTCACAAAAATATGTAAAGAAATGAAATTCAAGAATAAAATTTTATCAATTTTCATTTGAAGTGTTGAACCTAGATTATGCTGTGGTCTTTTGATCCTATAAATACATTTCCTGTGGGATAAATAGAACTTTAAAATCAAAACCTATTGCGTGTATTTTTCTATGGTGTTTGAAAGTTAATGTTTCCTCAAATACCTATTTGTAGTTCATTAAATTGTTCCACTAATACCATTGACTACTTCAATCTACAGGCATTGGAGAACTTGAAACCAGATACTCATGCTGCCAGGGAGAGGCAAGGTCAGAAGGGTGCACTATGTGGGCCTGCCATGTCTCTGATATGTTCGATCCAGACAATTTAAGGGGTTTTGTACAAACCCTTGAAAAGCCAAATGCGACACCAGGGAAAATATTTGCATTAGATTGTGAAATGTGTTACACCACAGGTGGCCTCGAGTTGGCAAGAGTGACAATCATTAACTACAAAGGCGAGTGTGTGTACGACTCTCTTGTTAAACCAGAGAAGACTGTATTGGATTATGTGACCAGGTAATTATATACTTAAGCACCTCACCTAAAGGAGTTTTTCTTTTATGGTCAGTGCAAATTGTTAATGAAGACCTGATACAACTGGGGTCTGAAATTTGCAACCATAATATTAAATTTAAATATTAAGTATTTCATTTATTTATTAAGGTAATAGGTATAGCAAAATGCAAAAGTGAGTGATTGATGTGCATCTACACCATTTATCAGACCAACCGAATACTGATTTTGCTTCTATAAACTGCTTAATAAATGGCTCTATGGCATATTTTGTTGTACATCACATCTTTGGATTCCTTGATACTCCTCAGTAAGAATTTCCGAAAATAAAGACTAGCTCACACTTTTTTGTGAGAAGAATGTGGCAATTTAATAAAGTGCTACCACTGTGGGTTAGTCTTCCCCTATGCCCCATAGACAAAACAAGGACTCGTATTCTTTCACACCTCTCCATCCCCAGTTGCCATGCCCTTTTTCTCATTTGACACCAGCATAAGAAATGTTTTCCTTTATGTGAAATTACTTAATGTAGTTCAAGATTGGTCCAATTAAGTGGCATTGCTGAGTATCAATCACTCCCCTTTGTTTTTTTTTCTTATGTACTAAAATGTGATACCTTGGGATATTAAAATGCAGTTTTTTACTACCAAAAACTTGGAAACTAAACAGGGAGAATTTTTTTCCAAAATGATAAAATTAAGTAAATATGTCAACTTTCCTAAAGTTTAAATCTATCCACAGAGAGTCGGTTTGATAGGTGAGGGTAGGGCCCACCCAATACTAATCCCAAGGTATGGGAAATTCACACATCAGAGTAGGCGGTAGCAAGTAACTCTCCCTATGTCACCAACAGTTTCCGAGGAAGTTCTGGTGCCTGAAAAATCACACAGATGGGGTGAAGTTCATGGTGTCCAAGTGCGTTCTTTGGAGTTAAATCCTGGCCCACACATGAAAAGCCTGGACTGCCACATCTTTTTTTAAAGTTCATAATTTTAACTTTTTTTATTTAGAAATTATTTTAAAAATTTTGTCTGACATTTTCATTAGTTAACTAAAGGAAGCGTACTTTTAAATGTTCTTTCGAACTTTTAACTATTCATCCTTGCATATTTCAAATAAGTGTATTGTATAGAATTCCTAGTTTTTCCCGAGATGAACTACAATGGTCAGAGAGTTTAAAAAACCTCTTATATTAGAGAAGTAGGAATTGATTTTTACGTTAAGGTGTCTATACTAATATAGTGAAAAAATCTAATGTGACTACATTGTCAATTGAAACACCTTTGAACCTGGTATATAAAGTGGAGCCTTGTATAACAAGGATAATTCTCTCAAAGTGAAACACTCGTTTAGTGAAGCAATTTTTTGCATATAAATAAATGTGAAATACGATAACAGGCCAACAAAGTAAATTATGTATGAGGCTCATTCAAAGAAAATTAGATGTACATTGTTTAGGTTCGTCGCTCATGTTCATCTTTTCATCTATTACAGAGTGAAGCAACCAGTAATGAGAAATCGATTTGTAAAAACAAAAAAGAATCAAAATAAATAGTTCATTAATTATTATATGAACATTATTCCTTTTTGTTTAAAAGCTGTGGAGACATTAGTTTTTGCTGATGCTTCAGAATTTTGTTAAAGTGCAGCTCAGCAAAATCGAAAAAAAATCAAACCATCTTCTTCTGGTCGCGGGTTCCTCTCTTTAACTTCTCAAACCACGCATGGCACCCCTTAAATATTTTCTTTTGGCTGTTGGTGATCCTGGCATCTTATTAAGGAGGATGGTGAAAATCACTTTCACATTTTCACAAGTGATATTCTTGTTAATAGTGTCAACTTGCAGTTACTTTTCTATTATCCATATGAGAAGCAACCTTTCAACTTCATTGGGAATGCATTGTGTAGGTATTCTTTTCACTCTCTCTGAAGCATCTATCTCCATAATTTTGTCCTTGTTCTTGGGGATAGTGCCAATTGTTTATGTTGACCAATTGTGTGCATGTACATACTAGATCAGCCACGTTCACACATGATTCTCAAGCTTCAATGATTTTTCTTTTCATTTCTATAGTTTTTAATTTTTATTCTCTCATGGCTGTCTTTTTGCGGGATTTATGGGGGGAAATTTTTGAAGCTATGCACAAAATATTATTAAAATTTGCTCAAAAATGTAACAAATAATATCTGAACACAAGTTAAGAAAAATGTGTGATCACTAGCAACACTAAGCTGTTCCCAGAATGAGTGCTTAATGCAAACTGAAGCAGCAGCTGTAGAATAATTCAGGGAATTTACCTCACCCCATTACTTATCATGCAAAAAGTTGCTTGCTAATTGAGTAATTTTCTCAGTCAATATTTTAAATCACTTAGCAAATTATTTACTATGCCAGGTGATCATTAAATGAGGTTCAGCTGTGTCATTTTATTGGAATGTATATGAACCCAGGTGTAAATAATCAGTTCAGTGGCACATTATATTGATGCCCACAATGAGTTCAGTTTGTCATCACAATGTGCAAGAATTACTGGATGAATTTTCACCTGATCATTTTCAAGTGGATATCTATTGTGAGGAAATCACTTATCTAGCACACTCATAATGAGAGAGCCACTCTGATGAATTTACTTCTAGAAGGACTTCTTTCATTGGAGACTGCAGATATTTTTCATTCGTATCCCGATCCCTACTTGAGATGCTTTGTGGAGGGTACTTTGAGTGAATACACCGGCCATCGAATGAGATGTTAAACTGCGGACCCCTTGGTGCCTCTAGTTAAGAGTAGGCTAATGATAACGCCGGGTTTCTCTCCCCCCTTAATTTCTCATCCATCCCTAATGGCATAAATGACCTTAGCTGTCGGTCACCTCCCCTAAAACTACAACTAGGACTTGTTTCATTAAACGCTGAATTCCTAAAGAAGTTCGAGGAGGCAGTAATTTCTGAGTGATGTGCTTATGATGGTTGCAAATGTCATTGTGTGATTCTATCTCATATTCACTTGTGTAACAGTAGCATTTTTAGTTTAAGTGGATCTTAAAATAGTTGTCTGCATGTGTCTGTGATGTGGCGTATGCCACCAATGTAAAACTTTTAGTTTGGAAGGAGTATGCTAATCTCAAAGTTTACTTAATTGTAAAATGGACACTTCTGAATAAAATAGTGTACTTTATTTGGAGAGAATGTACATTTTGCATCACTATCAAGAATGCCTTAATAATATTCGTATGATTGAAGAGTAAATGTCTATCATGTTGTTATAATTCGCATTTCAGATACAGTGGATTAGATGAGGCCATAATGAAAAAGGCTAAAAGAACAATCCTGGACATACAGGCCACTCTACTGAGCTTGTTTGACAAGAAAACTATCCTCATTGGTCATAGCTTGGATAGTGACTTAAAAGCATTGAAGGTAATATTTTTCTCTTCAGTTTGTAGAAAAATTAAATGTGTAACTGGAAAACACTGAAAGATGAAGTATATAATATAAGCAATAACTGGTTAGTGTATGTTAAATTTTAGTGCAGTGTAAGCATTATATACAAATATTCATTAACCCTTTTGCTGCGGCTCACTCTCTGGATAGGTACTCCTCATGTGGGTTGAAAAGGGAGGGTATCATATCTCTCTAATCATTATTATTCCTGGTTTTAAATTGTTGGATATAATAAAAATAGTATAGTTTCACTGTGTACTTATAGGAAAAGTTTTATTAATTGATTTTGCCGAGCATAATGCCAATAAAATTGTAGGATAATATAATAAAAAAATAAAATTCAAAATGTGGATCTGAGGAAATGAGCTTTTGAAGGAGCAGCGTTGTTCTGTGAAATTCTTTGTGAAATTATGCAAATCCTTCACAGAAACTTTTGAGCTGATTACTAAGGCTTATGGTGAGGATTCTATGAAACATACCATGAGCTATGACTGGTTTATCCAGTTCAAAAAGGGGTGTCAATCAGCAGAAGATGAGTAGCATTCCTGAAGACCATCAACGTCGACTGATGACTGATTTCTCATTGAGAAAGTGAATGATCTTGTTCGTGCAAATTGGTGTTTGACTGTGGGGGAACTTGCAGAAGAGTGTGGCATCTTGATTGGTTCATGCTTTGAAATCTTGACTGAAAAATTGAGTATGGAACGATTCACCACCAAATTCATGCTTCGCCTGATGACAGTGGACCAGAAGCAACATAGAATTTAAGTCTGTCAGGTCAACTGTTTGATCAAGCTGAAGAGGATGAAACCTTCTTGCCCAGGATTATAACAAGTGATTAGTCATGGTTTTATGGATATGACATTGAAACAAAAATACAATCTTCACAATGGATTGGTGAAACATCTCCCCTCCCCAAAAAAGCTCAAGTTTGCTCCAATGTCAGGGTGATGTTGAATTTTTTCAATGCAATGGGGGTGTTCCATCATAAAGAACTACCTAAAGGCCAAACAGTCAACTTTGGGGGTTATGAAATGCCTAAGAGAGAGAATCGGGTGAAAATGTCCCAAACTTTGGAGGAGCGGTGAGTGGTGTTTTCAACACGGCAATGCGCCAGCTCATTTGTCTTTCAGAACTTGTTAATGTTTAACCAAAAACGATTGCCGTGCTTCCTCACCCACCTCACTCACCAGGCCTGACTTCAATGTGAATTTTTCGTGTTCCCTAAACTAAAAAAGCTACTCAAAGGAAAAAATTTGCCACCATTCTAGAGATAGGGAAAACTTCGATGGAAGAGCTTATGATCGTTCTGGAAGAAGTGTTCCAGAACTGTTTCAAACAGCGTAAACACCATTGGGATAAGTGGATAGGTTAGGAAGGCGACTACATTGAAGGGGACCCTGAGCAATAATTTGTTAGTTAAGTATTTTTTTGTGATAAAAAAGTCCAGGAACTTTTTGAATAGCCCTCATATACTGTGATGTCATAATTTTCTAATGAGATCCCTCTAGGATTGACTGAATGTGTACAATATGTATTCCTAAACCATAATTATCAGTACCAGCTGATATATATAGTATGCTAGTAGTTGTCCTCACTCAGGATAGTTGCACCCTTGTGAAATTTATTAGTGGGAGAGGTAGTTCTCTGTCTGCACTCATTAGCCCTTCCCGCACCTGCCTTTCCTTTTCTTCCCTATATATACCTCTCCTCATCCACCTCTATCTCTATACCTGGTACCCTAAACCCTTCAGTCCAAATTTTCACCACCTCATGCTGTAATCAAGGGTAACTGTTTCCGTCAGCTTCACTTTCTTGAATGCAGCAATAATGCATCTTTTTTAGTTTAATTGCAAGCCCATAACTTTTATTTAAATTATTTCCCTATATGTTAATGAACACACTCTTTTTACCATTTTAGTTGATTCATGATACAGTTGTCGACACCAGTCTTGTGTTTCCTCACCGAAGAGGTCCTCCATTGAAGAGAGCTTTAAAAACATTGTGTGCAGAGTACTTGCAACAGCTTATTCAAACTGGAGGTGGGTTATTACCTTTTTATTTTTTAATTAGCGTTTTATGCATTTCATCTCATGTTATTTATTACCTATGTTAAATTTGCAAAATAGGAAATTGCTTGAAACTCTTTTATATTTTTAAATTGTCATTTCTAAAAATCATAAATTTGCCATCCTAATTAGAGGAATTTCACATTATTGATGAGATGTGCTATAGTAATATGAAAGGAATAATATAAGATTACCTGAGCCTGGTAAAAATAATTAAGATAGGTAAATTTAATTAAGATAGTTAAAAAAATGAAGAATGTGTTGTCAGAACAGTAATTAAATTTTTAAGTACTTGTATATTTAGGGAAGCTTTTAATTTAGAAAGTATATAATTGGCTCAATAATATTAAGGCATCAAAAGGATTTTAAAAAAAGATTAAGGGGATGGAACATTTTTTAGACAGGAAAATGTATAATCAGAAAGAAAAAATGCATGATAATGTTATAGTTTGACCTCCCCAAACAGGCCATCACCATATTTAGTTGGCCATTCAGTAGTATTGTCCATTAGAGATTACAGCAAGCGATCCTAGGTGATAGAATTATAGGGTGGTCTAAAGTTCCATATTTATATCTTGTAGGTGACAAAATGATAGATACTTTGTTAAGCAGGTGATACCGAGTTTAAGCACTGACATTTGAGCTTTCCAAGTTTAGCCCTTATATTTAATTTGCATATTTACAAAATGCAGCATTTTCACATTCCCAATTCTGTAATATTTAATTCGAGAGTAATCACATAATATTCCCTTAGTATTTATTCAATCAGTATGAAGCACTATCCAATACTAAAACTCTAAATTTGTTAGGAAAAAACATCGACCCTCATGAATGACTTATGTTAAACTTAAAATGTACTGACGCATCTTCCAAAGTACACTAATACGTGTCTGGGTGTAAAATTTTGCGCAAAGTTAAATAAGAAAAATTGCATAATTTCAAATTTGTTTGATTTTATTTAGCAATAAATGTATTATATAATTAAAGTATGATGAAAGAGTACAGATAATTAATAAAATGTAATTCAAATAGTATTTAATTACCTCGCTGATCAATAAAATCAATTTAATTGAAAATTTTTCTCAATTTAGATAAGGTGCTGACTTTTCTCTGGGCTATTTGACCCAAAAGATATCTACTTTTTGTATGCAAAAGCTTAAATCCAACCCTATACTTAAGTGATAATTATCTTATCAATTTCTTTCTCATTTGTTCTTTACAATATGTTTTTTATGAGACTCTTCTCATTCATTTGCAAAAAGCATTCCCACTATATCTTGAAAACACCTCTCCATTTCAAATACTTGCTCCTTAAATATACTACTAGAGGATATTAATCAACCTATTGTGAGTTGCATCATCCATGATGGCCAAGTATTTTCATGGCAAGTTGTGTTTTATAAAGACTGGCTAAGTGAAAGTGACATCCTCTGTAGTTTTTTTTGGTGACTATCCTGCCAAATATTCTTCAGTATCCTCTGTTGTTTCCCTGGCATGATCCATAACAGACTGTGGTGGTGCATCTGGCCTTGTGTTATCTTATGTTTGGCTGATGTTGCTCAGTAAGGAAATTAATTTAATACCTCTCCATCACTGTCAGTTCCACTGTTTGCAATGTAGCAGTTTAGTTACATCTCTCATGTGGTTCTGCTGCGAAACTGGACTTACTTATTGGGACAATGGGGATGTTGCCCCTATCGTATCTCTCACAGTAAACTGGAGTCTGCAGGCACTTATTGTGAACAGTATGATAGTACCAGTGTCCCTTACGAGGTTGTCATACAGTATTGCATTAAAAACTGAATTTTTAAATTATGCTTCAGAACACTGAAACAGGGCAGCTGAAGGCACTTTAGCCCATTGACTGATGAGATGTTACGGGAATGGAAGAAGCAGAAGATTGATTTAGTGAATGTAGGTATGAGTTAAAACCTTAACGTTCATATACTCCTCAATGGCTGTAGCTTGAGGATGTTAAGAACTGGATTGTAAGTCATAGTAGGAATGTGATTACTGTTTCAACAGAAACGATTTTAATGGAGTGAGAAAATTAATTATCTTACGTCTGTTGCCAATTTTTCTGGAAAAAGGATGTGTTTGAGGTAGGATGAATAGGGTACATGAATGAGGTACAATAGACATTTCATGGCCCAAAAAATAGAGCAGTAGATATTTAAGGGACTAAGTCAGTAATAATAGGGATTGTTGGTAACTAGAAGATGAAGAAGATGCTTTTTGCTATTGTTTTTGAGTGTTATGGTTATGATTCAAAACTTTCTCCTTTTTTTTAAATGAAAAGTAATGCCCACATGTACAATTCCACATGCAATTTATATTCCTGTTCATACCAGAGGATGGCTGGAGAGGGTATAACGCTGTGGTAATGAAGGTGTGGGCCAGGCATTGAGGTGGTCATCTGAAGAAATCATTCTTGTTAATTTGTGATCTGTTTAACACCTAGAAAACAGAGTCAGCCTTGCCACTGAACAGAAGATTCATTTTGCTGTAATTCTTCATGAATTAAATTCTCAATTGCAGCCTCTGGATACTCAATCGAAAAACTGTTCAATTGATATATGAAATTGTGGATAAAGTAGATTGAGGCGCCAACTCATGAAGTCAAACTGACAGGAAGAATGGCCGTCAATTTCTAGTGTTTGTGAGTGGGAAAAAAAGTTATAGAAGAAAATTAAAAGTGAGACTGTCATAAAATATTTTGAAAAATGTGGAATTAGCACTTTTCCAGATGGAAGTGAAGAGATATAGTATGAAAGGAAAATGGCAGCTCCTGTGAATAGAAGTATGCATTTGATTTTAGCAGCATTGATGACAGATTCCTAGGATTATATAGTGAATACAATTTTTTCTAGTTGCTAATTTTTTAACGTAACAATATAATTTTCTTCGTATGAATTGTGTATATTAAAATAGTTCATTCCTTTTCGGTTTGATGCAAGGATTGTTGGTGCATTGTAAACTAAAAAAACTGAGTGTCTTATGGGCCAGGAAATATGGTAAAGGCCCTTTTGTTTTTCTACAATACCCCTTCACATCATGACAGTGACAATTTGTGTTGTAAGGATGGTAAGATTATGTGTCTTGCTTTGCCCCTAAGTACAATTTTATTATTTCAGCTGGTCAATCTAACAGTAATTATTACTTGCAAGTTGCCGTACTGGGGAAAGTTGTTGACTGAAGTTTTAGAAGCGCCAGAGTCAAGTCACTATGAGATTGAAGACAGCAGGGGGCAGAGAACAGTAATGAAAATAAAAAACTATAATTTGAAGCCTGTGTGATTCATTTGGGCTGATTCATGGAGGAAGGAGGGGCATTCCATTATTAAAAATATGTGGAGAAAAATGTAGAAAGAGGAAGTTGATTTCCTCTTCACAGGATTTGGGCCTTATGGTTACCTGGAAGCTTTACAGACTGAAGTGGAAATACCCTTTAATATTGAAATTGTTGAAGCCTGGCATTATGTTTGTGAAGGTGATCCAGATTTTCAAACATTTACTGGTGAAGAAATAGCTGATGGTGTTTCAACAGTGGGAAATGTATCTTCAGAATCTGATGAGCAGTCTGCTGAAAAATCAGTTAAAATCTCTAAGGTCCGGTAGAGCATGGATTCTTGGGACCTTCAATAAGTTCTTAGAAAATCCAAGAAATGGCATTCTTAGTACCGGAAAAGGTTTCCTTTAGTTAGCGTCATATCTCACTAGACTGCTGTAAAAGTCGCAGCTACATCCATCACATGTTATCATTTCCATAGTAGATTGAACCAGCACACTTTTGTTTATTTAGACAAATGGAAAAAATGTGTTTAGTGCTTTGATTTAACTCTTATTTAAAAGGCTTTGCACCTAAAGAGATCAAACCTGGATAAAGTTAATGGCACATCTGCTTCTGTGTTTGCCATTGTTTACTTTTGGATATATGAGTTAAAATGGGACCAAATATCCACAAATGATGAACATCATTTAGGACGTCCAGTGGAAGTGACTTCCTCTTAAATAATTGAAAACGTCCACGATACAGTTTCAAGTTATCAACGCATCAAAGTTTGGAAAATAGTTGCCACAGGCATATCACAAGGTACAGTGTGTTTAATTTTGCACGAAAAATTGGGTTTGTAAAAAATCTCTGCCAGATGGTCTGCTCTCAATGTAGCATAAACACAATCAGGTGATCACTTTGGAAGCTAGTGTTTTCTGCCCTCCGTTGCAACACTATTGCTTGTCTGCATTGATGTATAATTGTTGAAGAAACATGGATACCTTACTGCACCCCAGTGATAAGGCAGTAGTTGATACAGTGGTTTTCTAAAGGCGATCAAATACCAAAGAAAGGGAAGACGGTAAAATCGGCTGACAAGGTGATGGCCATTGTTTTTTGGGATGCATTCATAATAATCTGCATTGATTACTAGCAAAAAGGACTAACAATAAATGGAGAGTATCTTTGTTGCACCAGTTAAGTGAAGAAATCAAGAAAAAAATCCTCTTTTGGCATAGACAAAAATCAAGACAATATACAGATGCACACATGTACTATTTTGATGGTAAAATTATGAATTTAAAGTTAAAAATATAAATAATTCATGGCATTCACCAGACTGACCCCCAGCAATTTTTTAAATTTCCCAACTTTAAAAAATAGCTTAGCAGAAAACAGTGCACATTGAATGCAGAATTCATTACCAACACAGATGCATATTGTGAGAACCTGCCAAATATCTTACTTTTTGGACAAGGTGGAGAAATATTAGGAAAGCATAATGAGTGAAAAGGAGATTGTTGAAAAATCTATCCAAAATAATTTGTTTTTCTAATTATTCCTAACCCATGTCTTGTCATTATTAATATTGATGGAATGTTGGGCTCAAATGTGCCACAATATTGCAGACATTTGAGGATGCTCTGGGAGATTGTAATTCGAAGTAGTTAAGAAAAAGCAAGCCATGTAAAATAAGTATGCTTTTCAAAACATTTCCCTCTTCTTCTTGAGCATCTCCACTGCTTAGAATATCAAATACCATTGATGGAATGGCCTAACTTTATATTCATGTGTATAAAATAAATCATAAACTCAATAATCAACCCAAAGGTCAGTTTGGTAGGTGATGGTGGAGTTCACCCAGTACTAACCCCGACAGTGTGTGATATTCACACATCACTGCAGTTCTTTTCCCAGTGCCAGTTATGGTTTCTGAGGAAGATCTGGTACTGCAAAAAATAATATAGCTTGGGTTGAGCAGCAGGTGCCCAGAGAGGCTTGCCCGGGAATCAAATCCGGGCCCTCCGGTCAGTAGTCCAACGCTCTACCCCTGGACTACCGCGACCCACATTCACGTGTATATGTTACAGTTATTAAATCTTTTCCTTGTGTGGTTTTGAATTTTCCATTGCATTAACTCTTAAATCATTTTCTGTTATCTGATTTTCTTTGTAATTTTTAAACTTTTTGGGTTGGGTAGATTTAATTAGCAAAAAGTGACATCATTTCTTAGATTTTAAATTTCTATAATCTAGTCATGTTGCTTTAAAAATAATCGAGGAATCTTTACATGGTTATAGTGTTATAATGTGTATTATGTCGTGGCATAGCTAATAATCAATTTTTAACATACTGATCATAAGAATTAAAACAAACATTAATGCGGTGATATTTATTTGTCAATGACTGTTAACTTGGTAATTTCCATTTATGCATTAAATCCTATTACTCGCAGGATGCTAATTGATATGACTGATTTTAGGCTTCTTTTACTACATGTAATAACCATATATTTTTCTTAAATACTTAAACATCGTCTTATTTGATATTGTAGAGGCAGGACATGACAGTGCTGAAGATGCACTAGCGTGCATTGATTTGATGAAATGGAAATTGAAAGAAGATCTAAAATCCAGGTAACATGGAAAATTTAAGAGAAGAATTTTCCAGCAGAAGACAGCTGATGTGATTTTGCACAAAATGGTAGACTTGTTTTGCAAGAAATTGAGAAACAGTTATTTCAGACAATTTTGTACTCAATTTTATTAATATATATGTATATACCTAATTTGCACACTACCCAATTGTGCGGATCTTTTTGAGAACCAGTGTTGGATCAACTCTCTTTGTATGCAATTTCTTTCAAATACTTCTTATCTATTACACATAATTAATTTACCAAACTCTACCCTTCAGTAGCCAGGCTGATTGCTGTGGTTCATTGGATGATTTTGTATTCTTAGGTTTTACTAGAATTATGAATCATTAAGAAGGTTTTGCTGAGGCATGCCATGGTTACTTGGAAGAGAATTGGATTATCCCAAGTCCTAAAAATCACTAAACATCCATTCTATGTGATAATATTTGTAGTTAAAATAAGTGATAAAATAATTTATATTTAAAAAGTAAATATTGAATGAAAAAATTAGTTACCCTGACCATATTTTTGTTTTGTGCAAAATGTAGATTATCAGATGGTTCATTGAGATTATTTTATATTATTTTCTCTTGAAAGTGTAATTTTTTGAAAAGAAAGCCTTTACTAGCCAATTCATTAAATGGTATCAGTTGTAATAATCTATGTGTGGAAAGTTTACTTGCAGGCCTTAAGCATCACAGTTAAGTTTATCAAACTTTTGTAAAATGTAGAGAAATTTTTACAATTCATGTTTGTCAATAAGTTCTCAACCTAGACCTTAATTATTATTGAAAGCAAGAAATTAGTTATAAATTTTTTATACAAGAAGCTCAAATTTTTCTTGCTAAGGGATATTGATCCTTACTACCAATGAGAGGGCAATAACAAAATGGCTTTAAATATAAAGATGTCATGTTGGGTGGCACTGTGTTTTCCTATTTGTTTACATGGTAGTATCAACTCGGTTTTTTTGTAGTTTAAATGTCAATTTTTTGTGTGAATGCAAGATTTCAAGAATCTAAATGTTGAGATAGAGCCTGTATGACATGGAAAAAGCATTAAGAGATTTAATCCTATTCATGATACAAATGAAATATTTGAAGGCGTATTGTATGACAGAGAACACTAATGGAGTAAATGAGGATATTTTTATATGTTATTGCATTTTGTTCACGTTGTGAATTATGTTATTAATTCTAGTTTGTAATTACTGTTAACTTTAGTAAAGTTGTCCGCATTTGAAAAAGTGTTATTAACTATTTCCAGTTTTTCAAATCAAATGGGTTATTGTGCATATTACTGTCATTTATATATAATATTTGGAATCATTGGATACCTATATTAATTGATCTGTTTATTTCTGATAACAGTGAAAGGATTTATAATTTGATCATACTGAGATGAAATTATTTTCATTAAATAGATTATTTAACAATATGTTGTGATGATTTAAATGCATGCTATATTGTAGTAATATTTTCATTTAAGAGGAGTGTAATATGATCATTTTATCGGATTTCAGAATATGTCTCAGAAAATATAATGATGAAGAAAAATATGAATGCCTTTTTTATATGTTTGGCTGCTGTTGCTGCCTCTGTTTCTATTACCGAGAACATTTTGCTCAAAGCAGGTTTCATTTTTCACCTACATTTCATTGATGAATCTATGTTTGTAGGTTTAATAAACTACCTCTTAAGTGAATTATTTAATAATTTTATTTAACACCCATCTTAAGTGCGTGTGAAATGTTCATTTTGCTGAGCATCAGATCCTACTAAAAGGGTTGGGACTCCAAGATTCCTGGGAATACTGAGGATTTTCGCAGTAGGTTTTGTCCCTTTGGACTGGTGTTTACTATTACTAATTCTTCAAAATCAAATTAGTTATTGTGCATATTACTGTGTCATTTATGGGAACCATTTGGAATGGTTGGATACCTATATTAATTGTTGTGTTCATTTCTGATAACGGTGAAATGGCTTAAAAATTTGATCATCCTGGTATGAAATTATCTTCATCAATTAGATTATTTAATTTATTTAAATATATTTATTATTCTCTGTGGTGAAATAGAACTGCATTATACCATTTAAATGGTTGACTTGAAACTCGGGACTCTTCACACCTTTTTCACAAACAGCCTAACTTTGAGATGAGATTTTTCCCTACCTGCCTCCATCCCAATTACCTAATTATTAGTCTGGTCACTCAGTTTGGAATATTGGGAAATCAGGGAAAACACACTGGAATTACTCATTATCTTTTTTAGAAAAACCTGGGGAAAATAACGTATTTTTGAAAAAGTTTGAACTTTGATATGTGAGTTAGGATATGGCAATGGAATCAGTAATTCTGTGAAGAACAAGATTTCTTTCACATTGTTATGAAATTAATTCCCATCAGCTTTGGGTCATTGTTTAAGCTGGTTATGACGAAAATAATGTATAGTCTTCTTGATGCTAATGACACATGAAATGATGAAAGATGACCCTCAGTAATATATATAATGAGATTTGGAACTCTGGGGGAAAATTGGAAAAAAGATGGCATATTTTTTGGAGACATTTCGGAGTGGGAATCAATAATATTTATGGCTACCGTGATAACACAGCCACTATACTTTCCCAAATGTTATAAATTTATTATATGCAATGCACTTGCCATACATGTATGGCAATTTTACTCCTTGAAAAGGAAGGAGCGTCATCAGGTTGTAGAGAAAATCATGAGTGAGGTGATGAGTACCACTGAGAAAAAATAAGAATATATCAGACAAGGGATATTGGAGCTGCAAAAAAAATTATAGGTACTATTAATGGGAAAAAGAGAAGGAAACCATAGATTGCCGATGAGATGTTTAGGAAGATAGATGAGAAAAGGAAATGGAGAAATGTAAATACAGTGTTAGGTAAAAGAAAGTATGAAGAGTCAATTGATGCATTGAGATGATAACAAATAAAGCAGAAGAAGCCTGGCAGAACATGCAGTGCAAGGCTAAGGAAAGTTTGCAGAAGAAGGGTGAAATTGGTGTGCTGCACAAGAAGGTGAAAAAACTATCAGAAAGTAAGAAGGGAATATCAGTGTTAACAATTGGAGATAAGTCAGATAAGATAACAGTTGAAACTGAAAAGATCCAAGAGAGATGGAAGTAACATATAGAAGAACTGCAAGGTGAAGAACTTAGGCCAACAAGCTTAGACAAAGAAAGAGAATATGATGTAGATGAAGATAGCTCAGGTTATGGTATACTTTATGATGAGATAGAAAAGGCATTAAGGGAGATGAAATCAAATAAGGCTGTGGGGATAGCCAACATTCCTGCAGAACTGCTTACAGGTTTCAGAAAATGTGGGAGGGAGAGACTATAGTATATGGACTAATTCTTGGCATCTATGAGGGAGGAATCTGGCTGGAAGACTGTGAGATCAGAGTTGGTTCCTATTCCAAAAAAGGTGAAAGCTATATATTGAGAGGACTAAAGAATGATAAGTTAGATTTCATGTGCAGATCAAGTGGTTCTGTGGACCATCAATAAGAGGATAGAGAGTAGGGCAAATGATTATTTAGGGGATGATCGGTATGGATTCAGGAGGGGGAGAGGCATGCATGATGCCGTTACAGTAATGAGGTTCCTAATAGAGAGGAGCATAGAATACAATCATTATATATTTGCCTGTTTCATATATTTTGAAAAGGCCTTTGATAGAGTTAATTGGGAAAAAACTAATGAATGTATTGGAGGGATGGGAGAATCATCCACAGCCTGTATATGTCCCTGACAGCTCAGTCACAAGTAGTGAATGAAGAGTCTGGATGGGCACTGTTAGGGAGAGGAGTAAGACAGGGTTGTCCAATATCACATGTGCTTCCAAAGAAACTGCGGGAGATGCCGAAACAGTAACTTTTAACAGAGTCATCCACTAATGTGCATTTCAATGCAACGATTTCAGAGTGTAAAAAATCATTCGCCTTGACTGGGATCCCAGTCGAGGCGAATGATTTTTACACTCTGAAATTGTTGCAATCACATGTGCTGTTTGATGTATGTGGGTAAAATGATTAATGAGGCTTGGGAAGAACTGGATATAAGAATTAGAGTTGGTGGGTAATTCATAAAATCAGGTTTGCTGATAATGAAGCTTTAGTCTGTCAGTCAGCCAAGGGGTTGTAAGCATTGCTGAGTGAATGGGAAATTCAGTGCAATAGATATGGGATGAACTGATGATGGGGATGTTAAATAAGGATTTTAAGAAAAGGCTCATTACAAGATTGATCTGCGGTGTAGTTATGTATGATGCAGAAATGCATGGTCCATCATGAAGGTAATGCACATGATTTTATTGTGATGAGCTATCAATGGCAGCGCGGTAAAACCCGGGAAATGTAATGGAAGGTCTGCCCTTTCAATGAAGCCAGTCGCCAGTTTGCTCCGTTTTTCGACTTTGTAACATGGCGCGATGGAGTTTTCGCTTCAACAGCGATACGCCATCAAGTGCCCCCAGCCACTCGTCCTTCATTGTTACCAACTACCTGGTTCATAGCACCCTTACCGGTGGTCCCCCAGCCCTCTTACCATCCTGACTTGGCTCTGTGCGGGTTTTTTTTGTTTCCCCGACTGAAGAGAGAGCTGAATGGAAAGGATTGGGAGACCGTGGAAAATATCCAAAAGCATGTTACAACGTTCCTGAGAAACATTCCCATCGAGAAGTTTCAGGGTGCCTTCCAGGCATTGAAGACATGTCTCCGCAAGTGTATTGATGCAGGGAGAAAGCATTTTGAGGTCTTTTAAGCATTTGTACAAGTACGATAATAAATCGTATTTTTATCAAACCAGAAAATGCGGATTACTTATATAGTAGACTCTGTATGGTCATTGATACAGTGTGGAGATTGGAGGCTTTTGAAATATAGTTGTAGAGTAGGATGGAGAAGGTGAAGTGGATGGCAAGGAAAATAAACGAAATGCTAAGCATGGTGGGCGAGGAGAGGGGATTGTTGAGAGAAATACAAAGGAGGCAGGAAAGATGGATGCAGAGCATATTGCTTGGCAAGGGGATGCTGAAGGCAGATAGAGGGGAGAATGTTAAGCAAACCAGGAATGGGCAGGAGTAGGATAGGGATGTTGGACGGAATGGAGGGAACTACACGGAGATGAAGAGGGGCTCTTTGTATGATATGATATTAGATTGTGTTTTTTCAGGAGAGAAGAGTGATTGGTTTGGTAGCTTTTGCTCATCCAAAACCTACCTTAACCGGTGAATTACCTATGTCGATGATAAATGGTGCCAATGGTCACTTCTGAAAGCTCCTGCCACATCTCTACTATGTAATGCACTATACTTATTGATGTATATTTTTAATTCTACCCAATATACTAAATTGTATCGATCTTTGTGAGAACCAGTGTTGGGTCAACTGTCTTTGTATACAATTACTTTCAAATACTTCAAATCCCAAATGCTTCAAATACCAAAATGGATAGGCTCGAAAACAATAAATATCTGGTAAGTTAAAAAAACAAAAAAAGATTAAGATGGGGTTTTGCTTCTCAAGTTTGACTGCAATTGGATAACTTGGTGGTCGCCTAATATATCTAGTTCATGCTGCTTCAAAATTAATTTCAATCTCTTTCCTCCGAGTTATTAGCTCATTAAAACCACGATTTCTCAATGGCAGTGTTTTACATACTCAAGTAGATGTACCACATCGCTGCACAAGTATAAATATGTGCCAAGAAACTGCGGGAGGTGCCGTGGCAGTAATGTTTTGACGGAGTCATCCGCTAATATGCATTTCAATCAACAATTCCGGAGGGTAAAAATCATTCGCCTTATTCCGGTCAAGGCGAACGATTTTTACATGCTGAGAGTGTTGCATTGTGTAAATATATAATTTTGAGCCACGCTATGAAGGAGCATCTTTTTAGTTACATGAATAGTTCCTTCTATTTCATGCTAATGATTCAAATAATACAATAAGTCTTCTGGTGCAGTCATAATCAGGAAAAAATGAAACTACTGAATGAACATGCCTAATCCATTCATCCTTAGTTAGTGACATTTGACAGTTTTAATAATGCATCTATAAATTTAATTGTTGAAATTAACTGACGAGTGAAACTGAGAGATGCAATGAAACCGTAAGTTACGCTTACCACTCATTGCCTCCGGTAGCATACGAGGACGGTTCAATAAGTACCCGTGTTAGAAATGAAGAAACCATTTTTTCAAAAAAATTGTGTTTATTTTTCAACATAGTCCCCTTTCAGAAAGATACACTTCTCCCAACGTTCCGGCCATTTTTTTAACCCCTCCAAAAAATAGGATTTCTCGAACTCTCCAAAATACGCATGCTTCGGCGATAACTTCCTCGTTTGTGCTAATTTTTTTTCCCGCGACCCATTTCTTAATGGTAGGGAATAAGAAAAAGTCGCAGGGAGCCAGCTCGGGTGAATACAGGGGGGTTCGGCTGCAATTCATAACGTAGTTCATGCAGTTTGGCCGCGACAACTCGGGATGAATGTATTGGTGCGTTATTGTGGTGAAACAGCACCTTCTTTTTGGCCAAATGCGGCCGTGTCTTCTTCAATTTTTTGTCAAAGCGGTCCAATGACTCACTGTAGTATTTCCCAGTGATCGTTCTTCCTTTTTCTAAAAAATGCCATGAAGATGACGATGTTTGCATCCCAAAAAACCGTCGCCATGACCTTTCCGGCCGATCGGACCACCTTCGCCTTCTTTGGAGTAGATACACCGGGAGAAATCCATTGTTTTGATTGTTGTTTAGTTTATGGTGTGTAATGATGAATCCAGGTTTCATCAATAGTGATAACTCGATGCAAAAACACCTTCGGATCTCCCTTAAATTGCTGCAAACACTGCTTCGAAGTTGACAGCCGGATCATCTTGATGTCCACCGTGAGCAATCGCGGCACCCATCTGGCCGACAATTTTTTCATCGCCAACTTATCATGTAAAATATTAATTGCCGTTCCGGTCGACACACCCTCGGCCTCTGCTACTTCGCGCAATTTCGTTCGTCGATCAGCGAGAATCATGGCGTGGACTTCTCGAATGATTTCCTCGGTAACCACGTCTGCCGGGCGTCCTGGTCGCTCCTCATCAAAAACAGATGTTCACCCACGTTTAAATTCGTTGAACCAATGTCTGTGGTCATAGATGATGAAGTGTCCCCATAAACAGCATCCAACTTTGCCTTTATATCCTTACATTTCTTCCCATCCAAAAACAAAAAGCGAATTACCGAACGATACTGCTATTTTTCCATCTTAGCGAAAATCACGAAACACTTCTTACTCGAATGGCTACCAAATCCAAACTAACCTTTAAATTAGTCTGAAATTTGTGTCGCCGTCGTTTGATAGATGGCAGCACACGATGATAACATAAACTTCCCTCAGGAACGCCCTTTGTCGTCAAACACGGGTACTTATTGAACCACCCTCGTACGATTCCTTTATGGGAGAGCGCTTAATTGATTTCATGAAAAATGTCTGGGGGTTTGGTTGCCATGCTTCTTCATCCAACAAATTCCATTCTTACGCATTCGGGTCTAGATAGGCGAAGGCCTATGTCGGCCTGCTTGAATCAATCGCATTCCAGCCACGGCGTTTCGAAGAACTTAATTAGGATCAGGGACGCCAGTGTGCGAGTATAAATTCATTACTAAAGAAAAAAATCCGACATATGTAGCAAAATGTACGTCTGAAAAAATTAGTGTGGGAAGAAATATGTGGGAAATTAACAATTTAAATTAACTCCGCCGGAATTGACAAGATTCGCATTATAATGAGGTGGACATTGGCTTTGGAACTGTAGTCTATGAAAAATCCCAAAATTTTAACCTAATTAACTACGATCCAACTATTTTGACATTTAATTTAGATAAAAATAGATATCTTTTAGATTTGCACGGTTTTTAGAGTGTTTAAACATGAAGTGTTACTTCATATTACAATGGTAATGGCTTGTGTTAAAAATATCCATGAATTTATTTGGCGTAGGCTTAGAAAAAAAGGGGGAAATGTTTGTTTTACCGTAGAAACAGAGACGCGTTGTATTGCTTTACTTGACTTTTATTTGTATCAACACCTACATCAACCTTTTGTAATTTATAAGAATTCATGACAACACCAGAATAAATTTCCAGAATGGAAGTTTATAGAAAAAGGCCTAAATGGGTATCTGGTTTGTGACCTCTTAGAAAAAGCACTGAATAATAAAATAATGAAATTACGTCATATCTTGAAAGTAATATTAAAATGTGTAAGGCTCTTCGCTGAAAATAATTTGGCAATTCGTGAACACAGTAGAATATTCGGAGTATAAGTTTGTGATATTTTTCAAGACAAAATTATTTGGAGAATTTAATTGTGAGGTGAAAAACCTTGAATCTCATATTAAAAACCTTAAAAGTTATCTATCGTCAAATACGCAAAGTGAATCAATATTGGCGTCAAAACACGCTGTAAAAAACATTCAAATGGATAAATATCATAGTTTAACATTACACAGTACTACAGATAATATCAAACATATTAACTAGCATTAATATTTCGTTATGCAAAATTCTCTGACGGTAAATGTAAAATTGAAGAGATTCATCGATTTCATATAGGGAACAGAAAAAATGGGAGAAAACATTGCATTCGACATTAAGAGAATACTTATTCAGGATTGTTCATTAATTGAAAATATGTGGCTGAGGCTAAAAAAATTGTGTTAATCTGTCAGGATAGTGCGAAGGTGTTCTAACCATAATCCAAAACGAGAATACCCATGCTCAGTGCCCTGCATGTTTTGCCCTTTCTTTAAATTTGGAAGGCGTTCATGCGGCTAGCATTAAAGCAGATATAGCATATTTTTTGGAACAATAGAGCCTTTACAAAATGCCTTGCCCACGTCTTCTAAGCCATGGAAAAAGTATCATATATAATCAAAATTTATTTGAAAAGATTCATCGTTACCAGATGGCATTCAAAAAGAGCTGCTGTGAGTGTCGCAAATTTTCCGAGTGCATATGACAAATTATGGAACATATGGAACGTATTTAAGCACGAACATTCCTTTAACTAACTTGGTTTAACCAAATTTCATCGTTGATGACAGCAACTTGGTGACATTGTGGCTTATATGGCATATTTTCTAAAATACAAGTGTTGGAATAGTGAAAAAAAATCCTGTATCCTCCTTAAAGAGCAGGTTTAATTGCTGTATTGAGTTCTTGATCCATTAATATTTTATTTTTTTAAATTAAAAATTCAAAAGCTGTAGTTCTTTTAATGAAATAGACATGAGAACTATCTTGTGTTTCCTGAAGAGTATATCAGTATGATAAAAATACAAGACTGTGCAAAAAGATCTGATGCTCAACTTCTGCACGTAGCAAATGCTGAGAAAGAGAAAGTAGTGGTACGAACAGCGTTGTTTTTAATATTCCATTATGTGTGAACAATCGAATTCAGGGAAAAATATTTGAGCCCTGCTCTGCTGTCTGAAAAAAATTAAGCTTTCTGGTACTCATTAAAGAAAGCTGAAGAACTTTCAATTAAAATAACTTTATGAATCCCAGAACACTAAATGTAGCGGAGTCGCCTGCTGCTTTGAACATAGGTGTGAAAATTTTACAGTCGAAGAATCATTTACTTTGACTAGGACAGACCCCTTAAAATCTGTCCTAACCCTTGATCACTGAAAACCAAGTGCCTTAGTCAAATGCTTGTGGGGAAATCATGCCAATAAATATTCATGAAATCAACTAGAAAACTCGATAGTATGGATCCAAACTTTCTTAAAATGATGACATGATGCTTGCGGGAGAAAAATTAGGAGCAGATTAAGAATCAAGATGCCATTAAGTTTACCTGCTATAGATATCATTTATTTCTTACGCGGTGCTGACTCACCGAACAAAATATGTAACTTTTCAGATAGCAACCATGTTCCTAGCTCAAAGTTTTAAAAAACACTACTTTAAATTTTTTTCGACTTGGTTTCATTGAATATTTTATGTGCATAGTTTCTTTCTCCCTTTATTCCATCCAAATACTTTACAAATGAATTTCCTCCCTCTACCTCGCGTTCCCAGCGTTATACTCCCTATCACCATCTTCATTATGCGAAGGTTGATTGTATAACTTGCTGGAACGTCTTCATGATGCGTGGGAAATAAAGTACTCTAGTATTCCAGAAATTTTAACTTTACTGCTCTCAGCACTAACCGAGGAGTTTCTTTCTTGAACACGTCACCGTAATGGAATTCGGCAACATCATTTTGATTCTGAAAGCAAGCATCACTACTCTTTGTGGAAATCTCCAAATATAGCCAAAATCCTGGGAAAATTGTAGTGATATTATTTTTCGATACAAGGGCAATAGTGTACCGGCATACCTTACCATCACTCACAGCTGTAAATGAAGCATACTGTAGGGATGTGCGGAAAATTTACCAAGGTCATATAAATCCAAAAAGACCATGTTTCATGGCATTAAACTGGATACTGTATTACAGTGATGTACGGCCGCATATACTACATTGTAAATGCTGACGCTGAGTATCTCACAAAAGTCAATTTGAAGTGAGTTCCTCGTCCTATCTCTTAGTCCAGACCCAGTTTCTTGTGGCTCTTCCTCATTGTCCCATGTAGAGCAACATCTTCTTGGGAAGAGCTCTTCTTCGTCAGATACACTAGGTTCCAGAGGTTCCAGAGGCGATTTTGACTGACCAAATAAAAATAATGGCTTCCGGCATGTATTTGAAGACTTCAAAAAAGTGGGATAAGTAGATTGCATCAAATGAAGTCTGCTTTGAAAAGAACCATTACATGATGAAAATGAATAACAGCGTGTTTCAAAAATGATCATTATTTACGGAACAACCCTCGTATGTTAATTATACTGTACCAAATATATTTTATTTTAACCATTATACCAACCCTGCTCTAAAATTTCAATTACGTATATCGGGAAAACTTAGCTTTAATGACTGGATAAAATCAAATGTACAGCATTTGATTCGTAACAATCTAATTTTGAGGTGATTTGAAAAATTAAAAAATTCTATCTCTCAATAGATAGGTAGCTAATCGCCTAACCTACTAATATTTTCCCGAATATTAATATGTTTGGGTTAGCACTCTCCTCTCAAGTTTAGCAAATAGATACAACAAACCATTTGGGTTACAGGGAAGATGAAGTTTATTACACTGGGTGGAGAGACTCACTACTCTAAACATTACACCTATTTTAACAGTCTAACACAGCAGCCTTTTCAACAGTGATAATTTGCAAACCGTAGCAATATAAATTCATTGCGGAGAAATAAATTTTATCTCAATTATTCGCTTTTTTCCCTGAAACATTTTTTCATTCCGTTTTTCCATTATTATCTACATTTACCAATTGACCCTGTTTGACGCATGACATTCATAGATAAACGGCTGAGTTCGAACTGGCAGGTGAAAAATTAACCGTTACTGCATTTGGAGTCTTTTTTTTTAAATAGGCTCTGGTTTCAAAGAACGTGGGGCGGGCATATTCAATGCCACAGAAATAGAAAAGATAATAGTATTTCATATAAATAAACACGTGGAGATTCAAAATCAATGCACCATGGTACTCCGCGTAAGTTTTCATAGTAATTATTTTCATCACAATAATAAGTGATTTATTTTCGTTTCGATAATTTAACACTGTCATTTAAGTTTCCCTTTTTTCTGAAAGCAATAACTATTTTTTTTACTTTACTCATTGGTATTTTACCGGTTATGGTAGATTTTGGATGGACAGCCTCTTCAACAGTATATTGCATCCCTCTCTTAGACAAAATACAACCTGAATTCCGACTCTACAATAAGCCATCCTTCAATTCCACATAATTTCTTCTTCCTTCTAAAACGTACAACCTGCCTTCATCGTCGTCTAGCGTTCTCCCATCTATCACAGGCTTCAACATAATGCACCATCGCAAATCAAAACAATTTATCTCCAAAATCTTTCCTAGCGCCTTTATTGACTATTAAGATTGGTAAGTTGATAAAAACCCGAGTAAACAAGAAATAACGAATGGAGACTACTGGAGTTATACATTGTCGGAAAATGATTCCAGAAAAATCCCTCTCCAGAATCAAGACAAATCAGGAGATCAATTCTTAAAAACTTCCACACGGTAAGACATTCACGGATAACGCCGTGACTTAAAGTTAGGTCATTTTACTGCACTAGGTAAGCGGGAAGAAAGTTTTTGAACGAAGTAAAGTGAAAGCGGAAAAAAAAAATTGAAATCAGGAAACCTTTCCGAATATCAGTAAATTATTAATTTGTGTACTCCTAAGGTCAATAAGTTATGATAGGAGACAATAAACTACATTTTTATATTTCGGTCAAAAGGTGACCATCTTCGCTAAAAGTGATCAATATATTCATAAAGAACGACGCTGAGTAAAAACTTGAAATATGAAATGATTTCATATTTCCTCGTCAAATTCTTGAATACTCTTTACCTCCAACCTCTCACCTTGGGGTCCAGCTGGGGTCGCACGGATAGATATAATTGCGCATTGGTCACATTGGTAATATTTAGCAAATATATGTGATCCTTCAAATAAAATGCTAATTAAGGATGTCAAGGATTCTCGATAAGTTTCGCAAATTGACTCAATAGATTTACACAAGAGAGTTGCGAGAAGAAATTCACAATGCCATGGTAAAGACACCGGAATCTTGCTAATGGGAGTCCCTCAAAACACGAAGGGAGTAGATGGGGCTAATTGATAATAAGACTTTTGGAAACAGATAAAAAATTTTTTTTTAACTTGTGACATTAAATATATCATTAATATACCACGCACTAATGACAGGTCAGATTACCTAGATAAAATATGAGAGACTTCAGTATGGGAAGCTTATAGTTCTTTCTCCTGGCAAAATTGGCGACCATAACAGAGGTAACGGGTAACTACCCCAACAACAAAAATCGAAGAATCTAATTGTAACAAAAAGCTCCTACTAAGCAGTCTCATTTGTGGTTTCAAATCGTGCGTTCTATTTTTTTCATAAAGGCGCGTCGCCTTTTCATGCATAGCCAATTAATTTTGCCAATATCTTGAATTACATATTTTCATCAGCTCTTTTGAATCTCGTGTTGACTTTGCATTGCTTAAAATGGCACAACTTCTAGACACATATCTTTCATAAACAAAAAGGCGAATTATAGAATGGATATTGTGTCAATCAATGATTTCTTTCAACTAGCTTCACTTTTTACTGCTGACAACATCGCTGCCAACTTGTCGGAAGCGAAGCTCTATCCTTCCAACGGCCGGAGACAAATCGATCGACTGGATTTGCGCGTCACTGAACTCGATATCCTTTGCTTGTTTAAGAGAAGTAATGAGAATGCCAGGGCAAGTCGCCATTAGGGTCCTCTTAGCGCGAGGCCAGAACGTCAACGGCAGATCTGATGGGGCTTTCGAGAGGGAGGTTAAGTGCGTGTGAGGGCAAGGGGGATCGCGAGGGAAGGTCGGCAGAGGAATGGGGAAAGCGAGAGTGGGATGGTGGCGGGGCAGAGTGCTAGAGACGTGAGGGAAAAGATTCGAAGTTAGACGGGATGGCGTGGGGAGGGCGGAGGGTTTGAATATCTTCAGATAAATTGCCTCTCACGGCCGCTCTCACCTCGGCCTCTTTCCTAAGGTCTCTCTTTCACTCGTTCCCTTCCCCTCATATCTCCTTCTCTATCCCCTCCTAATCTATTGTTGAGCTCCCGAATCGCGCAAAATTGACTCCCCGGAGTTGAGGAACTAGGAGGGTCTCAAACGCCCTTCCAACTCTTTTTTTTCTTCCTTTCCGGTATCATTCCTCCCTTTTCCTTTCGTTTCTCCTTTCTTCCCCGTCTGGCTGAATTCTCGGTGATGGGATGAAAATGGGTTCCAAAGCAGAATTAAGCACGGACTCCACCACACCTTTGTGGCGGAGGCGTCCTTCGCGTGATTGAATCCGTCGGAATTTTGCGTTCGTAGGCACTTGTTGTTTGCGGTTAATTTTATTTTCAGTGCTGCCATTGCATGAGCGTCAACTACTTACAGGAGGGGTAAAGAATGGGTCACACGCCTATTTTCATTATTTTTAAGACGCTCAAATTGTGTCAAAAGAAAGGTGAGATGAAAATTGACCCGAAAGAATAATTAAGCTCGGACTCCTCCACCGCACTTTTGAGGCGGAGGCGTCCGATGTGTGTTCGAATCAGTCGGGACTTGGCGTTCACAGGCGCTTGTTGTTCGTGGTTAATTACATTTTCAGTACTGCTATATGCATGGACGTGAGCTACTTAAAAGGGAGCTAAATAATAGGCCACATATCTATATATATATATTATTTTTAAAACGTTGACTTGTGCGAATATACGTTAAAAAGGGAAAATCATATTCTCAAGTCCGAGCCAGTTTGAAAAGTGAAAGAATTTGGATTCGTGATTTAAAATTGCCACAGATAAATATTTTCTGTCTATTACTCTTTGAAAAGAGCTGTTTACACTCGTCACGTTCTTGAATTTTATTTTCTTACAATTTTTTCCTTAAAATATCAGAAATAATGGTAGCAGTTATTTTAGTCTGAAAATTACTCATGTCTAATGCCAAGGAAAGTATGGTAAATCAAGACCTTTCAATTGTACGAGTATGTAAGACGTCACTTGAAATCTAAGATTTTTGATCTGTACTAATTGTGCAAATAATCCATATTTTGAGGATATTTATGGGTGCAAAAAAAAATAAATTCTACTGAAATCAGCACATTGCTTGACTCTTATAAATGATGCTGATTGAAACGCGATCAATACTGTACCTTATTTGAAATATGCGATTAACAAAAACTTATATCTGATTTGAAGAGAAATAAACTACATGAAATGCATGTATGATAGATGTATGATGATAATGATGAGATTATCAAAGGTAATACTTAAATTAGAATATTAGTTTTGCCGCACCGGATTTTTCTGTCGGCTAAATTTCAGAAAGGAATTTTAAGTTGACATGCGCTACCTTTTAAGTCCCATTTTTGGTTTATTATAAAATTAGTGTGTGAAGAAGCAAATTCGAAGCAAAAAGCGATTTCCATAACAATAAAATGATTTCGTGGCACTTGGTTTCACAGCCGAAAAACTTAATGTTTCTTATTAATTGCAATTAAAAAGGTCGTCGAAATAAAGCAGTGTAGTTTTTATTTGTTGAGTTGGTAAATTCTAGCTTCGATATTTGCCTTTTCATGAATTATGTGAAAGGATTTGCACAACGGTCAAGGTGTTGGGTTGGGTGTTATAAAAAGTCATATCAGTGTCTTTGATAAAAATTATTATCCAAATTAAGCTTTCAGACTAAGCTATTAATGCGTAGGTGCTTACGAAATGTTGCTATTCAGGCCCGTGTCTCATATTGTGCTTATGCAATATTGTACAAAGATAGAAAAAAATAATAAAGTGATTGTTTCATATTTTAATTCTATTTCCCGCTGTAAATTGTGGTCATCCTTCCGAGATGCCTCTATTTAACAGTATGGATCCTATTTCTTAGAGGTGAAAATGGCCTGCCTCGCAGCGTGTAAATTCGTTATCATTAAAAAACGCTCAATCTTGAAATTTAATGTGACTCTCCTGTGACACCTGACAAGTCCTTCAAGATCTGAGCACTTGGATCAAAAGAGCAGAAGGAGATAAAGCACTTCCTCTTTTTAATTTGACTAATTCAGTTTCCGTTTCAATGCGAAATATAATATGCGTCCTAAGTACCGCCAAGCAGTCACGTGGGGCTTATGTCATGCCAAGCGAGGGTTGTGTGAGAATTACGGTCCGGAGACCACCATTGAGATATATGGGGTCGATATCGCGTTACTGGGCGAGCGTAGGCAAGCCGTGCGTGCGACTGTTGTGTCGCGGGGAAGTGAACGGGAATGAGCGCCTGACGCTCTGTCCTGGTAGCCTAGTTGGCAGTCGGAGACCCGGCTCATGAGGTCGATGGAAAATGGACATATATAACATCCCTTCCGTAGCAAAAGAAGGCATAGATGCCGACATTGCATTGCAAGAAAAATCTGTTTGTACTTTTAAAAATATGTACTTAATCAAGTGTAAATTATTTCAAATCGCCATTGAGTTTTGCTCAAATTTAATGGCGGCGTGATAAACACGAATTTAATTTTCCTTTAATCCCAAAAGTGAACCATGGAATGGAAATGGTATGATGTGAGACTGAGAGGATGATTAAATTAAATGGATCAAGTGCATCACTGCCGATGGAGTTGTGTGAAGAGTAGGGAGGAAAAAGTATTTGACAATATAAGTGTGGAAGAAATTCTTAGGAAAAATACGCTGAAATAAACGCTTCCTAAGCACCGTTATAGAAGGAGGAATATATTGGTGGAACTTAAAGAGGTGGACAAGGAGCGATCAAGCAGGTCAAGTGAAGATAATATGATGATATAAGAAAAAAGTAAGTGGTTGGTTGGGATGGGATTGGTGTATAGAGTTGCAGCAAATCGATCCTACTGATAGAATTATTAGCTGCCAATGGCGAGGACGACAACAGCATTGTGAAGTCCAGTCCGTGAAAGCATGACCATGGTGTCGGAAATTCAAATTAAATGCAAGTATTTCTTTACATACACAGATTCATGTCTCCAATTAGAGCGCTCAATAATTATTTGTAGTAGATCTAGGCCCATCCAACCGGTGGATTTTATGACATGTTCGTAGTCTGTAGGTTGTACATCAATGTGATATGAAAGAAAGCTTACCCATAGTATTCACAAAAGAAGATATGTGTACTTTTTCAACTCTTGAAGCAAATCTTTCTCATAATATCATTCATTCGGAGAATGACGGCAGCTGAACAATCAATTTCCGTTCGGTCCATTGAAGTGAAAGTAATTGTTTTTCCCAAGAGCTTAGATTACTCATTTATTTATAACTTGATGAGGAAAAATCCATAAAAAGCAATACAATTAAAAATTTCGAAAACATATATGGGGAAAATTGATGTTTTAGTCATACGAAATTAACAATGAAAACTTTTGAATTCAATATGATGTATTAGCTTCCATTTAATCGTCACGTACGTCTTTCTTCATTTGAGGAATCGAACAGGAATACGTTATGGCCCTCAAATTAGTCGAGCGTTTAATGTACTAAATGGGAAAATTCACGATACAAAAAAATGCATTTTCCTGAGTACTGTCATGGTATGTTATAATATGTTTATTTTCTTTCAAAAATGCTGGCAACGGTAATATTTTTCACGTGTGTCTACAACGATGAGAGTAATTTTAAAAATAAATATCTGGTGATTTGGGAAACAGGGCTGGAAGCATAAATACACGAATTTAAGAAGAAGGCAAAATCTACGGGAAATAAACCTTAGGGAATCGATTCTAGGTAATTTAAATTCTGGATCCAACAATATAATACACAAGTTGGTGTTGATGAGACATATCCTCTAATAACTTTTGGAGGCTATTCCTATACGCTTAAGTTTATCACGGCCATTAGATATGTTGGGTATTGCTTTCGAATGTTTTTTTACTAACTCCCACGCCTTCTCTCTTCACATTTAGTATTTTATCCGCCTCATCGAAGCAGAAACGTTTAGCCATAACCATTGTGGGCGTCAACTAAAATGATTACTTGACTCGATTGGGTATCGTTCCAAGCTGCATGAGGTAATTTCTAATTCTCTGACGCCTGTACTTTCCTAAAAAGATCCGTAGCCTATCTTCCTAGCTTCCTGGAAATGTAGTTGGGGTATATTAGAGGTATGACCCAGGATTGAACGCGGCACCCTTCAATCAGCTACGGTTTTCTTACTTCAAGATTAAAAAGTAAACATTTCAGTAATCCCGAAACATGAGTTGACCAATATCTATCGAGGTTTTATCAAGCTAAATCAATCCAAGGGATCGCCAAAATGTAAACTCATGGTATCTCCCTCCAATCTGAATAGTCTTCAGAAACTTACCATTCATGCACACTAGGGTAGGGTAGAAAACTCTTCTCTCTGCTGTATGAAATAAGTAATTAGAACTCCACCTCAGTCATTAGTGAGGAGTCATAGGTAGGTCATCAATATCATTTAATTTTCTTACAGGATAGATAATTTATATTCTTTAAGGATCGATCTACTCACGTTTTTGCACAAGGTTGTGGTATGTTGAGAGAATTTTGCTTTATCTAAAAAATGTCGATTGAATTCACATTTATCATAAACATTGAAACTTCGGGCGTGGGATGTCGAAGACAATATTCGATCGCTTGGAATTTCTCTGTCTCCTCCCGCGCGGCTCGCTTTGACCCCCACGCTCTTCAAACTCCGAGGGCGAATAAGCTGCAGCACTGAGGGACGTGATTTGTCGTCCGATTCTCGAGGCGTCATGCCATGCACGCACGGGCACTTCTCTCGCCACTGACTTATCGCCGCGGCCAATATGTTGGAGCAGAACCCGTCACCGATAGCTCACTTGCACGGCCGCTCGTCCCCATAAACTCATCCACTACGGAGGATTGAAGCGACCTTACTCACCTCACCTACCGTGGCTGCTCACAAAGAGATCAAGGACGTTTGCCCACTCAGTTCTTCCATCGCAGTTCTCTGCATTCGATAATTTCCTGTCCAAAACTTCGGAAAAAATTTCCTTGTTACGCTTTTTAAAATGTAAATGAGCCGTCTTTTCCATTCTCAATCTTCACGAACCTTCCGTAAATTGCAGTTATTCCCAGAAGTATTCTGCTTTATTTTCTTTCTGCTCTCATTATTGTGTTTCATGACTAGATTTATACGCCCTTTAGAATTTTTATTTTATCATCTCACAACTATTACTTTGGTTTTTTCCTCTATGATAGTTATCTTTGTGCATGACGAAATGTGAACTACAGAAAACATTTTGAATACCATATAGGAGTGAATTCATAGCTTATACTGCATAATGCAATGAAGTAAACTATTCAATTAATCTCGAGTTAAGAATTGGTACTCGATCCTGTAACTCTCGTATTAAGGTGATAGATTTATTGCAGAAAAGAATAAATTGTCAATTATGTTTGCATTAGTAATCTCGTTATGTAGATGTCCTTCAATTTTATATCTGCATTCTGATATTCAAGTAATCTGCTTCAGTTTCAGATTTATATTCAATACATTGTAAGGATTTACTATATTAAGTTTTGAAATAAGATGCACTATTTTACAGAATATTAACCAATATTCTTCAAACAGAGGTTACCTACCCTTCAAAAGTACGAAGTAATTTGGTTTCGGACGAATAGCTCTTGACAAAGGATACACCAAAACAAGTCACTTCTGTTTGATTTCGCATTAGAAACATATTGAGTATACAATCATATCCACATCGCGCAAAGTAAGCAAGATGTTTTTAAATGTGCATACACGTATATCGTGGTTACATCGTAAGCTAACGGAAGTCGGAGAAGATATTTTCTGGAACTATTAACAATAACTATCATACCTACCCTGTTTTTACTTATTAATAGACCTAATCGTGTGCAACGAAAATTAGGCGCATAAAAGATATGCACGTCACCCATTAAATCATCTTGTTACTGGAAAATGTGCGAACTAGAGAGAGAAATGTTTTGCTTTTCAGGCTGCCGTAATCATATCTTATTTGAACGTCAGATTCATGGCCGAAGAAGAAATAGTCTTTATGTACCTAATATAATTATAAAGACTAATTATGTCAATTTTACTAAAGAATAGCATGAATTTTAGCAATATATTTACGTAAAATTAAGTATTTTTCTATATACACTTATTAACAAATGTCTCTTCGTCATATAGTGCAAGAACATAATATTAAGCCTAGGATGTACAATTTGTCATGAAAAATTATGTAGAATGGGCATTAGGTGAAACAAATCTTAGAAATGTTATGTTTAAAAAATTTGATTGTTATTTGTTGCGTCTTTATGTGTCAGTACACTGGATACTACACACTACTACTGCACACGTATAGGTGCATCTTACTGGTGATATGTGGTCAATATTGTGCTGGATATCAAGATATCAATTTACAAGAGATACTAATTTACGTAGAATAGTGAGAGCTCGCCGGATGTATGTGCAGCCTTCTGTATTTTTTACATAAGATGGTGAAATCGTGCCAAAACTGACAGGCAGATTACTGTAACCTTGAGCAGAGAGTTCTGCATTGTACAGGAATCACACGTTCCCGGTCAATCACTTCTCATACAACTCGAGCAAAAGCATCATAAGATCAAAGTCGTGAAGGATGACGTAAATCGTGTGAGAATGCTATTTCAATGGACAGTATAAATCAGGAAAAAGGGGGTGATTTTGTTTAAAATGATGGATATGGTTTTGTGTGTGTGGTTAGGAGTTAACGATAATGTGCACAGCATTCAGTATATATGATTTTTAATTAATGAGAGGGTTTAAATGCATGCAATGAAATACGAGGCGATATTTGTTTTATTAATCGTGTCCCGTATGAATATCGGCATCAAAAAAGTTGTCCTTATGACTTGATATGCAACAGTAGATGGCAAAATTGACAGCTAGACGAATTATTTTAGGGAATAATCGAAGGAAATTTGAAATAACGCTGGTGACTTTGGAGCAGGAGTAGTAGCAATTGGAAGCATGCATAGATGGTTGGTTTGGTAATGAGCGCCTCTAAAGAAGTGCTAGGGTCATGTGGTAATTCCTAAGTGAATAATAATGACTTATTTGTTTGTATGAGTGTGTGTGCATGACTTAAGTATGATTTTTCCCTGATAATATTTTAAACACAATTATACGAGGGTGTTCCCAGAAGTGCCCGGCCTGACCTAGAGATGGCGGTAGTTGATTGAAACATATCCCTGTATTATAAAGTATGTAACCTACAAAAATTATGTTTCAAGTTTGAAGACGCTACGTTGTTTAGTATTTGTTTAGCAGCCATCAATAGTGAACGTTTTCAGTGAATTTGTGAAAATGGGGAAAATTGGTCATCGTTATGTCATACAATACTTTTATTTGAAAGGCATCAGCCGAACCAATATAAAAGCTGAATTAGATTCTACTCTGGGTGAGTCTGCTCCTTCGTTTTCAGCAGTGAAATATTGGGTTGCAGAGTTTAAACGAGATTGTACGAGCTGTCATGACGGGCATCACATTGGTCGACCAAATGAGGTGAGAACTCCATAAATAGTGAATAAAATCCACAAAGTGATCCTGGATCATCGTCGACTGAAAGTGCGGGAGCTAGCAGACATAGTAAGCATTTCAAAAAGTGCGGTACATCGCATATTAACGGAAAATTTGGGCATGAGAAAGCTGTGTGCAAGATGGGTGCCGCGTTTGCTCACACTCGAGCAAAACAAGTGTCTTGAAGATGTTTCAATTGATTGTTTATCAAAGTTTCACTGCAACAAAGCAGAATTTTAGCGCCATTTCATAACCCTGGGTGAAACATGGGTCCATTACTTCACACCAGAGAAAGAAGAACAATAAAAACAATGGATTCAAAAAGGAGTAATGGCTTCAAAGAAGGCGAAGACCGTTTCATCTGCAGGCAAGGTGATGGCGTCGGTTTTTTGGGATGGGCGTGGGATAATTTTCATTGAATACCTTGAAAATGGAAAAAATATCAACGGCAAGTATTATGCGAACTTACTGTAACGTTTGAGCGAATAAATCAAGCAACAGCGGCTGAATTTAGCTGAGAGGAAAGTGTTGTTTCATCAAGACCATGCACCAGCTCACAAATCCGTTATTGCAATGGCCAAAACTCATGAATTAAAGTTTGAATTGCTACCTCATGCACCATATTCACCAGATTTAGCCCCATTGGATTATTTTCTGTTCGCAAACTTGAAAAAATGGCTCGGTTTTAAAAGATTTTCCAACCGTAAAGAAGTGATGTCGGCAGTAAATGGCTTTTTTGAGGACCAAGACAGTTCGTATTATAAAAAGGGTATCAAACTTATTGAACATCGCTGGGCAAACTGTTAGAGCTGAAAGGAGATTATGATGAAAAATAAATACATTTTTTCCCAAATGTTTGTTTTTTCTTTGTTGGGTTGGGTACTTCTGGGATTACCCTCGTAACTTTACATCTGTGAACATGTGAAAAGGATCGCATATGAATAATATTGATTTAGATTTGTTTCAGGATGAGAAACTGAGCGAGGTAGTGACGGCTACGAGGGCTGATGTACGAGGGTCATCCGGAAAGTAGTACCCGTTCGTGAAATAAAGACACAAAAGTAAATATTAACAAACATAAAAAATTTTATTTGAAAGAGGATACTTTAAACTACTTCTCAACATAATCTCCAAGCAAATTAAGGCATTTGTCATAACGTGTGACAAGTTTCTGTATTCCTGCTGCATAGTCCTTCGCCGCCAGCTCATTGAGATACGCGAGGGACCCATCTTGCACAAATTTTTGCATAATGCAGATGGTGTTTAACAATTTCATGAACAATTGTTCGAGAAACATTGGGAAAATGCTCACAGATGTCATCAATTGTGACGCGCCGATCGTTCCTCACGAATTCGTCAACTGAGCTCACCAGTTGGTCTGTAATGACAGACGGTCTCCCCGAACGCTCATCGTCGTGTGTGTTCCCCCTCCCCATGTTGAAGTTGCGACACCACCGCCGAACAGACGACTCGTCCATTACATTGTCTCCATACACCTCCTTTAATTGGCGATGAATATCACATGGGCGAACGTTTCTTGCATTGAGGAATTTAATCACTGCCCTCACTTCACAACTGGCGGCGTTCTCAATTTTTTTAAACATTGTAAACAATCACAGAAACAACACAGGCAATGCTAGCGTCACGCAACTTGGCTCAGAGAAGGCAGACAAGCCACTGAAGCTATCTGACCTCGTCCAGCGGCTACTCGCGTCGTCAGCACTTCATGCGGCACGAACGGGTACTACTTTCCGGATGACCCTCGTAGGTGCCAAATGTGGAAGAAACCACTATTTGGTAGTGAAAACAGTAGATCTGCGGAGAAAGTGGGTGGTAAGAGAAATTGGAACACAAAATTGATTGAGATTTGAGATTGTGTGAGTGTAAATCATCAATGGCTCAGTTTTGTGGCCAATTACATTTATTTAATTCGCAAACCTTAGTTTTTACGAGCGATGAAGAGATTGCAACATGAGTACCCTTTAATAAAGGGAAGAGGAATTAGAGAGAAAGAAAAATTAAAGCATCCTTACAATTCTCTTTGGACTATTCGTTGCTGCAAAAACATTTTAAATTCACGACCCAGTTTGGAAAATTCCAACTGAAATAATAAGATTGGGGCTTGTATTGATTTTAGCATTGATATGTTAAAATTTATTCTTTTTTCAAATCCATTTTTGCGTAATTGTCCAATTCCATTATTTGAATGCTTGAATCCGGGTGGTGAATATAAAATATTTGCGGAAACGATTGGCTCAAAGTTATTTTCACCAGTTTTATACACATTAGCACAAAGGTATGTCCTAGCATGCAGATTTTTTATTATTTATATCAATGGTCTTTTGAGTTGATAAGTGACCCGTGCAAATTGCCCCATAACATGTTAACTGGATGAGGGCTAACTTTGGAAAAAAATTCCGGTAGTGAAATTTGGTTTGACGTCTGGCAGGGGGGGGGGTACATTCGTACGAATGACCTCCTTCCGTTTCAGCAAGTGTTCGCGAAATACATGTATATAAACCATAAACATAGTAGTCAACCCTAAGTTTGGTCTTTGACTTCCACGATTTAATTTATTAACCAGCAAAGATTAAAATCCGAAACTGATATGAATGAAAATGTATGTTAAAGTATTTTGTTGAAAAACGTATTACCAACTTTCGAAATTTTAATGGTTTGAGTGTCACCTCATTTCTACCCAACTTCAAAATTCCAACTTTTCAGTAATTGCTGTGATTCATGTAATGAAGTTCTAACGCTGGGGCAGCAGGAATGTCTTATTTGAATCTTGACTGTGGCAACTTAGGGGAAAGAATTGAATTTTAAAGGTTTTAAATGAATTTTTTTTCGAGAGAAATTGACAGAAAACATTCATGGAGAAAATATACATTGGAATACAAACTACTAAATAAGCAACTAGAGGTAATTGTTTCATCTCCATATTCAAATTCTGGGGTCAGCGTTCGGCTTGCCTCTGCTTAACCCCCGTCAACATTACTTACCTGGTGGGCTCCTAAGGGTGGCATATTGATTAGGGTAGGTACTATATTAGGCCTTAGGTGCTGGTCTTTTTAGCTTCTCTAGTCTGAATGTTGTGAGTTTATGCATTTGACGAAATCTCTAAGAGTGCGATATAATGGAATGGTTGAAAAGGGGGAAGCTAGGAAGATCGATGGAATTGGCAATGGCCTTGCGGCCATTTTTTAATAAGTTAATGCTTAGTTTTTTTAATGCTTCGAACGCTATTTATGAGAATTGAAGTCACTAGAAGTCAACTATTTATTAGTTTAATGGTGAATGGTTCCAATGTCAAATTTATCACAGGGAATGTCGTTGAGGCCAATATCCTACATAATTTATTTTTTAATATCTGCAGTAAAAGCATAAGTGTATTTAATCAAGTTCCCTAAGCACCTGAAGAGATCATTTAATATTTTCCCAAGAAAGAATAGTAATCATCTATGAAATATAAAACAAAGCCCAGGCCCGGAAAGAGTTCCTCTAAACTACCGAAGAAGCTCACGGAAGAGATTACACTCTCCTTAACCCGTTTTCGATAGTTAATAAAAGAAGGTTCACTACTTCACGACTGGAAGCTAACTCTAAAAAGGTGACGGCAAGGAAGACCCTTTTAATTACAGACCGATTTCTTAAACATCGAATTCCTGCAAAATTTTAAAATATATCAATGCTATCGATATAATGTCCTTTCTAGGCAGTAGGGACATACTCTGCCGTAACCAAATTTTAGACTGCATCTCTTAAGTAAATTTGAGGCAGATGAGTTTTCCGAATACGTTTGTCTCATTCAAAAAAATCCCAAATTACTACGGGGAGACATGATTATTCATTCAAGATTGGAGAAATCCAATCGGAGTTTGGAACGGATAGATTCAATATATCGTTTTTTTTCTGAGAACAATAAGAGCCAGTAACAGCTGCAATTCACATCAACTATGGATAAATAGAATCATCATTACGTAAGCAAACGTATGTAGGTATGAATGAGTTTGTGTGAATGTGCATATATATTTTAGCGCATGAATATTCATGTTTGCATATGTGTGAGTGAGTGTACGTCGATTTGTACGCATGTATGTGTGCATATATTTTAAGTCGTCGAGGCTATATTGAACAGGAATTGTATCATGATTTTACTTGTACTGGCGGTGGTACAATGTATATTTTTCTAGAGCCCGATGTGTGTTCACGAGTTCCTTTATGTTGACATTTTTTCAGCATTTAGGCTCATGAATGATGCGTGCCGTTTTCTATTAGTGTGCTATGCTTGCCTGGTGTGGATACACCCCCTGCCACACGGTGGCTTGCAGGGTATTATGTAGATTTGACCTGGACGAAATTAGGACACTCATATAATGTGAAGCATAGTTTCGTCTTTTTATTCATGAAATCCAAAGTACAGCAGGTCTTCTTCCAATATACTACCTTGATCAAAAAGTTCCCGGAATTTATTCAGAAAATTAAAAATACAAGTTTATTCATCTAAATCTATATTGTCCCCTTCAAAGTAATCCCCATCGACTGCAACACACTTATGCCAGCGCTTGATCCAATCCTCGAAACATTTTTTATATTCGGTTTTCGGTATGTCCATCAGTGCTTCCTGCGATTTTTCCATTACTTCCTCTCGGCTGCTAAAACGCGTTCCCCGTAATGGTTTTTTAACTCGATTGAACAGAAAGAAGTCACAGGGAGCCAAATCAGGTGAATTCGGTGGCTGTTGGATGGTATTTGTTGCATTTTTCGTCAAAAAATTACGAATAATGATAGCACTGTGCGACGGTGCGTTATCATGGTGCAAAATCCACGAGTTTTCTGCCCACATTTCTGGTCTCTTTCGGCGAATTGCTTCACGCAAACGTCTCATAACGCCCAAATAATACTCTTTGTTTACTGTCTGGCCTTCTGGCAAAAATTCATGATGCACTACACCGTTGTAATCCATGAAAACCGTCAGCATTGCCTTCTTTTTTGACTGAAAACAACGTGGTTTTTTTGGTCTCGGCTCATTTGGTGAACGCCATTCACTTGCCTGATGTCTGGATTGCGTGTCGTACTCATAAACCCACGTCTCGTCTCCAGTAATGATCCTTTTGATGAATGCGGGATCGGATTCAGCCTCGCAAATCATGTCTTTTGCGACGTCAACACGGTCTCTTTTTTGCATGAAATTGAGGTCTTTTGGCACCAACTTTGCTGCTACACGACGGAAACCCAAATCATTAACCACAATGTCTTGGGCGGATCCATAGGCAATGTTCAAGTCCTCCGCTATTTCTCTGATGGTTAATTTGCGGTTATTGACCAACATTTCTTTTACTTTATCAATTTTTTCACCGACTTTCGATGTCGATGGTCTGCCACTGCGTTCATCATCTTCGATTGACTCACGACCACTTCTGAACCGCTCGTGCCACTGGTAAACGACCGTTTTTTTTAGAGAATCGTTGCCGAAACACTTTTCCAACATTTCCAACGTCCGTGCGCCACTAAATCCGTTTTTTACGCAAAATTTAATACAAGTTCGTTGTTGCAAATTTAAATCCATTTCTGCAATTGTAAAAAATCGCCAACACACACAGAGATAGATGTACTCTTGGCTACGTAACTTTTGCAAATGTCGAGTTATGACACTAAGATTTAAAGGGAATATCAACAGCAGATGTACCAATTTAACAAAAAAAAACAGAACTCAAATCGGAACGATGGGAGCGCCACACGGTGGTTATTCCGGGAACTTTTTGATCAAGGTAGTATGTTTTGAAGGAGACCTGTATTTGGAGATAATGTTGCGATGACTATTTTGATGTGAAGTTCAATTCCTACGGCCTCTATGCATTTTGAGTTGAAAGTGGTGATTGCAGTGTTTTTTAGAGATAATTTGATTGGTAACACTGCTCTTCCACAGATCGTAGATGTGCATTTTCTGTCGAATCGGTATTAAATCTTGATAGTTTAAGATTTTTATTGTTGTGTAACTTGGTTTTTGAAAGGGAATTATATCTGGTAATTGTTTACGTGTTATATTGAGGAGCTTCTATTTCTGTTTAAGTTAATATTATTACAGTTTCATTGAAGGATGGTGAAATTGGAGACGCTAGAATATCGAGTCGAGTGAAATGAAAATTTAGGATCTACTACAATTTGGAAAATAATTCTAAAGCTGAAGCGAGAATCGCGAATAGTTAATCGGAGATTGATTTAGCCGGGGTTTAATTTAGCGGTGATATAGGTGAAAATGTAAGTTCAATTCATTTATTCATAGATTTTTTGGGACTTTGGAAGGAACAAGGGTTGTGGAAAATTGTATCAGGTTTATCAATGCTTGGGATTGCACTTGAGTTGTCAGTAACATTTGATTGGGTGACGTTTTTCAATGTATTGGGTGCCTTTTGAATGGCTCTTGTTGAGGAAGATGATTTTTGGCCAAGTACAAGGTCAAGGGAATGACGTAAGAGAAGGGCAAGGAGGGAAAAGAAGAAAGAAGGTGATGGGGAATAGTTTTACGAATAGGTGCGCGGCAACGGTCACATAACATTGCAAAATAAAACTGCTAATTATTTGGAGTGGAGAGAGATCTTGCAGACTTCATTTAAGAAATGTAAATTTTCATCGTCCTCCTATGATTTCATATTACTAGTATGTGCTTGGTTTGTGAAATTTGATTCAACAGGGAGAATGCTTTAACAAAAATAACTTGCCGCTCCATTTGCCTCCCGCGAAGCACGATATCGACTTCAGTGAGGGAGGTGCTGCGACCTCCCGGCCATCTAGTAAATCTCTTTGAACGAGAAACCATTTTCGTAGGGCACAGGATTTTGGGGTGATATGTGGAGCTCTGTCGGAGGTTGAAGGAACAATGATGGCGCCTGGGAAATGTCCTCGGATAGAGCTGAAAAGGGCACAACTTTGAATTTTTGGGTAAGGATATGATGTGCCTCCTCTCTGCGGAGAGAAAACGTAAATTACATTCGCCATTGATACAAACGTGAAGTTTTAGATGGAATAAATGTTACCACATTTTATTGCCGAAAAAACGAAAATGGAAAACATCTCTGAAAGCACACGTATAGACATCATAAGATTCATGGAAATTGGGATTACACAAGATATAGCGTGCAACGAGGCTTTTCCGAAAGGTTTTATTATTTTCGGAAAATAGAGACATAATAGACTTGGTGGAGTATTCACGCAGTCAACTCAAAACTATCTACCGTTCTGAATGTGATATTGAGAAAGCATTCGTTGTAACGAGGATTATAACCAAAGATTTTTTATTCATCTGTTCATTTTAAAAACACCCATAACTTCAACATAGATGCTTTCTCGATACACGAATCTCAAGACTTTACAACAATTATAGCAACAGCATATCCCTTGTCGGAGGCGAAATTAAAATGCCGTCAATTACAATGCACAGATTTTCTGTAGGAATACCAGTAAAATCAAGCAACCCATTGAAGAAAATTCTCAATATATTCACCCAGTATTTGTTAGAAAAGTTAATTGAATGACCAACACAAGATAACAGCATCCTCGTCAAATTTGTGGCTAAAACGCCAGAGATATTCTAAAGCAGAGGGCAATAAGGGACTACGACGGGGAATACTGAGGGAGGAGGGCATTAGGGACCATAAAATAATATACATGGTAAGTTCGCAAAAGCGATCAAGGAAAATCGTTATGTATAATCATTCAAGAAAAATTAGTGAAATTATGTAAAAATCGAGCTGCAATTATTCCGATCGTAAAATTACAGCGCTGACCCAGGACATACCTAACAAATTGTTTTTAAATATTATATTTGACGAGATAGATAACTTTATTCCATAAAAATAAATAAATGCATTTATTAAAAGCCAATATTTTCCAACGGAGTGTCATGGTGGCATTAGGAGGAGAAAAAAAATACACACAAATTTAAGAATGGTTTAATAAGTAATCTCAAAAATGTAATGATGACCTCAAAAGAGAGACTTGTAGAATGTTGAGCAAAAGCGAAAAATATATCTCTGATAAATCTCGAAGATGAATCTTAATCTTTGAAAGCAGAATGATTTTGAAATATGAATAGGATAACCATAAATCGTTTTTGCTTTTGGTCGAAAAAATTCAAGAAACAACAACTTTCTAGCCTTTAAATTCATAAAATGAGGATATTGTTACAAGAAGCGTAAATAAGGCCAGTATTCTCAATAGTTTTTTAGAATGTCCTAAGAAAAAAAATCGTGTACAAAACAAAGCCACTAACGAATCTGAAGAGCACATTGTTACAAAAGGAAAAGAATATCTTTTCCGAGGTAAAAGGACAAATGAAGCCCGTGCACAGAAGATATACTCCCTAGAGTACTGAAGAAACTTGCTGAAGAGGGAGTACGTTACTTAAAAATCTTTTTTCAAAAGTCGATAGAAGAAGGTTCAGTACTTCGCGACTGGAAACAATCCCACATAACTCCATATGCAAATGGAGAATACAGTAATTATAGTTAATTAATATCTATGTCCTCAAAATCTTGAAACATACATTTTTAGCAATACAATGTCCTTCCTCGACAATAGGGACATACTCTGCCATAAACAGGACGGGTTTGGGAAAATTATTTAATATGACACATAGTTTCGTCTTTTTATTCAAGATATCAAAAAAAATATTGGGGACGCGATAGCCCTCGGGTAGAGCGTTGGACTACTGACCGGAGGATCCGTTTCATTCCCGGACACGCCTCTCTGGGCACCCTCAGCTCCACCCAACCTGCAAGATTTTTCGGGCACCAAATCTTCCCGGGAAACCATACACAGCACAGGGAAAGAAACTGACCCACCTTACCTGATGTGCGAATTAAACATGCCGTCGGGCTTGGTATTGGGTGAATTCTACCATCACCTACCAAACCAACCTTCGGGTTGATTTCTGTGTTTGTGAGTTTTTCGGCCAAAAATCGAGGGGAGAGAATGTAAAGATGGTGATATATTTTATATACGCCAAGCAAAACCTACGACAGTGTCCATAACAATAAATTGATGTACAAACTAATATCATGGTATCAACGATTAAAAAACTAACTGGATTCGGTGTTTACTAAACCTTACCCAAATGGTTTCGTCTATGGCTTGAAATCATAATAGACAGGTGTAACTCCAGGATTGTTATATCGAAGTGTTATAGAGCTCCTAATTTTATTGACACACATTGGTGATCTAATATTTCACGTTAGCAGGACAGCAGCAATCATCTCGGATATCGTTAAAATAAACAATTAATCCTTAGATCTGAAATTCACGGTGTTGTGATAAGAAAACAATATCGTTCACAACCTTGCCTAAAAGTTGCAACCATTGACATATTGTTGATTGGCAATGAATATTTGGGCTAAATGAGTTTTCACTGTACCATTATATATCAATTTTATAATAGTTCTACATGCTTTGGCCGCCCTAGCTTAACTTCTTTCCTATTCCTATATATTAATTCATTGTTGATGACCATCAATTCTATGATTGATTTGACGCAGCTTCCCAGTCGACTCGTCTATCGACTAACCTTCTCATGCCTGCATATTTTCTCACTGTCAGGTCTCTATGTATTCCATGTGTTTTATCGGGGGGCTCCCTCTGTAGTTTTTCACGTCCAATTCTCTACTATTTATTGGTCCACAATGCCTTAACATTATCCGAAGACACTATCCGTTCTTTTTCCATAGTATTCATTAGACGTCTCACTTATCCTACTCTTCTTGCAACGATTTTATTAGTTCCGTCCATTTTAGTTCCTTCATTCTGCGTAGCCCGTAGCGCCACGTTCACAATACTTCCAATCTTCTCCATTTTGCTCCTATTGTGGGATTTGCCTCCCCACCATGGAGAAGAACGCTCCAGACATATGGCCTAATGAAGTGATTCCTCACTTCGAGGATAATGCTCTCGGTTTTTAGTGGAATTATCTTCCAAAGAAATATATTCTTCGCCTTGGTTCTCCTGTCAATAACACTATTTTTCCTTAGTCCGTCGTTGTTGATTACGTTTCTCAAATTGCAATGGTCTTTCACGGCTTCTGGCAATTGCTTACTCAATTAAAAAAGACGCTGCCTTCCGCTAAATTTCCACTGATAATCGTCTTTTGGTATTTATCCTCTTCATACCGTCTTAAAGTTAATTAGAGTCATCTTCAGATCTCCTTCACTCTCAGCTGCAATAGTTATGGATTTTGCAAGAGACAATTTATTGATATTTTCCGTAAATTATCACCTCCGTTGCATTTTCTTCAATTTTATTATATACTTTTTACAATTTACTTTTATTTGAAGATAGCAAGGGAAGCAGCATGGTGAATCTAAATTCTATCAATTCCTTATGATTTTCCTGTAGCATATTGACTTTAATATGCATTTACTCATCAAATGCATGAAGACTATCGGTATCTATGCTATGGTAAATTTTGTAAATTTTGTCTTATCATATAAATATTCAATTTGCCTAAACTTTAATTACATAATTGACTTGAAATCTTCTTCCTCGCCAAATGCTTATGAATATTTATTCTTCGTGGTGATCTTCCAAAAAAGGTTATTACTAAATAATGAATCATGCCGCGTACATAATTACATCAGATTTTCTCTTCACTTGTTCCATTTTCTTAAAGAAGATTTTACCATAGTTTTCCCTTCTTGGATTTCTCTGACAATTGAGTCCCAGTCTCTAGGGAGCATTCAGTTTTATTCTCGTATTATATTTTATTATTGTTTCTGTGATACAAGGTCCTTCCCAAAAGTAATTAGAATAAATCTGGGATAAAAACTATTGCAGATCAAAGTACAGACTGCTAATATTCTTTATAAAAGCACTCTAATGTATCGGCACACCAATGCCAGTGCCTCCGCCAGTTGTGGTATGCTTCCTGTAAGGCATCAACCGGACCCTCGTTCAGGCACCTCGTCATGGCCTCTTTGACACAATCCAGTGGTCTAAAATGGTACTCAAAGGGCTTAAACTTAAGTTTTACTCAAAGATCCTATCTAGTCACCAGTAATATCCTATTCCTAAAAAATCGGGTCTACTTCACCGTGGTCCAAGAGGTCTATAGGGTTCGTCCGGAAAATAAGTGTACTGAGCTCAGGAAAAAAAATTTATAACACTTTTACATATCTTAAGCTAATATTCCTCAAAATAGGACCCTTGTGAGTCGATACACTTGTTCCAGCGGCGTTCCCATTCCTGGAACGCTCCCGCGAAGGCATCATCGGGAACCTCTCGAAGACTCGTCGTCGACCTCTTCTCTGCCCTCCACGAACATCTTGTGCCACCGAAAGATCATGTTTCTGGACATGGCTGACTCCCCGTAAGCGTGGTTAATCATACCGACAGTTTCGGTAGACGATTTCCCAAGCTTTACCGCAAATTTGATGGAATAACGCTGCTCCAAAAATTTCGGCATCGCGTTCCATGACGTGGGTCGAGCGTGGAGGTTCGCGTTAACAGAGCTCCTCACTACACCACAGCTCAGAGCCGACTGCCTTTTTCAGCGTCGCTTGCAAACATACCCCCCTCCAATCGCAGCCCGTCAGAGCGGTGCTGGGCGCGCCTGGAGCGGCGCGCCCAGCCCAGGAGTCAGTACACTTATTTTCCGGACGAACCCTGTAAGGCAAGATTGTCACAGAGGCAGTCTTCTGACAGCACCTTGGGGACCTTCTTGGCGCACCTTTCTACTGGCTAAATCTTCTAAAATAATCCAATGCACTGTGTTTTTCTAAATATTGCACTATTCTGCTAACATCCTGACACTGGGGGATCAATTAGAATTGAACATGTCTCACTTTTGCACATTTTCATCACATTGTGTGGTTGACGGATGTCCAGGGTATTCCTCATCGTCAACCTCCTCGTTACCCTCCCAGAACATCATGTGCAAGCAGGAAACCACCACCTCCATAAACATCCCAGCAAATATGGCCATGGTGTCCGAACCCAATTTTCCAAGCTTACTGCACAATTTTGTCGAATTATGTTGCTCCATGTAAAGTGGCAACGTGAATACGTGACCGTTGAACAGCGGTCCAGTCTAGCAGCAATCCGCGTACTGAAAATGCCCACAGTTAACTAATATAGGTCGCGTTGTTTTCCCAAGGTCTTCCATTAGCCTTCCCACTACAAATCACTCCACTCCAGCCATATGACTTGGTGGCCAAAATTATTCTACTTATTTTTTTGACAAACCCTGTACTTTCGTAGACCTCCTCAACTTCCTTATCTTCATGTTTCGTTAAAGGCGCGTCATCTGTACTACTATACATAGCCACTGTTTAAACATGACTATCTTCATATTTGAATATGAAACCTTTCGAAAGTATTCCGGCACAAATACGTATGGTGCGAATAGTTCCCTTGCTTTCCCATTTTATGTCTCCTTCGAATAATTTCATTTTATTTTTTCCCAAAATATCTTAGATCATTACTCGTATTTATATTTATCGATTTCCAGTTCCTTTGTCACGGGATTTCGTCAGGTTTCATTTGGTTTTATTTCAAATTGATATTGGTGTATTTTATTTTGATCTAAAAAACGCTGCGCACGGAAATTACGTTTATTTATTTGTGTGTAATATAATTGTGTACGTAGAATTATTGTGAAGGGAAATATTTTACTCATGGGTAAATATGAACTCTACGCGTGTCCCCCCTATTATTCACGACTTATTTTTCGTAAACAATCCAGAATTATAAATAATAAAATAATAATAATAGAAAAACTACCATTGCACGTTTTTTTTAGATTGGAAAGTTATTCATCCCTTAATGTATGGGTAATATTTGCTCTCTTGAGTGGATTTAGTTTATGGCAAGAGTTTTGGGAAACAGATTCATTAAATATGCATCTAAAATTAATGCATTAGTTTTTTTTAAATTTGATTCATAATCTTAATTTTGAAATCCAAAGACGTAAATAGGATTTGTCAATGGGGCCTGGAGAAGACTTTAACTAAAGTTAGGGATTCCAGCGGAGACGCCACGGATTTGTCTTAAATAAGGATGGTGCCAAAATTATGCAGTAATTCTCTAAATAAAGCATGCTGTGCCAGTGAGGATATCCTTCGTTAACCTCTCAATATTTTTAATCCCTTCAAGCCGTTTAAAATGAATTCATTAGGAATTTCTTCCTCTTATGTTTATGGAGCATAATAAATTAAACAAATTAAGCCAAATTAAAAATTTGTTGTCCTAAAATGCTCTTTTTACTAATTGTAAATCAATAATTAGGTTCAGTGACACTAAAATCAATAAATTGTTGCATGAAAATCAGGATTGTTTGCGGATTTCTTTATATTCATACTTTTCTCGTCATTGCATCAACCCTTTAAATTTTATTGTGCAAGAATGGACCCATTAAAACTTTGATATGGAGCGTGTTTTGCAAATAGTGGAAACATGGTCGATGAAGCAGAATGATGAACGTAGATTGGTGGCTTTTAAAAAGTGTGTGTGGCGAAGGAGGAAAAAGTTGAAGTGGACCGAAAAGAAAATAAACAAGGAACTGCTAGGCATGGGTGGAGGAGAGCGAATCGTCGGGCAAAATCCAAATTAGTAAGGAGAAATGGAAGCAGAGCATTTTGATTGGCAATGGGATATTGAAGAGAGAAAGGAGGAAAAAGTTTAGTCAAGCGAGGAAGAAAAAGGAATAAATAGGCATGTTGGATTGAATGAGGGAAAGGAGATATGAAAAACTACCCTTTTTGACCTCGCTCTTTTTTATAGGCTTACTTTTTTCATTGGAGTAGTTACTACCAGTATAATAATAATAATAATAATAATAATAATAATAATAATAATAATAATAATAATAATAATAATAATAATAATAATAATAATAATAATAATAATAATAATAATAATAATAATAATAATAATAATAATAATAATAATAATAATAATAATAATAATAATAATAATAATAATAATAATAATAATAATAATAATAATAATAATAATAATAATAATAATAATAATAATAATAATAATAATAATAATAATAATAATAATAATAATAATAATAATAATAATAATAATAATAATAATAATAATGTGTATAATGGATGCTGCATGAATGCTATTCGGTCGTCCCCCTTCCACTTGTCCTTTCAGTGGATTATGAGGTACCTTGTGTTTGCGGAAGTATCGGAATAGTTCTAGTATGTCTGATGACTTAACACCCTCTGCCAAAAGGTCTTGAGACGGATTGCAGGGTAGTGTATAAATGTAGATACCCAATTTTTATGGAAAACGAAAAGATTTCTGTAGACCAGTTTTGATTTTCACACTGAAAAAATGTAATGTGAGGGCTATAGAATGATACGTTCAATTTCACATGCAGCAAAGCTAGCGCCAAGAATAGCTTACAGGATGCTACAAAATAGTGAAAGCAATTAATTGGGCGAAGATCAGTTTGGGTTTAGAAAATTGTAGAGGAACGTGTGACGACATTGCAGCGATTACAGTATTATTAGCAAGTGACATAGAATATAACAGGACGTCTTTGCGTGCTTTATCGACTTCGCGTACGCGTTTTACCGAGCAGAGTGGACAGAATTGATGGTTAATCACGGAATGTAAGATTATATTAGAAAGAAAGGATTATTATTCGTAACTTATGTATAAATCAAACGGCTCAGGTAGGGGAAGCAGGGGGAAAAACAGGATGCGCAGTGATAGGCATGGATTTAAGACCGAGTTGCTCGTTATGTTTGGTACTTTTCAGCATTTATGCTGAGGAATTGTTAAGAGTAGCGTGGGAGAAACTTACGCTGGGATTAAAGGAGGACAACGAAATGATTAAGTCTGTTAGGTTTGCAGCTAGTAAAGCAAATATGATTTAGACAGCCAGCCAGGTTTGAACTAATTTTTCAACGTTTTACAGGAAAAATGCGAGAGGCATGGGTATTGGATAAAGTTTAACTACAAGGAAAAACAAATAATGAAATCGCGTGAGGCAGGAAAGCTTAGTCAAACAATAAATCAGAAGGAAATAAATCAGAGCAGTAAAAGCTGATCATGTTATTTTAGCAATATTTTAGTGGAAAACGGGCAGCGTAATGAGGAAATTAGGAGGAAATTGCGCTAGTGAAAGAAGAATATAATTGAAGAAGAGAATTGATGACAGGTACACAAAATATTCGCGTAGAGATGAAGCAAAGATTAGTAATGACGAATATGGAGTCAAGAGTTTTAGGGATATGAAGCCAGTGTTTTAGACAAGGTAATGAGCGCTGATTGGAGGCCATTCAGGTGATTGTGTGTCAAACAATGGAGAAAAAAAGGTTAACGGAGAGGAAGACAAATGCTGGAGAAGAAGATTAAAATAGGATGAGTGGAGAGAGAAAGCTGCTGTGTGAAACATAAATAAAGCAGAGAAAGTAAATAGAGAAAATATTGAAGTAGTGGTGTGCTGAAAACCGCGATGAAGGCCAAAGTTTGGGTGATTTGGTATTAGAAGATAGAGAGTAGTCTCTCTAGACTGCAAAAATGTAGACAGAAATTACGAAGAATTGGAAAAGACAGTGTGTAGGGCAAAGAGAGGAAGTTCTTGTGATTCGTCGAAGTAAAGAGTCGTTCCTGATGGTCAAAAAACTTCCTTCCATTAGGTAGTATATCTGGAATGAATGAATGAGCATATTTGAATGAGATGGTCATATTTGCAATTGATGGAAAAAGCGATCTAGTCGAGAGTCTAAAATTTGTAAGGATTTTCCATTTAGATATATTTTAATCCAAGAATTTATGAAGGAATACTTAAGAGTTCATCTATGTAAACATATGTTTTCACTATATAAAGAAATATATTTGCATACATTGGAACGCCAAAGCCTCCTTTCCTATGTCCTTTCATCAGTGTGGACTACAACCTTGTTCTCTGTCATCAACTACATATTTTAATAATATAGTCAAGCACCTTACTCTACGGATTTTGACTTTGGTGAACTTAGACTTATAAAAGATAACTCTTTTCTTAACTAAGTGGCCGCGCATAAAAGACCACGGAATGACTGGAAGATACTAAACTGAAGTGTAAATAACAGCAATAAATATTTTGCTTGACACTTCACCATAAACGTGTTAATTGATTCTGTACGCTATAAATTTTCGTATCAAAATATTTAGTTGTGAGCGAGCGTGAGTTATTCTTTTGTTCCCAAGAATTACGGCAGAATGTTCACCAAAGAAGCAATAGGTATAATGAATATGCCCATCAATGTTTCATGATCGATGAGGATCAAAAGGAAACATCAAATTTACTCGTCAAACTGCTCTCACGTTAGCGGGGCGCCGGTAGCCATTTAGTTGGAAATCTCCATGAGCGTATATTAAAGCGCGGATCGGGAGATAGAGAAAAAATGGTTTTCGTGAGTAATTGTTACCCGTATTTAATTGATATTTCCAAAACTGGAACTTGCTATTCATTCATTCCGGGTCACTAAATTCTTGAAAGATGATAAATCAATGCCCTAATGGTGGCCGTCCAAATTGACCTATTTCGCCCCAGCAGCCAGCGGAGCCAGCCAGCCAGCATACCCTCGGCAACGCAAGCGTACTCTGCGCCGCTGCAATGAAAGTATTCATTGGTTCCACATCCGTCTCATCCCCGCATGCCCCTTCCTCCAGGGTCCTCGCTACACACGCGGAAGCTAACACCCTACCGCATCGCAGCCATTACGCCACCCACCCCGGCACTACTCCCCCCGACCCCCCGCTTCCCCCACACGATCCACCATCGCTCCTCACCCCCATTCAACCCAGGGTCGTTGGCGCTTTGGCTGGCATTTCCAATCGAGGCGGGGGACAGGAACTCTCGTGAAAGTGCTTGTGACACACTTGAGCGACGGCGAGGCTCGGGGAGAAGCGCGGGGGAGCGTGGGTGGGGGGGGGGAGGTGACGACCCGTCGCCTCTCCGCACATATTACGATTATTGGACCAATACCACTGGATCTTTCCTCAACCGGGAATGCACTGGTGGTCGCGGTGCAGGCACGCCGGGTAGCATGAGGTCATTGGTTCGATTCCCCCTCAATGAGTGAAGAGTGATCTGTTCGTGGTCCTCTCATTAGTCTTGGCTGCCCAATACTTCGTTTACCGACGGGTTTCCAAGTTACTGAGAATAATTTGTCATTTTTTTTGTAATTGACTTAATTGAATATTTCTTAATATTCTAGATATGCTTTGTTAATGGGTTACATTTAAATGAACTGTCACTGGTTTTCATTTAGTATTCGTAATAATGTCCAGGATTCCTAAAATACCTGAGGCGAAATGAAAATCGAACGCCATGACATACTGTGGTGTTTTTAGTGGTTTCTGGTTTAAATATAAATGAATGAATTACTTCGCAGGATGTGCTGGCATTTATAATCAATCCCCGACATCCTTGGTTAAATTACTTTTTCCAGTTTTTTGAGATGCTTTAGCGTTAACTGTAACGACCATCTGGATTTGACGCCACAGCAAACGTAGATAGGCACAGAAAATCCGTAGGTATTCAGAGATATAACAGATAGATATATTATGTTTATATACAGATTTAGGAAGAGCACAGTTTCTCGGGAACAGATAATAATTTACGCCAATGTAGTGTAAAGTCAGATTCAGGAGGAATAGAAGCAAAACAAAGGAAGATGGTCGAGGAAATTACAATAAGAACCTTGAAATGGCACGAAAAAAAGAGTGTCAGCCAGCCGTACAGAAAATTATGTGTGAGGGGAATGGAGTCGAGAAAAATTGAAGAAAACTGAGAGCATATCGGAAAAAGGGATGACGAAAGCATCATACGAAACTACAGTAACATGAATCGGTTAGGAAACCATGAATTACGGACGAGATGACTATTAAGATAGAGGAGAGAAGGCAATATCAGACTCAATGCGTTTAGGAAGAAGAAACTATAAACAGTTGAGTAATTAGCCGAAGCGTTAAACTAATACGGCAAAATAATCATGGCGAAGGATATACCGAGCGGATATAAGGTATTTACAAAGGAAGGGGGAAATTTTACGGGAAGGTGAAAGGCCTAACACGAAATTAGAAGGGAAAATCTGGACATACTATTAAAGGTACGGCAGAAAAATTCTTTGTTAAACCGGAAAAGATTCTATGAAGATAGAAAGAATTCATAGAGGATCTAATATACATAAAGATATTAGTCCAGCAATTTTAGACACACAAAGAGAATGTTTGGTGGATGGGGATAGTTTAGAACCAGGCATACTTGACTGCAATAAGGAAAGTGTTGACGGAATCGTAATTAAGTAAGGAGATATATTAGTCTTCCAAAAACATTCTGAAAGGTTTAGGAAGCTGTGGGAGGAGGAACTTAAATGGGCTGATTCATAGCTTTTATGGGGAAGAAATTTGGTTGGACCTCTTCATCAAATCAGTGTTATTTCCGAATCAAAAATAGAGAAAGACGTAAGGAGAAGTATGTAAGAATTATAGAAGAAAAAGTTGATTACATGTACAGGTAAAGTGGTACTTAAGACCAACAGTTATATGGCGAATTAGAAGAGAACATATGATTACTTAGGGGGGAATCAGTTTGGGACCAGAGAGGGAGAGGAGCGCATGATACTACGGTAGTAATGAGTTCACTAATAGACGGGAAGATGGAATTCAATCGGGTTGTATTTGTTTGCGACGTAGATTTCGAGAAGACTTGTGATAGAGTGAATTGGTTAGAATTAAAGAATGAATTACAGAAGATAGGAATAGTTTGGAAGGATGGACGGCTTATCCGTAACCTGCACCTGTGTCAAGGCGCTCAGGTGCGTGTGGTGGATGCAGAGTCGGGATGGGCTGGGTTAGGAAAATAGGTGACGTAGGGATGTCCATTATCAAACCGTGCTTTTCAATGCAAAAGTGAGCAAAGTGGTGAAAGATGTATGGGAAGAAGTGGAGATAGGAAGGAAAGTCGGCGGAAAATTCATAAACTCAGATTGGTATGATGTTGACAGAGCTTTAATTAGCGAATCAGTTTACGAATTTACATTTGAAGTCAAGCATTTTAGATAAGAGAATCAGTGTAATAGGTATGGGATTATAATTAATGTAGGCTAAATAATAGTAATGAAGTTTTCAATTAAGCTAGACATTCGTTTTGGGAAGGCTAGATTAAACGTTAAAATAGGGTGCATAGGAAAGAAAAACAATATGTTACTCGTTACATATCTCGTATATTTATATTTATATTTGTGTGGAATAGCAATGTTTTTCTTTCCTCCGCATCATGATGGAGTTCCACAAAACTACGCCATCCCCAATTGCATTAACATATCATGGTAAAATAGAGTGGTTGGAGCATTTTGCCTATCTTGGCAGTGCTTTGGTACAAGATGTTCAAAGTAGTACGGATATTAGAAGAGAAATAGCGCTAGGCAAAGGAGCTTTCACATGAAGGAGAGATTTGATGATAGGGACACTGAGTTTAGAATGTTATGAAAAGTCTAGTGAAAGATTTGATATGAAGCGTGGTATTATACTGTGTGGGAACATAACTGTTGAAGCAAAATAATAAGCATAGGGTGAAGGTTTTCTTAAATATTGGTGGGGGAAGGATGAAAAAGGCGGAATGGAAAGAAAGAAAAACAAATAACAGAGTTGGGGTTGGGGAAATCATGGGAGAGATCCAAAGGAGAAAGTCAAGATTGATGCAAAGCATATTGACGGGCGATTTCATGTCGAAGACGATAAGAGGACTATAGAGGGTTGACTGTTTAGGCAGAGGAGGAAGAGCAAGGAAAAAGATAGGCTTATCGGGCGGAACGAAAGAAGTATTAGGAATTGAAATAGGGTTTATTAAAGTGTTGGGGGATCGGGATGGTGCGGTGGCTAACGTGCTGGCTTCCCACCTAATTGGCCCGGTTTTGAATCCTGGAGATATAAATGCTATCAATCAATCCGATCATCAAGACATCAATCCTCTCAATGGCAAATATTTTTCAGTGGTATCCCGATTCCTACTTGAGGTGCTTAATGGAGAGCACTTTGAGTGGGTATGCCGTCCGTCGGATGGTACGTTAATCTACGAACCCTTCAGCGCCGCCTTTCGTTAAGAGTAGGCTACTTGCCGACGCTGGGTTTCTGTCCACCCTTCCTTCCCCATCCATCCTTAATGGCGCAAATGACCTTAGCTGTCCGTCGACCACGCTAAAAACTACTAACTCTTGCCGTGTCGTAGTGTAATGTCAGGGAATTTTTAGGAGAGGGAAATACATTAATCATTATGCATTGTGTTATTACAGAATATATATTAACCAGGGGAATACAAATCAGTAATAATTAATTGAAGGTGAAGTTAGACGTCAAAAGAAGAGGGCAAAAACTAGAGTATTTGGAACAGTTAGTTATGCTGGAAGTGTCGTACACCAAGTTGTTGGGGATCGAGATGTTGCAGTGGCTATCGTGCTGGCTTCCCACCCACCCTTCAAATCCCGGCGGTGTTGAATATTTTTCAATGGTATCTTGATCCCTAATTGAGGTGCTATGTGGAGGGCACTTTGAGTGAGTACGCCGTCCGTCGGATGGGACGTTAAGCTGCGGACCCCTTGGCGCCTTTCGTAAAGAGTAGGCTAATGCAGACGCCGGGTTTCTCTCCACCCTTCATCCTCTCCTGCCCATCCCTAATGGCGCGTATGACCTCAGCTGTCGGTCGCCTCCCCTAAACATAACTACTACCAAGTTGGTCACAGTAGTAGGGATAAAAGAAGAAATGCGTTCGGTAAAGAAGCTATAAAATAATGGAGGAATAATTGATGAATAGAATGGTTTCAGGCGTCACTTTGTAGAAGCGATTCATTTCGAAAAAGATATACTGTTTCCCGATGATAACTTTATAAGTCGAAACCTAGGTCGTGTTTAATAAAATATATGTGGAATAACTAAGTATTTCTTTTTCGGAGGGAATTGATGACAGGGAACCTAAGTAGGAAAGGTTAAGATAGACTGGCGTAAACTTTGATGTGGTTTCTGTTCTCTATACCCATTGATTCGGCCACTTGGATTGGTCAATAAATTATCTTCGTATTCTTCCTCTCCCTTTTGAATATTTCCCGGTTCCAAATTTTGCCGACGTGTTTCTAATAAGGTCCCCGTATTTCTTTAGTTTTATTTCTGATACTGATTGCACCTGTCTACAGTGCCATATGTCACCCTTCCTAGTAAGCTTTCATATCCTCGCACGTTTTCCGCCATGCTTTTTTAGCTATAATGTTTTCTGAACTCGGTTTATTTTTATCTGTTCGTGCTAACTTCTACATAATTCTGTGTTTCCATTCTTCCATGTATCACTCGGATATCTTACAACCATCTACAATCCATGGTTTTCTTCTTGTTTTCCTGCATATTGTTCCCATAATTTTGCTTGCAGCTTCCGATATCCCGTTTATTATATGTACCCATGTTTTTTCTCTTTTTTCCGGCTTCCTGTACTCGCTCATAATATTTTCTATTCAGGCATTGTGCTCCTTCCTTTTCGCTCATCTACATCTACATAATACCCCGCAAGCCACCGCAAGGGCGTGAGGCGGGGGGTGTTAAGGTCACCACCCGTAAAAGGGAAAAAACCACATGCAAAATCAACAAATCCATGCACCTCTATACCCGCAGTGGTATATACATTCATGCAAAAATCATTCATTCCGTTTAATCCATCTACGAGGGTAAGCTGAAAAATATTGCATACCTGTACATGCTTGTAGACCAAAAAAAATGATTTTCAGAAGCACTCCTGGTGGCATGTGAAAGTAACATTCCCCCTCAACATGTATGCGCAGGTTTGAGGTCGTTTCATTCACCCAGTGTATTTCGAGAAGTACGTCTGCTATGACAACGCAAGTTAAATAGCGTGATGTTATCGATTTTTTAATTGCTGAGAAAGTTACTCCTACATGATTTATTGTCGTTGATTCATCGTCGTTTGAAGGCTGTTTATGGTCGCGATGCTGTTGATAGGTCTACTGTAAATCGACATCCTCGGTGGTCTCCTCGGGCGAAATAGTTCAAAAGACAACCATCCGGAAAAAAAACTTCTTTTGACTGTGTTTTGGGATGCTTACCGAGTTTATGTGACCGATTTCTTGGAAAGAGGGGCTACGGTAAATTCTTCTCAGTATATACAGACTCTAAAGCACCTCCGACATCGATTTTGACGAGTTAAAGACAGCCTGGCGCCAATAATCTTGCAGCATGACAACGCTCGTCCACACACCTCTCGCGCAACTGGAGAGGCTCTGCGAAACCTGAAATTTGAACCGGTTTCACACCCTCCTTATTTCCCCTATCTTACGCCTTGCGATTTTTATTTTTTTTCTCAACTGAAGAGACACCTCAAGGGTAATAATTACACCTCGGTTGATCAGTTGTCAACTCCTGGATTCGAGAAAAGTCGGAACAGTTTTTCAGTGACGGAATGAATACACGCTTTACAGGTTGGGAGAAATGTGTTGTTAGACTTAAGAAATTTTACTCCTGAAATCAGCTACGACTCTCCAAAATGCTGATTTAATCCATGAAGAGGCACTTTTTGCCCAAAGTTTCCCCTCTGAAGTCACAGAATAATCAATCCATTAATTCAGATATACAACCAAGTTATTCCTGTAGCTTAAACCACTGATATTGACGTACATTTCTGGGAGATGTCAATTGCCAGTATTAAGACATCATCTACAACGAAGGGTGGTGTTTTTCCAAAGGTATGAAATGTCCTAAAAGCGCCCAGTGTCATGCCACCTTCGGGTGGCATGACACTGGGCGCTTTTAGGACATTTCATAGACACAAATCTTCATTGGCTACCGAAATTTCATGTTATAGTAGACATCAACTAGAAATAGGACGCTGTCTCAGACGTTACTCTGTGGAAACCTTTCATATTAGGGGTTAATGAGGTAAGAGTTACTTTGCTGTTTCCACTAGAATTTTTATTTTTCCCGGCCATGGTTTCGTCGCAAGGCAACATCAGCATCTCATATATTACACATGTCACCTGCTAATGTTACCTTGTGACGAAACCTTGGTCGTGAAAAATAAAAGTTCTTGTTTAATCTGCCAAGTAGTCGTCCCTCATTTACATCTTGAATCAACTTGCAAATAAATAACCTTAATATACATTTGCAAGGAAAAAGAAACTGCACATTTTATTGTGTAAGAGTGTAGAATGTTTGAAGAAAATCTACTTTGATTTGCGGGAGGCATCGAAGAAGGATTATTTGTACCTTTTCCAAAGACATTCAGGTAGATGGTGCGTGTAAGTTATGAGCTTCACGTTACGGACCTTAAAAATTAGAAATTACAATTAAAAAATATATTTCTATGAAATTTTATCATTTAAGAAAGGAAAGAGTTGCCTGTGGTATTTAAGCCTCTTAATGCCGGAAATGGTCTACTAAATTTATGAGTCTTTAAAATTTTGGGTCGCAGACTTAGACGTTGAACTGATTATTTTCCGAGCAAGAACATCTGGAATTTTGAATTCAAAACAAATTTGATCGAACTTATACATTTAGCGACAGAAATGCGGAATCTTACGATATAAAAGCAGGACTGGTTTGTTACTGAATCCTGGAATTCATTACCTTATTCCGGTAGTAATTGGAAATAATATGCTTTTGGTAAAATGTCCATCTTTGGCTCTACTATTTTAGGAAAACAGATTTATTCAAACATGAATCCAACTAAAGGCGGAATTAGAATCAAACCGAACGAAGGAATTATAAAGTCCAGCCATGAGATCAAAATAAAAGCTCACTCTCCAAACATTGATAACCTTTGCAAAGAAATACATTGAAGAGCAAAATTTGCATTTAAATATGTAAAATTTAAAGTGATTAACAATTTAAAGTAAATTAACAAGATGAAAAGCTGCTAAATGATGTTATAAACATATTACCTTCTGTTTTTATTCAAGATCCAATAATATTAAATTAATCAATATATTAATCAATAAATCATTAATAAATTATCGATGAAATTATCTGTGAAGGCCTTACGAAGAGGTATTAATCATTAAGCCTATTATTCAAATCAAAATCGTTAGGTATAATTCTGTTGGGCTAAAAGAATGGAGTATCGGGCATTGAGAATAACTAGCTTTAGCAACGACTTCATTGTTACTTATAGTCATAATTTTTTATTTTAAAAATCATTTAAAGTACATTACTTGAAAAATAAGCGCATTAAATGCAAATTGTTCACGATTCTTATCCATCGAAAGTTGTTTTTGTGATTTTTTAACTTAGAAACATGCATTTAGGAAAAGGATACATAAATATGATTGGGTACGGAGATGTTTATCGAATTTTATTGAATATAATTTAACGGTTAAAATACGTAATTTCCATCAGCATTTTATCAACATCAACACTTCGTATGTTAGATCATGCACACATTTACAAAAATGGCTATTATTCTTCAAAAGAGTGATGTACTATGACTATGAATTTTCCTACGTTATTTTGCGGTAAGAAACGCATGAAAGTGAGCGCACAAAATATCCTGAAACTGCAGGCTCCCTGAGGGTATAAGGCTCCTTCATTCATGGCTCATCCTGGTAACAAACATTTTGACTCCTTCCACTCTTTACTGAGAGTTTATGCAAATTCTGGTGATTGGTTCAACTGTTTCGAAGAGAGCTCAGTTTGTAAAACATAATACTCGCTCGAATGGGAAGATGAGCTGAGCTACTCGTGCGTATGCAGTGTCTGGGTGTTGAATAACCGAGAAAAACAGCAGTGCAGTTGAAATGAGGCGGATAAATAACAAATTTCGATGACCTTCTCAGTCACGGCTGTCATTCGACGGCCAAATGAAGCGTGATTCACAGTCTAGTGACTCAAAAACAGTCGGGGGAATGACGCAATCGAGAAGAAATTACGTTCCTGGGAGAACGGTGTGATATAGAAATTTTAACTGCGTCATTTAACGTGAACCTGTCGGTTGGGCGCGTGGAATGGGAGGCCAAAAATTAAAATAATCAACTGGAGGAACATATGAAGTGAGTGTTCGTAAAAGGAGCGGAAATAATATGAAAGTGTTTTCAGTTAGGATCATAGGGGTGCTTCCCTAATTTTCGTTTTGTTGTGCTCGCGGATTCTGCGAATGGATAACGGGTATTTAGATTTTATCAGGATTCAAACTTGTTTCTTTTATTCTATCCGGTATCATGATATCGAGTGAAACTTGGAATCCTCTTTGTTACAAGAAAACTCGAATACCCAGTAACTTTCTCAAAGGGTTCTCCCTTGACCGGATGCTTTCCGCCCTAGTTTCTCTTAGAACACTGCATTACTATCTTATAGCAAAAACTTTGTCAAACATAGCAAATTGCCCTCACATTTCTGTTATATATTGCCCTCTGTTTATTGCGTGGGTTTTAAATTACAGTTAAGTCAATTGAGCATCGTTAACGGTAATTATCCTTGTGGTGATGGCGAATAGTGTAAAGAAATAAACTACGAGTATCTATATATTTCCCTGCTGAGGTATTTTTCCTATGTTACCTGGGTGACTTGCACTGTCGATACGACGTGCGGCCTAAATAATTCCCCCGGGGTCACAAGGAAACTCAATTCCAAGTCTCAATTCAGCATCTTAATCAGCACTCAAACGTACCGTGTATCACGTGCAAAATTTATCGCAACGAACGGGTATCGAATACTCATTTAACACATTTTTTAAAATATAACCTAACACATGTGAAATGACACGTCTATTTACTTACACCTCACCTTCTCCTTACGCACGTGAGTTCGAAATAAAAAGTACCCCACCCGAATGGGGCGCATATTTAAATCTAGGAAATTGGGGAGAATTTGGCGGACCGTGAACGGGGAGTGGGCATTCTGCTTTGGAAATTGAGGATCGCCGTATCCATTGGTCGTGTCTTTAACAGGTGCGGCCCGCAACGTTCCACGAGAACGCTCCCCATGCCCAAACAAGGAGAATTATTCGAATTTTGCAAGATTTCTGCGCGCAGGTTGCCGGGTAAGGGAGGGGTAGAGTGAATCGTTGGAGTGAGACGTGGGGAAGGAGAGGGGGTGTTGGAGGCCGGGAGCCTGCGAGGACAAAGGAGGCGTCATCCCCGTGTTTCTCCGTCCTCTCTCTCTCTCTCCCATACCCCACTCTCATCCTCTCCCGACCCCCTCTCTTCCTCCCCTCCATCCCAATACTCTCCAAACAATGCAAACAATCAGACGTGCATCCAGCATGTGTATACCTCTTCCTTTCACGTTCCGTATACCTCTTCATCCACACCTCTCCCAACCCAAACTGCCTCCCTCCCCCTTCCGGCACACACACAGACACACCACCCCCCATCATCCCCCATCACTCCCCCTCAACCCACACCCTCCCGTTCGGCCCGGAACGCCGCTTCGCATAGACGTCATTCAAATCGACTCGCTCCGTCCGAATGGGCGTCTGAATTCCCGTGGGGTAGTCCATGAGCGAGTGAGTCCTCCCGCATGGGGGGGGGGTAGGTTAGCGGGAGTAGGTTGGGGGAAGGATGGTTTGTAGGGGGTGGGGGGTTGGTTGGAGGGGTAGGGGTCGCTGATGGCGAGGGAGAGGGTTCCCGTGCCCACCCCCCGTCGACCACCCCGTGTTCCTCTTTCGTAAGCTCTTCCCCCGCCCCCAATCCCCCCCTGTTGGACGACGACCGTTGGTAGGGAGGCGACGGGGATCGGAGCGGAGCGGGGAGAGAGGGGTGTGGTTCGGAAGACCGAGCAGAATAGGGGCATGAATCACATTTGTTTGCGGCACCGCGGGTTTGATGGCCGGGCGGCCGAGACGCTGTCCATCCGCTGGGAAGCACAGGAAAGGAGTTGGAATGTGCTGGCGGGCGGCGTGCACAATGGCGGCATTCACTTGGCATCTCTCCAGAACTGGGGCCCGTAAACCTTTTGGCTACCTCCGTGCCACGTTTCAAGTTCAGAATACTATAACCGGGACAACAAGGACTGGGTTGCATTGAAAATTGAACGTAGTCCACAGTTGCGGCCATTACTTCGCGGTGTAAAATTTTATCGGAAGGAGAAATACTAAATCGATGAAATTACTTCATGAATAAAATGTATCTCATTATTTATGAGTGCTTAAAACCTTATCAGCCGGAATCACCCTAGCCTCTCATCTGTATACTGAGAAGATGAGTGGAGAGGAATGTCATATACGTAGGGATGACAAGTGTAGTTCATTGCGGGCTATTCTAGCGAGGTTAGCCTAACGGTACGGGAGGTGTAAAATTTGGCGTTGGAACTGAATAATGTTTGAACACAAAAAAATGGCGTCTCTTTGAAGCTTTAGAAAGTGAAAATACTTCATAATGGAGTTAAATAAAAAAAACAAATTCTGCAATAATATTGACAGACAACCATTTTTTTTGGGGTTGACTTCTTCTGCAGGTCGCCTGAATATAGGGAATACTTATTTCCCTTTTTGTTCATAAAGAAAAGTAAATGTTCTCTCCGCTAGGATTAACAATAAATTCCTCGTTAAAGCCACGATAAAAACAATTAATTTTTTAACATCCTCGTAGATACAGCGACGTTGCGGGAACCGGCCCTGTTTTCTAGGAATCTCTCATGTTAAGGATTCTTTATACATTCATAGAAAGACTGAACTCCAAACATTCAAGACCACCGGGCTACATGAAGATCTTAGGATATAATGCTATTGAACCTTAACCTAATAATTAGCAGCGACAAAAATTTGAAAGAAAATTCACTGGAAGTTGGAGAAAAACAAAAAATTAGGCCCAAACCTGCATAGATAGATTGAAAATCTGCATGATTGGTGACTAACACCCCCCCCGCGACACACCCTTGGGGTGGCTTGCGGAATTTTATCTAGATGCAGAAAATAAAAAAAAATATGCGAATATTTAGAGAAAGATCCAAATTCATTCTCGTTGGTTGGACGTATTAGAAATACAAGGGTAATGATGGCATTAATCTTCTGCAAGTGGAGAAAATGTGAAAGACCTTAGCGACGCAGGAAAGAAAGTCAAAATTGTTAACGATTTCGTCTTTCAGTGTTTCTACGTTATAGATATTACTTCTGAGAAATAAAACAATCTGGTAACCGATGTGATCACATGCCAGTTCCAAATAATGGGACAACAAATACTCTTCCAGAGCATGGGACAAATGAAGTCCAGTTTCGTCAGAATTTAATGTTAACTCTTTTTGAAAGCGGTTTGTATATATAAGCGAAGTCTATGAGTTTATATACACATATATTGAGGTTAAATTAAGTTAAAATTAATTTTAAATGTTGTATGCCTGGTGCGTAATCACCACCTGTCACATATCCTGGTGGTGGATTGCAGGGTACCATGTAGAGAGCACCAACTACTCTGTTTTCTGGCGATCCCCTGCTACACGCATTCGTGACGGCTTTCAGGGAAAAAGATAGATATGCATTAGTATGCCAATCTTGTGGCAGAACGCTAACAGGTTCTACCACTCGTATTGGTGACCGATGACCGGATGTAACGTATATGTTTCAAAAAATGGATGGCGATGAACTTGTAGGGTAAAATGAACGGGAAATGATAATGGAGAAGAGTACGCCTGATCAAATGAATTAACCGAGGGCTGATTGAGATCCGAGAACTGATTAATTATTTTACATCCTATATACTGTGCATAATGCAAAAAAGAATATTCATTCGTCTCAAAGAAATCAAGTGAATGAGACGGACTGCAGGTGAAGGTAATGGAGACCAAGAATAGGTGTTACCTCCAATTAAACCACTTTTGGAGCGCACGCTGTGGCTGTTGAAGAAATTACCAATTAAAATATAATTGTATGTTCAAAGAAGGTGCTTGATTTTTGGTAAAAATGTTGAGAGGTAGATTAATAATAAGGAATTGTTTGAAATATAAGATAGGCGCCCCTTAAAACACGTCAAGAAAGGCGATACAAGGATTTTAGAATACAATGCAATATGAAGCTAAGGGATTTAACACAGTCTCACACAAATTTTACCAGATAAGATCAGTAGGATAAAATAGTAAAAATATACTGCTGTTTTAATAGGTAATGATCCATTTTCCACCATATATTTCAAGACCAGAGCAAAGCCAGGGGACATCCCATAAATGATATTACGTAGACCTATTGATTTGGTGTTTTATGAACACTTAAAATAAAATTCATAATTACCTACCTTCATTAAACGTATAACCTAACACCCTACCACAAACTCGTATAATGACTAAAAGATTGTGATTTATGTGTGGGCCAAAATTCGATTGCTTTTAGTCAAATGATGCATTAAGTTATTAATATACTTTGATAGCGATGAATTGATTAAGACTGATTTATTGCTTTTTTGTTGCTAATTGCACCGGGATACTGAGAATATTGCTCCATTGCAAATCCCTTTTTAATAATAAACTATACGAAATTTTTGCATGAAATTATTTTATATCACTAGTTGGACTCATATATGTATTTTAATGAGTACTTTCAACTAAATTATAACACTGAAGATAAATAGGCAAACAAAATCATTAATTTCATTTTGCATTTTAATTTAAATGGCTAGAAAAATAACAAAAAGATAACAGGTATCAAATCAAACGTCGGTTTTATATGTGAGGGTAGGGTTCTCCCATGACTAAGCCTGACGGAATGTGAAATTCATTGCCACCTTTTGTTTCTCAGGAAGATCTGATACCCAAAAAATCACACAGCCGGGGCACCCAGAGTCATCCTCTGGAATCGAACCCGGGTCCTCTAGATTGTAGTTCTGCTCTACTCGCCTGACTGCCACATTACCGTTGAGAAATATAATGTATTCAATAATTCACGTAAAGCCTAATTCTAAGAATGCAAAAAAACAGCAAATCGCTTTGATACTAGGACCATAGGTTTTCAATGTAAAAATATTTATTTATGGACAACACTTACCAATTAATTAAATCCCTACCTTCTTTAATGGTATTTTATTATTTATATCGTTTATTCATTCGACTTGTATTTTAGTTAATTCATTTAGTTTATTTATTTAGTATTCATTCAAAAACGCCCATCTTGAACTTTGCACGGAGCATTTATCATGAAAACAACAACTACGATAATTTATAATCCCTAGCCTTCTCGTATCTTTTAAAGATCCTGAAAAACACAGCAAGGATGTTAATAGAGGAAGAACCCAAATATAATGTGCACACATAAGTACATGTGAGGACCAAACCCAATATCAAGCCACCTTCATCAGAGTGCGAGGAGTAACTGACGGAAAATTCTACACTTATCCACGATTGAAAAATTAAAATTGATGTCCTCTGCATCTATATCTACACAATACCCCGTAAGCCATCAAAAGGTCGTGTGGCGGCATATTGTGTATAAACCTCCTGATGCCTATTTAAGCGAGGTAAGTCGCAATGTTGGGGCATAAATACAGGGTCCGTGCAATAAGTATCGGGACTGGTTCCAAAAATCAAAATTTATTGCAGTTATCATTACAATTACTTAATAATCTTCAAAATACATTCCTCCTGCATCGATACACGTAGTTCGGCACGTCTGCCACTCGTCAAAAGCCCGCTGGAAGTGGATTTCCGGAATACTGTTGAGGGCCTTTGTCGTCGCCGCTTGAACCGCCTCGGTGGAGTCGAACCGGTATCCTTTAAGCTCCTTTTGAGCTATCCTTTGAGGTAATAATGTTGTCGAGAAAATCTTCATCTTCCTGGACGCAGTCCAAAATTTCTTACAACATTTCCACCCGCGACAGTTTTTGTTCCTCGCTCGAGACTTTCGGCACCAGCTTCGCGCACACTTTCCTCATCGCAAGATCCTCTGTTACAATGGTGTGTACGGTTCCGACTGAAAAGCCGGACTCCCCACTGATAAGAACGATGGTTAAACACCTGTCAGAGTCCAAAACGTTTTTCACTTTGGCCACCTGAGCATCGGTTCGAGCGGTCGTCGGGTGTCCGACGCGGTGCTCGTCTTCGACGAGCTTCCGGCCTTCCTTGGACATTTTGTGCCACTCAAACACTCTTGTGCGGCTTAAGGCATCATCACCATAAGCCTGTTAAATGAGTTCAAGGGTCTCTGACGCGGGTTTTTCGAGTTCAACGCGAAGCTTCACAGCGTATCGTTGCTGGTCGGTGCGCTCCAAGCTGGCGCGACGACTCCACAAACAATCACACGTCACAAAAATCCACCTCCTGTCTCAACGCATGCCCGGAGGCGACAGAACTAAAGTGCGCCTGAGTGGTGGGGGATCCCTCTACCGAGCTGACCAGTCGGACCCCCATCCACCGCTCCGTCGACGCTACAGCGAATGAGTCACGGTACTTATTGTGTGGACCCTGTACATGCACCATTGCATTCCCCGTTGCTACGTCTACATAGGACCCCGCAAGCCGCCGGAAGAGCTTGCGGCGAGGGGTGTTATGTCACCACTTGTAAAAGAGAATAAAACCGCGTCCAAAACTCACAAATTTATGCCAATGCACAAGTATTGCGGTGCATGTGCATATGAATGTTAGTTGCTACTACACATGTATGTATTTGCATTTGGTAAGTTAAAATGGTTTTTGCTTGAATATATACAACTCTTCGCTTTTGTTTTGCAAGGCGTGCGATAACCGCAAAAACCTTGGCTATTCCGATACAGAGCACGACACATGGCAAATTGGGCCGAGTCTCTTGCGAGGAAAAACCGACAGCAGTAGAACAGAAAATGCAAAAGATCATAGCCGGATTCGTAAGAATAGGGACTTCGAGTGTTGGAAAATGTAGAGGACAGGAGAATTAAATAAAATGAAGCGAGAGATGGAAAGAGGAAATATAGACCTTTTAGGTCTATGCGAGGTGAGATGGAGGGATAGTGGGGATTACTGGAGCGATAGTTATAGGGTAATGCAGAGCGGAGGGGATGAAAGCCAGCGAGGAATTGGCATAATATATTGGAATTGGAATAAATAAGTATGAAGAAGCGTAGTTAACATAGAGTAAATAGCAGATAGGATATTGCTAGCAAAGATAAAAACAGAATCGACGAATTGGTCATAATTAAGGTATACATGCCACCAAACAATCATAAGGAGGAAAAAACCGATAGGGTACACGATCATTAAGAGGACATAATCGCACGTGTTCCAGCAGGGAAATATTTGATAGGGATGGGGGATTGCAATACCACGGTAGGCGATGGAAGGGATGGTAATTAGGTGGGGAGAGACGAGGAATGACCGCAGGGAGAAAGTAATTGAATTCCGCAGGAGTTTCATCACCAAATCCTGGTTTAGACACCACAAAAGGCGGAGGTATACTTGAAAAATGCCAGGTGACTCAGAAAGGTTTCAGTTGGATTATATTATGGTTATGCACAGATTTCGAAACAACGAGATCAATTCGCACAGTTTCCCGGGAGCGGATGCGGACTTTGATCACAATTTAGTGCTCATAAAGTGTAGCGTCCGATTCAAAAATATAAGGCAGGGGCGGAGGATTAGGAAATGGAATTTAAAGTAATTAACTGTATTGGCAACGAAGGAGCATCAACAGGCTGTAGAGATAATCATGAATGTGGATGAGGAAAAAGAGTATGGAAATACGTGTGCATCAATAAAGGGATATCGAAAGCCGGAAAAGAAACTATTGGAACTGTTAATAGGAACAGAACAAGGAAACCCTGGATCACGGATGATATGACTAGAAAGATATATGAGAGAACAAAATGGGAGAATGTAAACACAGAGCTAGGCAGAAGAAATTACCAAGAGTGAAATAATAAATTGAGACGGGCAACGAATAAAGCAAAAGAAGCAAGGCGGAAGACGCTGCACGAGGATATGGAAAGTTTGCAGAAGAAGGGTGAAATTGGTGCCCTACACAGTAAGGTTAAATCACTAGCCGGAAGTAAGGAGGGAGGATCTGTGCTAACAATTATAAGATAAGTCTGGTAAGATAATAGTTAAAAAAGAATAGATCCAAGAAAAATAGTAGGAATATATAGAAGAATTGTATGGTAATGAACTTAGGCCAACAAGGTTAGGCATAGAAAGAGAATGTGACGTTGATGAAGATAGCTTAGGTCCAAGCATACTCCACGATGAGACATAAATCGCATTAAGGGAGATGAAATCAAATAAAATCGTGGGGGTAGAAATCCCTGTGGAACTTAATATAAGAGACTGTTTTAGCCGTTACTCTGTGGAATTTTTCCATCGTATAGAAAGAAAGAAAACACAGCAATTCCACATTTACACTTTATTCAGACGACCATGGTTTCACCACTGCGTGGCATCTTCAGGTGAAGGCATACATAGTAGAGGGCGGGTCAGGGGGGAGGGGTGGATTGGGGAGAACGGAGGAGGGAAGGGGGGGAGGAGTCAGGGTAATGGGTATGAGTGGGAGAGGTCTTAGGCCACTCAGCAGGGTTTTGAAGGCTTTGCGAGGTTAAGGGGGAATGGTTTGGTAATGGGAGGCATAAGAGAGGGGAACGGGAAGGGTACAAAATCTCATTGACCAGGTGGGTTTCTTTGGAATTCTTGCGGGTGATTATTTCCAACTCTTCCAGTGCATCTAACCTTGGACCTTTTTTCTCTGTGTGTAAGATGTTGGGGATAAATTTACTGTGGTGTTTGTGTGTTAGTAGATGATTTGCGAATTGGGATGTGTGTTTGTTGTTTGTGAAGCAAGCTAAGTGTTCTTTGGTTCTGATGTTGAATGTTCTCCCAGTCTGTCCAATATATATTGCGTTACAGTCATCGCAGCGGAGCTCGTAAACTCCGCTTTGTTCCATTTTGTCTATTTTGTCTTTGTTGGATCCCAGGATGTCTTTTAGTGTCTGTCTGTTGTAGAAGGCGGCTTTGATTTTTTCCCGGGGGAGTAATCTTTGGATTTTGTGTGATATATTCCCAAGGAAAGGTAGTCTCCGCCGTCGGGAAAAACTAATGCATATATTTCAGAAAATAGGAATAGATTCAAGGGACATGAGGGTAAACCATAACCTGTACATGTCTCAGACTGTTCAGGGGCGAGGGAGGAACGGAGAGTCCAGATGGGCAGTGTTAGGAAGAAGTGTAAGGTAGTATCCAGTATCTACATTTACACAATGTCCCGCAAACCGCCGCAAGGGCGTGTGGCGGGGGTTGTTAGGTTACTAGCCATTCATGTACGAGGGTCATCCGGAAAGTAGTACCCGTTCGTGAAATAAAGACACAAAAGTAAATATTAACAAACATAAAAAATTTTATTTGAAAGAGGATACTTTAAACTACTTCTCAACATAATCTCCAAGCAAATTAAGGCATTTGTCATAACGTGTGACAAGTTTCTGTATTCCTGCTGCATAGTCCTTCGCCGCCAGCTCATTGAGATACGCGAGGGACCCATCTTGCACAAATTTTTGCATAATGCAGATGGTGTTTAACAATTTCATGAACAATTGTTCGAGAAACATTGGGAAAATGCTCACAGATGTCATCAATTGTGACGCGCCGATCGTTCCTCACGAATTCGTCAACTGAGCTCACCAGTTGGTCTGTAATGACAGACGGTCTCTCCGAACGCTCATCGTCGTGTGTGTTCCCCCTCCCCATGTTGAAGTTGCGACACCACCGCCGAACAGACGACTCGTCCATTACATTGTCTCCATACACCTCCTTTAATTGGCGATGAATATCACATGGGCGAACGTTTCTTGCATTGAGGAATTTAATCACTGCCCTCACTTCACAACTGGCGGCGTTCTCAATTTTTTTAAACATTGTAAACAATCACAGAAACAACACAGGCAATGCTAGCGTCACGCAACTTGGCTCAGAGAAGGCAGACAAGCCACTGAAGCTATCTGACCTCGTCCAGCGGCTACTCGCGTCGTCAGCACTTCATGCGGCACGAACGGGTACTACTTTCCGGATGACCCTCGTACAATCACATTCATGTTACCTCTACATAGATGTTAGTTTGATCATGCACTCGATAAATTTTAATCACGCCAAAGAAAATACTAACATGCAACAACATTCAATAACAGGACACGTATATGCAAATCATGTTGTAGAAGTCTTAAAAAGATGGTTCTATTAAATAAAAGAATAGCATTCAGGAAGAAACATGCAGAATAAAGACCAATACTTTTCAAATTACTCCCTTCATATTTTAATTATCTCCTACGCCATTACTATCATATCAATATTGACCTCTAAAGATACGAGGAAGAAACAACATTTTAAATCCATCAGTTTTCCAGTAAATCTCCATGATTTAAACTGGTGAATTGATTTGCTATAGTATGTCGGTAACATTTCTTAACATCCTCAGATAAGTAACTTGCCTCAAATTCACGCAGTTATTGTAACCTGTATTTAAGCCTGCGGTCAGCTAGTGGTTACCAACCTATTTCTTCCAATAATGCCGTGACACTACCATGTTTATATCAAATTTTCAGGAACCTAGCTGCTCTATGTTCCTCTCGATTTCATTCAAAAATTAAGCCTGCCCCTTGAGTATCTACTAACTCGCAGCTTGATCAAGATGTGGGCTAAATAACGTAAAATAACAAAATATTTGACCCATGCATTGTTTTTATGAATCCTAACTTTTTATTAGCTATTCCGTAAATTCCACGAATGTCTTTTTTTAAAGGACATATCCGTAGTTATTGTTACAACAAAGTACTTTACCGATTCTAAACTTGCTATTTTGGTTCCCCGTATCGTGTACCTGTATGTGTTTTATTGTGAAATACTTTTCCTCCAAAAGTTTATCGGCACACATTTATTCATATTAAATTCTAGCTCCCATCTCTCACACGACTATGGACTGCATAAGGGTCGTTAGCTAATGATACTCTATCTTAATTACTATATATTTCCCTATATATACAGAGATTTTAAGTCCTGGCAACTACGGAGCACGGCCCAATCGGCCGTGTGTCGTGCCCGGCAGCGGGGGAGGCAAGGCTTCCGCGGTCGTCATCCCACGAAACCCTTGCAAGGGGAAACCGGCAGCAGCAGGACAGAAGACGCAGGAGAAGAAGACCAAATTCGTTAGAATAGGAACGTGCAATGTTAGGACAATGATGAGGACAGGGAAATTGGAGAATGTTAAGCGAGAGATGGAAAGGGGAAATATAGATATTTTAGGACTATGCGAGGTGAGATGGAAGGATAGCGGGGATTACTGGAGTGATCAGTATAGAATAATATACAGCGGCGGAGACGAGAGACAACGAGGGGTTGCCATAGTATTAAATGAAGAGGTAGGAAGAAGCGTAGTCAACATAGAACAGGCAACGGATAGAATATTACTAGTAAAGATAAAAGAAGAGCCGACGAACTTGGTTATTATTCAGGTATACATACCACCGAGCAACCATACGGAGGAAGAGGTCAATAGGATATACGATCAATTAGATGACATGATCGCGTGTGTTTCTGCAAGGAAACATTTGATAGTGATGGGGAATTGGAATGCGACGGTAGGCGAAGGAAGAGATGGTGAGAGGTGGGGGACTACGGTTTACGCACGAGAAATGACCGCGGGGAGAAAGCAATTGAGTTCTGCAGGAGACAGGGGTTAGTCAACACCAACACTTGGTGTAGGCACCACAAAAGACGCAGGCATGCATGGAAAATGCCAGGTGACTCAGAAAGGTATCAGCTAGATTATATTCTGGTTAGACACAGGTTTAGGAACAGTGTGATAAATTCGCACAGCTTCCCGGGAGAAGACGCCGACTCTGACCGCAATTTATTTGTCATGATATATAGCGTCCGTTTCAAAATTATAAGGCAGGGGTGGCGGATTATGGAATGGAATTTAAAGTAATCAACTGGATTGGCAACGAAGCAGCATCAACCGGCTGTGGAGAAAATCATGAATGTGAATGAGGAAAAAGAGTATGGAAATACGTGTGCATCAATAAAGGGATATCGAAAGCCGCAAAAGACACTATTGGAACCTTTAACGCGAAAAAAACTAGGAAACCATGGATCACGGATGAGATGATTACAAAGATGGATGAGAGGAGAAAATGGAAGATTGTAAACACAGAGTTAGGCAAAATGAAGTATAAAGAGTTAAACAAATTGAGGCGGGCAATAAATAAAGCAAAAGAAGCATGGTGGAAGACGCAGTGTGAGAATATGGAAAGTTTGCAGAGGAAGGGTGAAATTGGTGCGCTGTACAGCAAAGTTAAAGCTTTATCGAGAAATAAGAAAGGAAGAGCTATGCTAACAGTTAGAGATAAGGCGGGTAAGATAATCGTTGACGTAGGAAAAATCCAAGAGAGATGGAAAGAATACATGGAAGAACTGTACAGTAAAAAACTTCGACCAACAAATTTAGACATACAAAAGGAACATGACGTAGATGAAGATAGCTTAGGTCCAGGCATACTCGACAAGGAGATAGAAAGGGCATTAAGGGAGATGAAACTAAATAAGGCCGTGGGGGTGGATAACATTCCTGCGGAACTACGGAAATGTTTAGGAATATGTGGGATGAAGAGGCTATATGGGCTGATTCGTAGTATCTATGAGGAAGGAATCTGACCGGAAGACTTTGTGAGATCAGTTTTAGTTCCTATTCCGAAAAAGGTAAAGGCTACATCATTTGATGACTACAGGACGATAAGTTTGATATCCCACGCAGCTAAAGTTGTTCTGAGGATCATAAACAAAGGATAGAGAGTAGGGCAAAGGATTACTTAGGGGATGATTAGTTTGGGTTTATGAAGGGGAGATGTACGCGTGATGCGATTAAAGTAATGAGGTTATTAATCGAGAAAAATATATAATACAACCAGGAGGTATTTGCTGATTTCGTAGATTTCGAAAAAGCGTTTGATAGAGTGAATTGGGAAAAACCAATGAGTATATTTCAGAAAATAGGATTAGATTGGAGGGAAAGGAAGCTAACCCGCAACCTGTTCATATCTCAGACTGCTCGGGTAAGATTGGGAACGGGGAGTCCGGATGGGCAGTGTTAGGAAGAGGAGTAAGGCAAGGTTGCCCATTATCACCGTTCCTGTTCAAACTTAATGTAGCGGAAATGATTGAAGAGGCATGGGAAGAACTGGAAGTAGAAATGAAAGTGGGCGGGGAATTCGTAAAATCAGTTAGGTTTGCTGATGACCAAGCTTTAGTTTTTCAGTCAGCTAAGGGGTTGCAAGCATTGCTGATTGAATTGTAAATTCAGTGCGACAGGTTTGGGATGAGAATCAATATTAATAAAACAAAGGTTATGGGGTTTCCTAGAAAGAAAAAGGCTAAGCTAAACGTTAAAATAGGAGGGTAAAAACTAGAGCAGGTAGAAAAGTTCACGTATCTCGGAAGTGTTTTGGGACAACACGGTCAAAGTAGTAGGGACGAAAGGAGAAGAATTGCGCTAGGCAAAGAGGCTTTCACAAGGAGGAGGGAGTTGATGACAGGGACGTTGAGTAAGGATATTAAGAAAAGACTCGTGAAAACTTTGTTATGGAGCGTAGCTATGTACGGCGCGGAAACGTTGTCATTGAAGCAGGAGGATAGACGTAGACGGGAGGCTTTTGAAATGTGGGTGTGGAGATGAATGGAGAAGGTGAAATGGACAGAGAAGAAAACAAATGAGGAAGTATTTGGTGTGGTGGGCGAAGAGAGGGGTTTGTTTGGTGAAATCCTATGGAGGCAGGAAAAGTGGATGAAGGGGTTATGGACCGGCAGTGGGATGATGAAGACTGTGGGGAGATAGTTAGGTGGGGAGAATGTTAGGCAAACGAGGGAAGGGAAGGAACAGGATAGGGATGTTGGATGGGATGAAGGGAGGAAGAAAGTACTCAGAGATGAAGAGGGACCTGATGGAGAGTAGGATGATGGATTTTGTGTTTTGTTAGGAGTCATAATATATTTATTTAGAAGCTGTGTCCATCCAAAAACCTACCTTAACTGGTAGATTACCTAATAATAATATCACGGCATCGCCATCAAATAGACGAAGTTTACTGGAAACCTGAGACCTGATGTCATCAATTTATGAAAGGAACAATAGCGGAACGATATCACTTCCTTGTAAGTCACCCGATGTTACGCTTACTGTGTTCAATGATTCCCCGTCTACAGGGTTCGTCCGGAAAAAAGGTGTACTGAGCTCAGGAAAAAAAATTTATTACACTTTTACATATCTTAAGCTAATATTCCTCAAAATAGGACCCTTGTGAGTCGATACACTTGTTCCAGCAGCGTTCCCATTCCTGGAACGCTCCCGCGAAGGCATCATCGGGAACCTCTCGAAGACACGTCGTCACGGCCTCTTGACGGCGTCTTAAGTCCCGTATCGCGTTCCTTTCAAACTCCTCTTTATCTTCGGCAACAGAAAGAAGTCTGGTGGTGCCAAGTCCGGGCTGTAGGGCGGGTGCGGCAGCGTTGCCACGCCGTGCTTGGCCAAGAAGTCCGACACGACAAACGCGGTGTGAGACGGCGCATTGTCCTGATGCCAGATGTTTTTGATCGCTGGCCGGACGCGGGCGACTCGTTTTCGAAGCCTGTCGAGCACTTGGACGTAAAATGCAACATTTACAGTTTGTCGTTCAGGTACAAATTCGTAGTGGACTACTCCCCTTTTGTCAAAAAAGACAATGAGCATCGCCTTGATCCGAGATTTGCTCATGCGAGCTTTCTTTTGACGGGGTGATGATGGGGTGTGCCACTCCGCACTTTGTCTCTTCGACCCCGGGTCGTACTCAAAGATCCACGTCTCGTCACCCGAAACAACGTTCTCTAAAAAATGTGGATCATTTTTGCAGTGATCCGCAAGTTGTGTCGCGATTTCCAAACGATTGAGTCTTTGATCATCACTGAGCACTTTCGGCACCAACTTTGCACAAATTTTTCGCATCTGTAATTGCTCCCTAATAATCTCGTGCACTATTGTTTTTGGCACATGACACTGCTCTGATATCATCCGAACACTAAGACGACGATCAGAGTTCAGTACATCGCGAACTTTTCGCACATTTTCGTCGGTGAGTGTCGTTGATGGGCGTCCAGGCCGTGGTTCGTCGTCGACCTCTTCTCTGCCCTCCACGAACATCTTGTGCCACCGAAAGATCATGTTTCTGGACATGGCTGACTCCCCGTAAGCCTGGTTAATCATACCGACAGTTTCGGTAGACGATTTCCCAAGCTTTACCGCAAATTTGATGGAATAACGCTGCTTCGGCATCGCGTTCCGTGACGTGGGTCGAGCGTGGAGGTTCGCGTTAACAGAGCTCCTCACTACACCACAGCTATGAGCGAACTGCTTTTTTCAGCGTCGCTTGCCAACATATCCTTCTCCAATCGCAGCCCGTCAGAGCGGTGCTGGGCGCGCCTGGAGCGGTGGGAAAAAATCAGTACACCTATTTTCCGGACGAACCCTGTATTACGACCCCATCCTCGCATCCTGTTAAAACGTTATTTATCCAATCTAGTATACGTTTATCAATCCTATATCTTCCCAATTTTTGAAGTAACGTTTAATGAGAGATTTAGTGGATTTCCTATTTAAATCTAGAAATATTGCATTGACTTGAACCTTATTTTGTCCCGAGACCAAATTATCATAAACGAAAGGTGCTCGATTCCAAGAGATGACATTACATTGCAGACTTGGGGTCATTGAGCGATCGGATAGTGACTCGCATTGTTCCAGTGAACGATTACTAAAAACGCTTAGAAAATGGGGGTTTAATCTATTTGCTTTTACTGATCTGGTCGTAAATCTTGCCCGTGATTATTTAGGGATGACGCTATCAACTTGTTTCCCTGATCCCCCTGTAAAACTTTTTCTGGTGCATTTCCTCCACTAATCAACTCATAGCACTAATAGACTGGATAATTCAACAATATTCCTAAATTATCCCTCCGTGCTCTGGAATCTCAACTGAAACTTTGATATGAATCTACATGAAAGATTGTGTCACTCCACTGAGTCACTCTTTTGACTGCATTTGCGATACAAGAGGTCGATAAACATGACAAATTTTTCAAAAATTTGCTTAGAAAAATATAATGTTTTATACTTTGAAATACCATCATATAATATATTGTAAATATAATATAAATCTGCACAATCAAATAATTATAATAATAATAATTGGTATTCGATATTTATGTAGTGTTTGAAAATTAAATATTTTAAAGTTTAATTTATAATATACCCTTTGGTGACATTATGGTATGTTTCTTCGAACTAGCATCTTAGGGATGTAACTTGAGAATAATTTATAGATAATTGCCGAAGATGAAAAATGACGAAGAAATAGTGTAAAGAGTAAGAAACAGTCTGGACCATTTGTAATGAAAAAGTTTAACTATGACACAAAGGGAATTATAATGACCCCGCATTATTGGGGTATGTTAGACGACAAAGATAAGATAAGGAAAATGCAAGTAGAGTCCAGTGCAGTTAGATGCCAACATTCGTTCTTCCGTGGGACAGTCAGGAATCATCAAGAGGACAAGGTTAAACCCTGCGTAGACATAAAGTATACATTTATTCGTAGTTGAATGTGCATTTTAGTTGCTTCTATATGAAATTGCTTGTGTTTACACGCATTTAAAGGAAATTTTGACTGAATATTTTCGACTGTGTGGGAGTGAATTGGTATGATTTTGTTTGTTTTGCATTTGCTGTCATTCTGTTTTACTGGTAGTATCCTAAAAATCTCTCTCCACACAACCTTGTGATGGCTGGAGGGGCTTTGAGTGCATGTAGAATAGTAAATCATTGAAAAATATCGAGTAACATACATACACTTGATCCTGCATCCTACCCCATTAGGCGTAAAAGGAATTTGAAAACATCTACATCTACTTAATACCCCGCAAGCCGCCGCAAGGGCGTGTGGCGGGGGGTGCTAGGACACCACCCGTAATTTAGAAAAGAAAAAGAAAAAAAACCGCATGCAATAACCACAAAATCATATATCCACAAAAAAACATGGCATACATTCATGCATGAACACTTACACCCCACACACATGCAAACACTCAAACTACCAACTAACATACACATGCACCTGAAAGTATACCTAACATCTCTATAGTGTTTAATTTTGTTCCGACTTGTAAATTCAAAGTTTTTAATATTTCTAAAGTGACTTCGGTTTCTTGCTATTATGATTACTGATTGTTAGGGGAAAGAATGAGTATTTGTACCTATCTGTCCTGGAATCTATCTCCCTTAGTTTATCTTTGTGGTCTGATCTACCTAAGTAGTGTGGGGCCATTATAATTCCTTCAGTGTCATAGTTAAACTCGTTTGTTCTGAACCTTTCTAAAAGTCTAAGCCTCGCTTGTTCTCTACGCAATTCAAGTGGTTCCCAGACTAAATCCCCTAGGAGACCTGTCACACTTGTGTTTTTATCATAACAATTTTTAACGAATCTAGCGGATTTTCTCTGGACTTTATCTAATTCTTTTTGCCAAATTTTCTCACACGGATCCCAAATACTTGCGGCATATTCCAAATGAGGTCTAACTAGAGCAAAATAACACCTCTCTTTAACTTTTTCATTACATTTCCCCACCACCCGTTTAATGAAGCCAAGTTTCTTTAAAGCTGATCCACATATTGTCCTGATATGTGCTCCCCATGAAAGGCGTGGTGTTAGAACAACCCCCAAATATTTAACTTGATTTGCCGTAGTCAATACTGAACCCTCTATTTTGTAGTTTATATCCTGTTCCTCGCTTCCTTTATTCCAAAATTTCAAAATTGCACATTTATCTATATTAAGTGTTAATCCCCATTTATTGCACCATTCCGAGATATTGTCTAAGTCTCTAGAGAGTAGCTCGAAATCTAGTTGGCTCCTTATTTCCCTGTATACCACCGTGTCGTCAGCAAATAACCTTAGATTGCTACTAACGTGTGTGCTTAAGTCATTTATGTATATTAAGAACAGAAGAGGCCCTATTACACTTCCCTGGGGGACGCCCGAAGTTACATCTCTCCGTTGAGCACAACCCATCTATGACTACTATTTGTTTGCGGTTTGACAAGAAGTCTCTAATCCAATTAATTATTTTCTCATTGATCCCATAGTATTTAAGTTTATGTAACAATTTATTGTGTGGGACTTTGTCGAAGGATTTTTTGAAATCCAGGAATACTGCATCGACTTGTGTGTTGTTTTCTCCCGATCTAAGTATATCGCGAATGAAGAGACCAAGTTGTGTTTCGCAAGATCTGCTTTTCCTAAATCCGTGCTGGTTGTGGATTAGTATTTTCCTACTATCAAGAAATCTCATAATGTTAGTGACAATAATGTGTTCCAATATTTTACAAGAGATCGATGTTAAAGAAATGGGTCGGTAATTGGTTGGTTTATCCCTATCGCCGCCTTTATAGATGGGAGTTATATGGGCTAGCTTCCAGTCGCGAGGCACTGAGCCTTCTTCTATCGATTTTAGAAAAACAATATGTAAAAACGGGGCAATGTCTTCAGCTAATTCCTTTAATAATCTAGCAGGTATTTCTTCCGGACTAGGTGCCTTGTGTGCTTTAATACTACGGAGCAGATGTACTATTCACTCCTTGGTCATTGTAAGATTGCTCATGTGTTCCCCTGGTGAGTGTGGAGGATCATTTGGTGCGTTTGTGTTTTTGTTGTAGACGCTCTGGAAAAAATGATTTAAAATATTTGCCTTTTTCACGCTATCTGTAATGATTTCTCCATTTTCAGTCTTCAAAGAGTGTACAGTAGGACGTTTACCCTGTATTTCCCTAACATAGGACCAGAATGACTTTGGATTTTCCTCAAGATATTCGCTAAGCATTTTAGATTTAAAAGAGTGTAGTGCTGTGCGCATAATTCTTTTCGTCTTACTACGACATTCTTTTAGTTGCTGTTTGGATGTATTCATATAAACTATATCGTCACTTTTTAAACTCTTTTTGAAATTTGACTGTAGCTTTCTTTGCCTTCTTAATGCCGATCTGACTTCCCCGTTGTACCATCTAGGTTCCTTACTGTCGCATTTGAGTTTGGACGGGATGTACGTCTTCATTCCTTCGCGTAAAATATTTAAGAAATAATTCCAAGTGTTCTCTGTATTGGTTGTCAGTGTTTTTGTCTTGTATTCTGGTATTTTTATCTTTAAATATTCTCTTAGTCCGTTAAAATTTGCCTTGGTATATAGGTATATTTTACGCTTTTCTTTGTTTATTTTGACGAACTTAGTTTTTAACTCTACAAGAATAGCCTTATGGTCACTGATTCCGTCTATTATTTCAATGTTAGTAATGATTTCGGGCTTAGATGTCGCAAAGATGTCTAGTATGCTTTGGCCCCGTGTTGGTGATTTAACAATTTGTTCTAAGGAGTGTTTTGTGAATATATGAAGGAGTTCTTGGCATGAATCTCTGTTTTTGGCAGATTTTCCTACGCAATAGTTGTCCCAGTTAATTGACGGTAGATTTGTGTCACCAGCGATTATAGTAATACTGTTGCTTTGTCTGCTGCTGATAGTGGATATTTGTTCGTCGAGCTTGTGTAGGAAATCTGTGTTAGAATCTGGGGGTCTATTAAATGAACACACGTATAGGCTTCTGCCGTTGTAGTCCTTAATGTTGCACCAAACGCTTTCTATGTCATCTACGTCGCATTCATATCGTTGGCTACTAAGATGTGACTTTACTGCAATGAATACTCCCCCACCCAACCTATTTGGTCTGTCCCTTCTGTAAATTGTGAAACCGTTTGGAAAAACCTCATTGTTTGCTATATCTCCCGTGAGCCAACTTTCTGTTCCAACTACTATGTCTGCGTTTGTACTGACAAAAATATGTTCAATATCCGACATTTTGTTTCTAATGCTACGGCAGTTAAATGTTATAATTTTAATATGGCTAATAACTTCTTGTTTTTCGGTTTTATGTACGCTAACAAAACTGTTTTGAGACGATTCGTGGTGAACAGAGACAAAAGAATTACATTCGCTTGCATTGCTATCTGTTATGTATGTAGAGGCACCAATTTTATTAAATTTACCTGGGTTATATGTTGTTTTAACGCAAGTGTTTGTTTGTTCAATTTTTTTGTTGATATGAGAGGCATTACCTGAACTGAATTGACAAAAAGCGCTAGATTCTACTTTATTTTTCCCAATATATGACCTACGCTCTTGCCTACCAGCTATGCTAAACCCTCGAAACGTGCTCGTGTAACCTACGCGCTACCAACTGCGATGCCTCGGCAGTATAATGGACCCCGGAGCGATTAAGGGGTACCCGACACGATGAGAGGACGGGCCTCAGATCAACGAAGTCCGCTCCGATTCCCCGGCAAAATCCCAGCAATCTCTGATTTAAACCCTCAATGCGGCTCCAAACGAGCCTTCCGCGGTCTACACGCGGCACAATACTACATATACTTAATTTAATTGGGACCTTACACTCTGCCTCGACTCTTTTCACCTCCGAGTGCATCTCCTTAAAGGAGCGCAGGATCTCTTCAGATCCACGTTCCGAGGCGTCGTTTGTCCCGACATGAGCCACAATGCGTAGCTTGGAGCAGCCCGTATTACTGACGGCCGCCTTCACCGCCAGCGTCGCCTGGGGTACCCCGCCGCCTGGTATACACCAGGACGACAAGAATCCAACACCTCCCTCCTGTTGGACTCTGCGGCGCAGCGGATTCATTATACGCCGGACATTTGAACTACCTAATATAACGGTTCCCTCCCTCCCCGACCGCTGATGCCTTACCCTAGGCAGTGCCCTCGGAGTAGGGATAGGGGCTGCAGGTACGGTGGTGCTGTCATCCGACAGCACCTGGTACCTGTTGGAGACGGGGATGGTATCTGCCTCCGAAGAGTCCAATCCTCGCCGCAGCGTTACCTTCCCCTTGCCCCGAGAGACGACCCTCCAATCGTCCGACCTACGGACGTGAGACACTCCCTCGTTGAGAGATGGGACACGGGGTAGGTCTCTAATCGCCCAGCCACGTGTTGCATTCGGACGAATCCGTGCACCCCTATGGGCGTGGCGGGTTTTCGTATTCCCACCCTGAGCACCATCTCTCCCGAGGGGAGCCCTCCGGCCGGCGATCTCGGATCGAAGCTCCCGCACCATTCTCTCCAGCATGACTTTACGGGCCCTTAAAGCCGCGCATTCGCCAGTGCCTTCGAGCATGGCAACAGGGGACCTGGATGAAGCCATCCTAATTTAACTACCGAGTTCCCAACAAAAGCTAACCTGTATACACTATGCTAAAATTTCTAGGAGGGGTTAGCTAAATTTAGCTCAAACAATAAGTTACGATTTGGAATTGAATATGAAGCCTAAGTGGAAAAAACGATGCTTGAGTAAGGTCTGGTTTTCAGAGGACCAAAAAAAAAGATAGTAAGAAAGAGGAAAGCACTCACCGGTCACCAATCAGAGTTGAAGGACAAAAACCACCACAATCCACTAAATAAATTACTACTACCACCCACTACGGTTAACAAACCACACACAAAACGAAAACTATATAAACGAAGCAACGTATACGTTGACACTACACTGCACTTCACTAAAACCAAAAGCACCAAGAATCAAGCTGGCAGGCAGGTAGTCTCTGGTGGGTCAAACCGGTTACCAGGAGCGCTCAGTGGGCATGTCCGCTCAGGTTGAGGGCCAGAGAGAGAATGGACATGAAAAACATGAAACTATAGGAAAACATGAAAACTATAAGATTGCTCTGCACATATCTTTATCTTGGCATCTCTCTTTTGATGATACTAATTTTAATGATCATTTTATCGATTGAAGGGTGCAAATACTTGTGCAAATATGTGCTATGACATGCGACTTGAAATAAATTCACAAATGCTTCAATTATGCATATAAAATTCGGGAAATAGATGCCAGAACTAGCCGACTCAAGGACTCCTTCTTCCCACGGACAATACGGGATAGCAACTGCAGGGTTATAGATAGCAAAAATTCCACTTGTCACCCTCAGCGTCTAAAAAATAATTAGTTGTATTTAAATGCATGCTCTTCCACTAACCTTATGTGTTTTGCTATAATAACCAATTCTTTCCGAATGACCTCATTCGTGTTCTGTTCATCTGTTTTTAAGTTTCCCTTTCAATCCCTCGTCCCTCTCCGCGGGGGCAAATTCCTGCTACCTGCAACGTTGGGTCGTATTCCCTGCCTTTTACAGACTCTTTGGGGGTAGAGTGTTTCGTAGTGCATTTTCATGTGGTAGTGATGTTTCAATTTCTTGCTTGTTGTGTCCTGGCTTCCGTGTTGTAGGATGGCTTTCGTGCTGCATCATGGGGTGCAGTTTTTTAGTTGTTTTGCGGTATATGTGTTTGCATGAGTATTGGATGAAGGGATTTTTGCATGAGTGTGTGCGCTGCTGTGGGTGTAATTTTCCGTGTTGTTTTTTTTGCATGTGGTATTTTTCCTTTTTACGGTTGGTGACCTAACACCCCCCGCCACACGCCCTTGCGGCGGCTTGCGGGGTATTATGTAGATGTAGAATTATATACTTGTATCTTGTTCTTGCTTTCAGTCTGGTAGTATGTCATGTCAGTCATGTATTTCACGTGCTCGCGTCATGGAAACATGAATTTAATCATTTATATACATATAATATTCCCTTGGGATTGATTGCTATACTTCGTCGAATTAGCTCAATTTACTAGTCACGTAATTCTTATTTTCATAGAGCCTATTACGCTCCGTGGATCACTAGGGAGGAAGAGACGCAAGGGAGCAGAAGAAATCAGACATTTTAAAGCCGGGAATCGGCGTCAACGGAGCATTCCCTCGGCATTGAACGACATCGGCATAAAGGCCAATGGGACCTTCACCCTCGGGAAAATCCGCAGCACCTTTTTCGAAAAACGCTCGTAATCACGTCGCTTCTTCCAACTCTCTCTCTCTCGCCCGTTGCTCCAATCCCTCTCTCACGCTCCATCCTCCCATTTCCTCCCTCCTATCTTCCCACTCCCTTGTCAGATTAGTTCCACGAGGCCTCTCGCTCCCCTTTGCAAATCCCGGAGCTGTTGTCGGGTGCTGCTCACTCACAGCTCGATGGAACCGTGCGACGGAGGCATCTTTCACGCTGGGCGCCAGCATCTCTTTTCACCAGGGAAGTTGGAACGCAGCTGCCTGCCCGGCGTGCGGGTGTGTTGGTGTGTACGGGCGCGCGATAAACGGGTCCGTGATTACCCTCGCAGTAAAATTGGTCGAGTTGTTGAGGGCTCTAACATGTTGAAATGGTAATTGATGAATTTTCGTCGCCCGTCATCCGAGGAGGATGAGTCATGGTTGGGGTTTAGGAAAAAGGGGTTTAGTTGGAGGAAGAAAGGGGTGTACGAGTATATTTGCAAAGGTGGGGACTGAGCGTTGCGATGAGGCTGGAAGGGTGAGCGGCAGAAAGTGATGGTACGGAAGGCCTTCGAGTCAATAATTCTTAGACAGGCGACTTGGAGGTCTCGCTCGAGTTCTTAGCTTCGGAAAGTGCACCCCTCAAGGGCTCTTTTGAGTGAAGGGGTGACGAGGGTTTTTCAAGTGGCAATTAGTCTACAATACCTTCCTCCATGGATCATTATTTCTGGCTGTAAATGGTTTTCTGGTTGTTTTGTATTCTAAATATTTTCAAGGCGTTTTTGATCACTTTGCTCTTCGAAAAATGGGTAAAAAATATTCCTCACGTACGCTGACGATATCATTCTCACTGAACAGATACTCGTACTTTATTGGGTAACCCGTCTCCATGTCAGTCCTTACTTAATTAAGCATAAGATTTGTGTATTATTTTGATAATTATTCCAATATTATCAAAAGGATTTCACATGAAACATTTGTGGAATCAAATGCCCACGTTTTCCAAAAAATACTTAGTTTTTTCTCCCTTTCTTATCTTCAATGCTCGAAATTAGTTTTTGAGAAGTCATAGTATATATATATACACATAAATATATATATATATATATATATACATATACATAAATATATACATAAATATATATATATATATATATATATATATATATATATATATATATATATATATATATATATATATATATATATATATAACAATCAACGGTTAGCCAAAATCTGGTCATAAAGACAGTTATTTAGATGTGTTATACATACTACAATTTCAACGGGTCAACTTCTTCACCTGAATACCGATTCAGGAGCATGAAATTATTTTTCTAAAATCGACACAGCTTATGCATGTCAATTGTTCTAAGGAAGCTGTTTTGAATGCATGCCGTTAAATGGTATTGTCCATTCTAAACAAAACCGCATTTGACTTCCAAACTGGAGCAAATTATATCCATGTGTTTTTAAATTTTATTACTCCTTTATTGTACTTTCACAGAAGACGGTAGCTATGAAAATGAAGCATCATTTATATTGCACGAAAAAATAAGTAAAATAGTGTCATTTGAATCGGTTAGCAACCTCAGAGTGAAAATGAGTTTGGATTTAGGAAATGGAGGGGGATGTGAGACGCCATAGAAATGATGTGAATACCGACTGAAAGGAATGTAGAAAGTATTTAGAATATCCTTCTTCACTTCATGGTTTTTGAAATATCTATTCAACATAGCCCAGTGGGAGTTAACGAAATAAATACAGAATAGAGGATTGGATCAGAGGGATATTTGTTTGAAATAATACTATTACACGTATCAGACTACAAAGATGAAGGTAATGGGGACTGACAGTGACGGGGAGATGAAAAAAGCAAGCTTATTCGTTGTCCTTCCTTATTTCTATTGTTTTTTCGATGAGGAAATGGGATTAGAGTCACTGTGAACGATCGAGAAAGGAGGGGAAGTAAACAGACAGGCGATCAAATTAAATTAATAAACGTTTCAAGCAGCTTGTGATAAAAAGAGATTGTACTATTTTTTTTTTGAATAAGCGTAAAAACATGAGAGGCACGGTGTAAAGATGAGTCGTAAGAAAATGGAGGAAATAACATTACCAACAAATGGAAAGGCTAGATGAAATATTAAAGGTGGTGGGAATATATTAGATGACCATTTTAAATATTTAAGATAAAATATGACAGCCTAGGAATTAATTTACCAGGAGAACTTTGAAAGGGGGAGCAGCATTTACTTACTTACTTACTTACTTACTCGAAAAAAGAACTAAAGAAATGAAGGCATTACGAAACACTTCGATCAAAGACCCGATCGACAATTTCAAAATCCGATCTTGAGGAAGGAGGTAGAGCGTAGGGATGCTTTTGTGTTATGGATGAAGAAATACTTGTTTTAGGTTTAGGGCAATAGTTGAGCAATGATTTCGAAGGCAATACATGTGCTTCATTTTTAACGCAGTATGGTAGTTTTCAGAAACTGTACTCAATCTTTATACAAATGAACGGGGAAAATTCTGGTAAAAAATATAGGCAAAATCTGCTGAAAAAGTCCCATGTTTTAGCAAAAAAATTCGCAACAAACCTTTAAAAATTTCAAAAACTCTCGAAAAATTATTTATCGTTTCCCGCAAAGCAAAAGGTACATCGATTTCACCACTTTCTCGATCAGTGTGATCGCATTCTACATCTAAACATAATTCATCGTGAATTTTGTTCGGTGATCAGTAAGTATGGCCTTACATGTATTCAAAGAAAACAACTCCTCCACATTGAGAGATGTGAGCTACGTATACTTTAGCATGAGGTTTTCGTTTGACGTGAGCTTTTCAAAAATTGAGAAAACATGCCATTATGAACACACACTTTCTTACTTAAAGGATCATCATTGTTGAGAAAAATTATATTCATTGGTCGTTTGAAGTTCCGTAACTGTAATGAAATACGGAGCTGAGGATTCATTATTTTAATTGACTCACCAAGCATATATTGCACACGTGGCATCCCTCCCTGCATCCAAATTCATCTACACATACGACTACACAAATTTCGTGAACCACCATTGAAGTGTGTGGCAGGGGATGGAAGCACCAGGTGGAAAGGGGATGAGGATGAGGGAGGGAAATTAATTCGCAGAGAGGGACGCAGAGATATTCCGTATTCAGATCACGGCCAAAAATATCAATAGTCTAGATTAAGATTTAAAATTTCGTTCTTAATCTATAATTAAGTCTTAAATTACTATCGAAATTAATTAAAATAAAAATCATTTATAAACTACACCGTTGTGCATTTTCGGCAAATATGTACTACGAAGTAAGCTCTTTGAGGGAAGATTTTTTTGCGTAATTTCAAAAATCAGCAAGTGTGCTGGGAATAGATGGAAGTAATACAATGAAGTACTCTATCAAGCTACCAGACCAATAAAAGATGGCTTAATTAAAGATGAAAGCGTGGTAGGTAAAGATGACCGGAGTTCACTGATATTAAGGAGCGAATTCGACAGAGCCGTGGAAGACCTGAGACACAACAAGGCCCCCGGAGTTGACAAAATATACGGAGAAATAATCAAGGAACTCGGGGTCAAAGCGAAGGATGCCCTCTCTGGAATTGTCAAGAATAGCTACGACAGCGGAAAGATAACAGAAGAACGAGAAAAGTATAATGATTGCAATACCAAAGAAACCGAACGCAGATAAATGCGAAGAGCACAGAACATTGAGTCTGGTGACTCAAGCATCTAAAATGCTTACTTGAATAATTAGTCAAAAAATAGGAGGAAGAATAGAAGGAAACCTCTCAGAAAACCAATTCGGATTCAGGAAAAACCGAGGAGTAAGAGGGGAAATTCTCAGCTTGAGAACTCTGGCCGAAAAAAATGATACATCTAAATAACCAATAATATGTGGCATTCGTGGAATTGGAGAAGGCCTTCGACAACGTCAAATGGAACAAGATGTTCAAGATATAGAAACGCTAGGATTGGACTATACCGACAGAAGAATTATCCATAACCTTTACAAGAATCTGGTTACAATGATACAAACGAAAAATGGAAAAAAATAGAAGCCAAAATAAACAAAGGAGTAAGACAGGGATGCAATCTCTTGCCAGCCATACTCAGCGTATACCTGAAAGAGGCAATAAAAGAAACACATGAATTGGGTATAAAAGGAGTCAAGGTAAATGGAGAAGAAATCAGCATGCTTCGGTTTGCAGATGACATCGCAGTAGTGGCAAAAACGCGAGAGGACCTGCAAGCAACTCGAAGGGCTATGGATCGAGTACTGGGGGAATATAATATGAACATCAACAAGAAGAAAACTAAAACCCTTGTGCGTGGAAGAGAGAAGCTAAACGCGGACATCACAATTCCAGGGGTGAAAATAGAGCAAGTGGAATCCTTCATCTACCTGGGCAGCAGCATAACATGGGATGGAAGAAGTTCGACCGACATCAAGCGAAGAATAGCCCAAGCTAAGAACGCTTTCATGAATAAGAGGCGATTACTATGCTCAAATAACCTAAGGCTGGAAACAAGGAAGTAATATGTCAAGAGTTTCGTGTGGAAAATGGTACTCTGTGGTTCCGAGACTTGGAACATTGGAAAGGTGGACCAGCGAAGAGTAGAACCCTTTGATACATGGTGCTGGAGGAGAGATGATGAAGATGAAATGGATCGACAAAATGAGGAACGAGGAAGAACATAGAAGAGCAGAAGAGGAGAGTACCATAGAGAGAACACTACGGCGAAGAAGAAATAGGTTGATTGGACACACATTGAGCGAAAATGGTTTGATTAGAAATATGATATATAAATAGATTGGGTGGAGGAGTATTCATTGCTGTAAAGTCACATCTTAGTAGCCAACGATACGAATGTGACGTGAATGACATAGAAGGCGTTTGGTGCAACATAAAGGACTATTACGACTGAAGCCTATTCGTGGGCTCATTTTACAGACCCCCAGATTCTAATCCAGATGTTCTACACAAGTTCGACGACCAAATATCCACTCTTATCAACAAACATAGCAACATTATTATAATCACTGGTGGTACAAATCTACCGTCCATTGACTGGGACACGTACTGCGTAGGAAAATCGACCGAAAGCAAAGATTCATGCCAAGAACTCCTTTATTTATTCACAAAACACTCTTTAGAACAAATTGTTTAATCACCAACACGGGGCCGCAGCATGCTTGATATCTTCAGGACTTCTACGCCCGAAATCGTTACCAACATTGAAATAATGGACGGAACCAGTGACCCTAAGGCAATTTTTGTAGAGTTAAAACTAAATTAGTGAAAATCAACAAAGAAAAGCGTAAAATATACTTATACAACAAGGCAAATTTTAACGGACTACGAGGGTATTTAAAAAAAGAATTACCAGAATACACAATAAAAACACTGACAACCGATACAAGGAACACTTGGAAGTATTTCTTAAGTATTTTACGCAAAGGAATGAAGACGTACATCCCATCCAAACTTAAATGCGGCAGTAAGGAATATAGATGGTACAACGGGGAATTCAGATCGGCATTAAGAAGGCAAAGAAGGCTACAGTCAAATTTCAAAAAAGAATTTTAAAAGTGACGATATAGTTTATGTGAATTCATCCAAGCAGAAACTAAAAGAAAGTGGTAGTAAGACGAAAGGTATTATGCGCACAGCACTACACTCTTTTAAATCTAAAATGCTAAGCGAATATCTTGAGGAAAATCCAAAGTCATTCTGGTCGTATGTTAGGGAAATACAGGGTAAACGTCCAACTGTACATTCTTTGAAGGCGGAACACGGAGAAATTATTACGGAAAGCGTGAAAAAGGCAAACATTTTAAACAAATTTTTCCCGAGCGTCTACAATAATAACAAAAACGCATCAAACGATCCTCCACATCCACCCGGGGAACACTGCCCAAGATATAACACTGCCGAAGCAGGGAATAGTACATCTGCTTCGTAGTATCAAAGCACACAAAGCCACGGCCCCGTTTTTAGAAATTGTTTTTCTAAAATCGATAGAAGAAGGCTGAGTACCTCGCGACTGGAAGCTAGCCCATATAATTCCCATCAATAAAGGTGGCGATAGGAATAAACCAACCAATTACCGACCCGTCTCCTTAGCATAGATCTCTTGTATAATATTGAAACACATTATGGTCACTAACATTATGAGATTTCTTGATAGTAGGAAAATACTAATCTACAACCAGCACGGATTTAGGAAAAGCAGATCTTGCGAAACACAACTTGGTCTCTTCATTCACGATATACTTAGATCGGGAGAAAACAACACACAAGTCGATGCAGTATTCCTGGATTTCAAAAAATCCTTCGACAAAGTCCCACACAATAAATTGTTACATAAACTTAAATACTATGGGATCAATGAGAAAATAATTAATTGGATTAGAGACTTCTTGTCAAACCGCAAACAAATAGTAGTCATAGATGGGTTGTGCTCAACGGAGAGAGATGTACCTTCGGCCGTCACCCAGGGAAGTTTAATAGGGCCTCTTCTGTTCTTAATATACATTAATGACATAAGCGCACTCGTTAGTAGCAATCTCAGGTTATTCACTGACGACATGGTGGTATACAGGGAAATAAGGAGTCAACTAGATCGCGAGCTACTCTCTAGAGACCTAGATTCAGTCTCGGTTTGGTGCAAGGAACGGGGATTAATGCCTAATATAGACAACTGCGCAGTTTAGAAATTTCGGAACAAAAGAAGTGGCGAACAGCAAATAAACTGCGAAATAGAGGGTTCAGTACTGACTACGGCCAATCAAGTTCAATATTTGGGGGTAGTTCTAACACCACGCCTTTCACGGGGGTCACATACCAAGTCAATATGAGGATCCACTTTAAAGAAACTCGGCTTCATAACACTGGTGAGGGGAAATGTAATCAGAAGGTTAAATAGAGGTGTTATATTGCTCTAGTTTAGACCACAATCGGAATATGCCGTAAGTATTTGGGATCCTTCGGAGAAAATTTGTCAAAAAGAATTAGATAAAGTCCAGAGAAATTCACCATATTCGCTAAAAATTCTTATGATAAGAAGACAAGGGTGACAAGTCTCTTAGGGTATTTAGGCTGGGAGCCCCTTGAGATACGAAGAGAACAAGCGAGATTTAGACTTTTAGAAAGGTTCAGAACAAACGAGTTTAACGATGACACTAAAGGCATTGCAATGGTCCCGCACAACTTAGGTAGATCAGACCACAAAGATAAAATAAGGGAGATAAGATTCCAGTACAGATAAATACAAATACTCATTATTTCCCAGAACAATCAGAAATCATAATAGTAAAAAACCAAAGTCGCTTTAGAAATATTAAAAACGTTTAATCTACAAGTCGGAACAAAATTATACTTTGCTAAGATATCAGGTAAATTTGTAGGTGCGAGTGTATGTTAGTTGGTAGTTTGTGTGTTTGCATAAGTGTAGAGTGTAATAGTTCTTGCTTGAATGTATACCATGTTTTGTTTGTGGACTGTATAAATTTGTGACTTTTGCATGCGGTTTTTTACTTTTCTTAATTACGTGTCGTGCCCTAACACCCCCCGTCAGATGCCCTTGTGGCGTCTTACGGGTATTAAGTAGATGTAGATAAGAGAAGGAAAAATTTTAGGGAAGATTCGATGGGGAAGACCAAGAGACATGTACATGGGACAAATTAGGACGTAAAACAAAGGAAGAAGTAAAACCAAGAAGACCAAACCAAAAACCAAACTAAAGGACGAGGTAAAACAAAGAAGGGATTTAGAGAATTGATATTAAATAAAGAAGAATGGAGTGCTGCAGTAAACCAATCCTAGGACTGAAATACTGATGATAATAATACCCCGAAACCGTGTTGCAGGGGATTTTAGGTCACCAGCCATTTTACTTCTAGTCCATCGCTTTCACATATCGTATTAGCACAAGGCAACTTCCGAAAGGCCGCTTGGAAGGAATCTAATACCATTCATGCAGCATCAGTTTTGCACTTAACAAGTATCATCCTGGTAGCACTACTCCATTGACTGCAGTACTACAGCGGCTATAGTTATTGACTACAGTGACAATACTGAGAAGTTACTCGTTAATAAGAAAACCCGTTAAATGTGTTTTCGTCTTAAAAGTAAATAAAACCTTCCCATAAGCTCATACATGCTTTTTGCTTTCTATTACAAAACTTATATTTGTTTCATGCTCATATCTTTTTATTGTAACTCCATTTTTACCTAAAAGTCTAACTTATGTAGCTTCATAATAAACCAAACGTATATAAGGACTAAGATATGATTACTTAACTGGCATTTCATGTACAAGTGATGCCCTCAGATGACGTATTACAACCACTCTCCAAATAACTGTCCTCGTCGCTGTCAGTGCTTAAACAATTCTACTCTTCTTCCTCAAAATGTATAGTTGAAATTTACCTCCATTGCAGCTTTCCCACTGTTAATGATGGGACATCTATGGGGGAAGTCCGAAGTGAGGTCTCCATTCAAAGTAACCCTTTGGAAACTACTGCATGGTGATCACGCAACCTTCCAATATGCATCCCTGTTTCTACACTTGGTATACGCTCTAAGGTGTTTGTGAGAAATATAGTCTAATTTATTTTTTCCACAGGTGGCATGCGCACCACTTTAGTGATTTTCTCTGCAGTTGTTTTAAAAATATGTTACAAGAATCGCGGCCACGGATTTGAGTATTAACGCTGTTACTGTCCCAATCTATATTGAGACGGTTAAAGTCACCGCCAATTTGGTGATGCTGTTATTATTTTTACGGGTAAGTTGATATATTTGTTCACTGAGTGATAGAAGTGTTAGACCGCTCAAGTCTGGAGGCCTGTAGAAATAGCAGAAACCAACGTTAGGATGATTTGATCTTAATAAGGTACACCAAATACTTTCAATGTTGTTATTATTAAATCCGCATAGTTCGCTTTCGAAAATCCTTTCTACCGCCACCAAAATTCCGCCTCCGGGGCTTTCACGTCTATTGCGTCGGTAAACTGTAGAGTCAATTGGGAAAACATCGAGGTCGTTTTTATTACCAGATAACCAACTTTCCATGCCTCTAACAATTCGAAACAATTGCTCTGGATTATATTGTCGAGGTCCTCTCTCTTTGTTTTGAGATTTGTGCAATTTAAAACATGGCACATGACACTTCTTGCGATATTAAGGGAATTATTGCTAAGGCACCAAATTTTATTGGCAGATTCTATCAGCGGGAAGGAGTTGGGGGAGGCTATGGGAGGGGGGTGGCCCGTCATACCGTGTGCTTCATTGTCCAACTGTCAGGAACAGAGTCGAGTGCTCGTTTTTCCATCGCACAATACGAAACCATAACATCATCTAACCAAGGGGGTAGAAAAGAATATCAACCTGAATACTAGACTTTGGTGAATTTATTCAACAGATTCAGGCGAGATGTAGTGGAAGTTTGTCATTATGAGCAAAACAAAATTTGCACTTTTCCACAGATTTATTTGTAACGTACAACGCGTTTCAGCTCATCTTCAAGTACAAGACAAGAATCACCTTGTGATGCATCGTAATTATACCAGTTTGAGGAGGGGTGGAAGAAGAGAGTGAGGAGTAAGGTAGGCGGGGACAAAGAGGGGAATTATGGAAAATCCAAAGAAACAGGGAAACTAAAGAAATGGCGAGGTAAAACGAGGGAGGGGGAGAAGGGAAGATACGTACTTGTGGTCATTATTTGAGAGGACGGTGACAGGTAGCCGCTATCCTGGCGGTAGAAAGGAGGGAAGAATAAAGAAGGGTTAAGCGGGGAGGGGACATGGAAGGGATAGAGGTAAGTTAAGGGATGAGGTATAAATGATTCTAAGAAGGACATTATCAGGGAAGGGTTGTCCGACACACACTGAGTGTGGAGGGTAGGGGGTGGTTAGACGGGAAATACGCGAAAGGTGGAGTCAGCAGGAGAGAGGGAGTTTCAATGTTTATTGTGCAAACGGGATTCTGAGGAGAGGAGAGTGGTTTATAAAAATATTGTCGTTTAAAAGAGCATTCATATTTGATGTTATGATTTCAAGTTGCTCTAAAAGCCCTTTCATAACAGAGTGCATCCTTCCAAGGAAAGATGTAAGCAATTTATGTAATAATTTGATTGATGTGTGGTGTATTATATGTAACAGCTAAAATTTTTATTTTATTTTTTTTCTTGCTTATTGATTGATGTTAATGAGATGGGGATTTTCTTGTTTTGTTTCAGAGATTACTGTTTGGAAGTTTCCTTTAAGTGTACTTTTGTTTTACTGACTGATTTTATTTATTATCTTTTGTGATTACTTCTGTGCCACCTGATAGTCTATCTGCATATGTAAATTTTAATGATAACAATAAAACATCAAGTCTTTTGCCCTTGTTATCGTTGTGTAGAATCTCCGAATTAAATTTGCATGAGTGGGATAGTTGTAGCAGATGCCTAGCTAGGAGAGATGTTCCATCAAAAGGCCTCCAGCATCTTTCATGTTCTTTTATTCTTTTTTCGAAAATTCTTCCGGTCTGGCCTATGCAGCACATATCACAGGAATTACACTTCAAATTGTAAATGCCGGAATGTAAGAGGGTTTATAATTTGTCTTTTTGCGGCAAAGGATTTTCCCCAGAGTATGCGGAATATGAAGTGATATATTAAGTTTTCTTTTATTATATTTTCCGGCAAAGTTATTAGGAAGATCAACTACAAACAATAGACGAATCTTGTCTTCTACCAAAAGATGGTTTGATAAACTGAAACGCGTAGTGCGTTACAAATAAATCTGTTGAAAAGTACACATTTTTTACTTCTCATAACTTTGATGAATCGATCAAGGACAGCACTTTTTGCACTATGCACAAGATATATATTTGCATGAGAGTTGTGTAAAAGCTAAAATATATTGAAGTTCATTCGTGAACTTATCAAGTATCGTTACGCTCTTGAGACGGCTTGCAAAGTAATGTATAGATATGGTTCTTCTTTATTGGTGGTTTTCATATACGTATGTTGTTCGCCACGAATGACTTTTGTTGCTTGAAGAACTCTATTATTTTTATTTAATTTTGTTCTCATTTCATAGTTCATGTATAACATATTACTTCGAGATATGGCTCGTCATTGGGAACTAATTATTTTAATACCCAAATAACCTAGTCGTTATATTTTTGGGACCTGGGGATTAGTTGAGCTTTATCTCTTTCAGTTGGGTTGCCATATTCCAGATGTGGATAAAATAGCTCTCATCAGATGCAAATTAGGAAAAAGAATTTCCCTTTTCAATTTATCAAACGTTTTTAGTAAGATTTGATGGATGTACGAGCATAATGATACCCACTCAATCTAGGGTGCAAATGCGACCAGTTGGTAAGTATAATGGTACGCGTACTCTTGATGGCGTCATACTTATCATCGAAAGCACCTTTTTCCCCTCATGCGTTTTTCTTTTTCGTGGAATAAACGATTTTCATTGAAATGAAGAAGAAACGACGAATATCGTGAAATTTCATTTATGACAAGAATCGAAAAGCTGAAGAAACACATTCTAAATAAATAAAACAGAATCTGGCGTCACTTGGTGGAAAATTTCATATGATAATTGAAAATAAAGAACTAGGGTTTTGCAAATAGAAATTTTTTATCTACGACACAGGTTTCATTATGGTAACCTGACGATGTTATACCATAACGAAACCTAGGTCGTAGATAAAAAAATTTCTACGCGAAAAAGGTCAAGTTGTTTATTTTCAATTAAACACTCTAAATTTCAGATTTTTCAAATGTTAATAATTACCGGGTTGGTGAAAAATGTTGATAAACTGTTGTGAACCATCGAGGTGTCTTCGTTTCTTGGTTAGACTTTGTGTTAATGATATCACCAAATTTTCCACAGTATTTATATAATTGAACGGAGGGTGAACCACATACCACCTCCGAAAGTTTGCAGAACTAAACCTGAAAATTTCCCTAGAAAATAGGGTGCAGCGTTAGCGTTTTAAACTTCCCTTTCTGCTAATTACCGCTGCGCTCCTTTAAGTAAAATCTCAGCCGGAGGAAAGGGAAACGTGGAGAGGATTGAGCACACTCTTTTAACGTAGATTCAGTGATTTACGTAACCTCAGTGGAGACAGTGAGGTGAAATCAAAGAACGTACTTTTAGGTTGATTAAACGCCACCTCGTTCTCGGCAGAATCCGAGTGAGACTCGAAAGGGAACTAAACCCGTAAAATTTTCATATGCCATCAGAAATTCCCCTACACGAAAACATAATACTCAGCATCCTGCCTCAACCTCCCACGCCATGAAGATTACAAATGCTCAATGCATTTTTTACGAAGCCATGGCGCAGGCAGCATAAAAAAATAACCACTCATCCGCAGTTCTTTGAAAGACAGGCGACCTTTGCGATCCACCTTTGTTGTAACGACCGGAGGTGATTCTTTGAACGCTTCACGTGAGAGCCCTACAAAATATTCCCACAACCCTCTGCCCCGTCTCTTCTCCCTCGCGTCGCTCTATTCCGAGGGAATAATAGAGACGGAGTCACGACGACACCCACCGCCTCGACGAGTGCCTACACCTACGGTGTCATAATAGCCATTCCCGTATTTCGCGGCAATTTTGCACGCCGTGGAAATATTGCCTCTCGGAACAGGGAGAGACCATTGGGGAGGGGAAGGGGGGCGCCCGTGATACCGTACACTTCATTGCGACGGGTGGCTCTCTTCACGAAGGGAACTTGCCCCGCGAAAGCGGCGCAACCCCCCGACGCCACTTCCCACGAGTCCGGCGCAACCCCCGTCCGACCCCTCCTTCCTCCCCTCCACCATCTCCTCCGAGCTTTCCCCCCCATCCCTCCCTCTCCGCCTGCCCCGCGTCCATTGTCTCACCGAAACCGGGGGTGACATTTAAAATAATCGGTTTGTCTGTGAGACCTGTGCAGGACGGGTGTTTGGGGGTGTGGTGTGGATGGAGAGGGATGGGAGGAGAATAACGTGAAACACCTGATGTCAGTTTGGCGTTCGGAATATTGCTGTTGAGTAACGAGGCCTGCGGGAGGTGGGCGGTGGGCAGGGGTCCGTCCGCAAGCGGAGAAGAAGTGACCGCAGTAGACAACAGTATTTTTCGCAGAATTGAAAAGACGGGATACGCTTCGACGGTGTATGCGTGTGTGTGTGATGGTAGGGGAGGGAGGGTTGAGACGGCACGAGTGAGAGGAGGTGGATTTCTGTACAGCACGCTTGTCCGAGTGTTTTTTTTTGTTCCTTTCTCGAGGCAAGGTGTGGTGGCGTGGCCGTCGGGCGTCTGTCGTGGGGAGCGGAGGGGGCACGCGGGGCGGAAGAGAGGCGTGCACGTGAGAGGTGGAGGAGGCGATGTTGGGGGAGGCAGGGGGTCGGACGTCGGGGCGGGACGGGGGAAAGGGGGAGAAAACGTGAACCCTAAGCCCGTCGGGATGGGGGGGGGAATGACAATGGACGATCGAGGACAGTGTGCTCACATTCATTCTGACCGCTCGCCATAGGGAATTTCATAATCCGTAAGCACAGAATGTGACGGCGTGTGTTGGTGTATCTGTGACGCTTGGGAGGGAGGAGTGGAAATGGGGAACGTGATAGATTTTTTAGGGTTTTAGATGAGGGCGTTGTGAAGACGAGGGAACAGGTAGACCACAGAGAGCCTGCGTTTGGATTGATTAAAGAGTTCATTAAGGTTTGGCCCAGCTAGGCGTGTGTTCCATGGCCAAACAAAAGGTCGCGGCATCGTATTCCGGTTGGGTCATGTGATGTGTTGCATGGTCGGACGTACTTAATTGACGGATTGCCACGGCATTATGTGACACCTTCCTCCGCTATTTCTTTGTTAGCAATTAGTCTTTGAAATGCGCGTGTAACGAAGTATGAAATTAAGGTCAGCTATTCTTTTGAACCTATTTCCATCGAAGCTAACTCCGAAGTGGAGGTAAGGCCAATCTGGTATTCTGTTTTTCTCTTTTTATGCAGTTTCTGTGCTTCGCCTGCTGTTCTTCGATTTCTAAGTAGTGCCCATTGCGGACATTGTCTAAGCATTCGCTTTGTGATATTACTAGTGGTTGCAGGAAATATATTTACTTATATGATTTTCAGTAACTCTTTTAACTAAGAGTTTTTATAAAACTCCTCTCTGATCAACGTTGACCCTTTTAGGAAAGAATGGGCATATATTTCACAGAGATTGACCAGGCATGAAATGATCTCGATAAAAAAAATGGCTCAAGTTGAAGTTAATTAGAAAACGTGGATAATTATTAAAACCGGGAAAATTGACCAGGAGTCGGAAAAAATCTGATAGCACTCATGATACATGTGGGACGACATTTTTCAAATTATGGAAAAAAGTGCCTTACACCGTTGGATGAAATGCTTCTTGTGGATATTTTCATCGGCTTTTATTCCAGACATCGTAAATTATGTATGCTCACTTGAATAAAATATCCGCTAAAAATGAGCCTGCATCACTTTGCCAATTAGTATGAATTCGAAATCTTGCTTTAAAAATTGGGTAAGAGGGAAGGGGGAGGAAATAAATCCTCAGTACACGTGTATGAGCAGGCCTGTTTGCCTCAAAAGCAATGTCCCTTTGTTCCTCCGTAAATGTGAGAGTGGTTTTCTTTTCCGGGGTACTGCACGATTTGTTTCATTGGACAAGAAGTACGTTAACTACGAGTAATTACATTTGCTTAGGATGTTCATGTACGCATAAACCACGCATCAAATTATTAAGGCTTTTTTTCAGATTTTTTCACTTTTGCCGTTTTTTTGTATCGTTGTCATCCTAATTGATGATTCTTAACCTTTGAGTAAAAGTATTATTAAAGAAGTTTGAGCATAAAACTTACGTCAATAATGGTAGAATCTGAATAAAAGGATAAATCTAATTCAAAAATTTTGACTAACTCTGAATTTTGACTCTTCCAAGTTATATCAAACTGAGTGGTAACTGCGCATTTAAATGACTTCAATATGTGACCGAAGCCTTTTACGTGTGAGAGGAAAAGGGGATTATGAATTGAACGCATATGTACATCTATCAATAGTTTTCATATACATGGCACATTCCCGAAATATAATGAATGCATTTCAATATTTCATACTTATATAACAATGAATATAGTGAAATGTATCGATATATAAATACCATATTCATGATATAACTTACCCAACGCGTAAATAAAAATCATAAAATAATATCTAAGAAACGTAAAATATTCAAATCGCTCCATCCTGCTTTATTAAGCTGACGATGAAAAATTAATGAGTGTAAGATTGACAGAAATACTGAAAATATTTAATTTTTCTCACAAGACCTATCGTTTTAATTTTAATTGAATTTTCAAAACTTTGTGTATCGTTAGTCAATACGCAGTTATTTTGCAAATCAACGCACGCATTTACTTAAAGGCTCATAAATGACTGCTAAGCAGGAAGTTAATGATGTACTTCGTTCCAACGCTACTTTTTTATTTTTTTCTGTGACACTTATGCGATTATCTAAAAAACCTACATACGAGGGTCATCCGGAAAGTAGTACCCGTTCGTGCCGCATGAAGTGCTGACGACGCGAGTAGCCGCTGGACGAGGTCAGATAGCTTCAGTGGCTTGTCTGCCTTCTCTGAGCCAAGTTGCGTGACGCTAGCATTGCCTGTGTTGTTTCTGTGATTGTTTACAATGTTTAAAAAAATTGAGAACGCCGCCAGTTGTGAAGTGAGGGCAGTGATTAAATTCCTCAATGCAAGAAACGTTCGCACATGTGATATTCATCGCCAATTAAAGGAGGTGTATGGAGACAATGTAATGGACGAGTCGTCTGTTCGGCGGTGGTGTCGCAACTTCAACATGGGGAGGGGGAACACACACGACGATGAGCGTTCGGGGAGACCGTCTGTCATTACAGACCAACTGGTGAGCTCAGTTGACGAATTCGTGAGGAACGATCGGCGCGTCACAATTGATGACATCTGTGAGCATTTTCCCAATGTTTCTCGAACAATTGTTCATGAAATTGTTAAACACCATCTGCATTATGCAAAAATTTGTGCAAGATGGGTCCCTCGCGTATCTCAATGAGCTGGCGGCGAAGGACTATGCAGCAGGAATACAGAAACTTGTCACACGTTATGACAAATGCCTTAATTTGCTTGGAGATTATGTTGAGAAGTAGTTTAAAGTATCCTCTTTCAAATAAAATTTTTTATGTTTGTTAATATTTACTTTTGTGTCTTTATTTCACGAACGGGTACTACTTTCCGGATGACCCTCGTACCTCTCTCTTTGATTACCATAAAATTAATATATGCAATGTTACAACCAATAAATACACTATGCTTTTTTGCCTGCATGCTGACTCTATTCGTATGCATGTTGCGTTGTTGGTGAGAATTGTAAGAGTAAGTACTATAGAATTAAAAAAAATATTTTATATTTTGAAAAATATCAATAGATAATTTTGTTAGTACGCTGTGAGTATGACTACTCTGCTAGTAGTACTACCATACTAGCTACTATGACTTTTTCTCTCGGGAAAATGAGAAGTTTAATGCTTTTGTGAGTCGATCAAGTCTCCTCTAGATGAATTGCGACGGTGTGACGCACTTTCGCAAAACAATGGAATGAGAAGTATGTACGACCTCCAGAGAGTAGGGATGAGAAAACAGAGTACGCTGTGAACATATTTCGGCCCCGTGAAGATGCGATTCCGCCCAGGTAGAAAGTGATCGCCCTACCCCGGTCGAGCCCCGAAGGAAAGCCCCGAGAAGTTGACAAAGCCCCGTGATCCCCGAGCGAAAAATAGCCCGGGTACTCTCCGCGTCGGGATGAACTAAGACAACACCTCCCTATAATCCCCCTCAGACAAGTTGATTGGTTTTAGGAGAAGTACGTCTCGGCGCTGGCATGGCGCACTAGGTGGTTTCGCGTAGGATGATGGGAAGAAGAAGAGGCTCACGTGAGTGATGATGGATCGGAGGGCGAGAGCGGATTGAATGAGGGGTGCGGGCTGAGGGGAGGGAGGGGAGGTTGGGAATGCGGGGAAGGTGGGGTGGAAGGATGGCGGCATGCGTTTGGGGAGGGGAGTGTGGGGGCTGGAGTGGACGTGGGATTTGGTGGGGCAGGAGGAAGATCCACAATCAAAACGGGAGGAGGATGATACGTCTGCATTTCGAGAATTGCTCCGCCTCGCTGATGAGTGGGACTAGCTGATCAATAAAACATTCCGCGCAGGGGAAATCCCCGCAATTCGCTAAAGGCACGCTTTCGGACCTCGGGAGTTATTGACACTGCTTTCATCCTGGTGCGGGACTATCCACTCGAATACACGGACTGGCTTTGCCTCCCGTCCCCATCGGCATCCTCACGACCCTCGCCCAACCCACCCCGTGGTTCTTTCTCCCGTGCCCCCCGCGACTCACTACCACGCCTCTATATCAGCCCCCCACGGCAAACCGACTCCTGGAAGCCGTCCCCCTCCCCCCCACCCGGGGTTCCGCAGGGTACATCCCCGGCGGAGCTTATAGAACGGACCCTCGGCCGCTCTTACTGTTGGCTACCTCACTTCATAATCTCCCTTGTTTACCTCAGTCTTGCTTAGCGTCCAAGTTGTGGAGGCTTTTGGACTAATCATCAGGATGAGTCCGTGATCACATTACATGTGCGTATAGGAGGGACGCCAACCTGAGTATTTGAAGTGCATGTGCATTGCGTGACAGATTAATTTAATGTCCACGCATAGATCATTGAGTGCGTTTCCCTCACTCTTGAATTCTTATTTGGATCCAGAATCCCTGAATGATCGCCATCGCGCAGGGTTGGGAATCCCCCCGTGACATTCAAATAGTACTTCACTGAAATACTCGTGATAAAAAATTGATAAAAATGGACCAGGATGAAACCGCAGTCTCATTAGAATTCAAGCTAGACGGTGGAATAAATCGATCAGTAGGAGTGGAGTCGAGCAATTAGTTTCCTATTGACTTAACCTACGGAATTTGGAATTTATGAAAGTCTTATGCAGATGAATGATGCAATGAAATATCAATCAAGGGGTTCACCGTGAGAATTAACCGTCAATACCATAAATTATTCCTTTAGTCTGCAGTTTATGAAAGACTCGAAATTTAGCTTCATTAGTATTTTACTTTCTCCTTAATTTTCAGTATCCGTTCATAGAGAGAGAGTGGCATAATTTAAAGCCATATTTCATGCATATTAAATCACTATAAAGGTTTTGATTTTTAATAATTCAATAACTTTTGGATACCTCCGCAACTAAAACTGAAATTCTTATTTCTATTTGAAGAATATTTTCAACACAAATTCATTCTGATATTTCCAGTGTTTACGGCAAAGAGTGTTACCACTTTTTAGATGCATTTCAATTGGCTATTGAAATTAGCAATAAAAACTCGTCATTCCTTTACGAAAACGGGTATTATACCACCAATTGACAGCCTCCCCTTTGATAATTTACCAAACCGAAGCATCTTCACTTTTGGATTCACCTTAAACTCTTCAGCGTTTAAAACTAACAGTTAATTTTCACTGCCGCGAGAGGTGCCAGTGAATCGTGCGGTGAATTAATTTAAACTTTCGAATGTTGTTATTCAGTAAATTAGGGACTTAAGGCAGATCTTTGAGAATACCAGAGCGGGTTAATTACTATCCTTTATAACGCATTTTCTATTTTCAAGATCCCAGAAATAAAGTGATTTTTGTTCTTCGCGCTAGCACTTGATTCAGCACTCTTTAAATATTGACTCTGCAGAGGAATTGCCGAAAGAGAGTCCTATTCATTTATGGAGGCTGAGGAAATCTCTGACCGCATCCCCCTTTCCCTCCCTAACTCTACTCCCTCTCATTCTCACCTTTGATTCGCGCCGCGCAGGTGGGGGGAAACGGGCGTTCCGTCTGGGAAGGGGGCGGGACGAACGGCGGGCCGAACGGCGGGCCGCCGCGACGTGAAAGGCTGGAGTTATGTTTCATTCTAAGCTCCTCGATTATAGCAAGATGTCTCAAATATTAATATTCTTTTTAATTTGGAAACTCATGCGCTCTCTTCATGAATTCATTTACACTTTAATCCTGTATACACTACCCCGCAGGCCGTCCCGAGGACGTGTGGAGAGGGTGTTAGATAACAAGCCATACTACCTTTAATCCAATACTTCAAGAAACTCAGGGAACTCCTTGATCTACCTAAAGGAAAATTCAAAGAGGGATGACACCATTCATGCGAAATTCGCTTTGCGAATTCCGATAATGGTACTGTCAGCAACTACTCCATAGATAACACTATTTCCTATTATCAAACACCATTATTTTAACTCTTTCGCTGGTTAGGCCTCATTTACAATATGCTGATGGTATATGGATCCTCACAAAGTTGGATTGATTACCGAATTGGATTGCGTGCAGCGTAGAGGAGCTAGATTTATAAAACGTTGCTATGATAAACCTAGTAGCGTATCCAAAATATTAAAGTAGCTAGTCTGGGAATCACTCACGGAGCGAAGCTTAAATTACAGCTTAAACTTCTTGCATACATTAGAAGTATGTCTCCTTAGCAGTGATTTTGAAAATGTATTATTACCCACATCGTGCTACGGTAGAGGAGATCATGTCAATAAAATTAGAGAGATTAAGTGTAGAACAGATAGATTCAAGATATCGTTTTTTCCACGAACGATAAGGGATCGGAATAAAATAACCTTTGTCCGACCCATGCTAGGAGGGAAAGATGTATTGTGTCAAGTGTAGCCTTGTGTGTAATCGCCACACCCTGCCACACACTCAAGTGGTGGCTTGCAGGATACTAACACAATACAAAACACTAAGATGAAAGTTGAGGAAATCTATATGGAAGGGCGGGATCACATGCAACTCAGTCTCCTCTACGTTTTCGTATTATACTCATGATAGACGGAAAATTCATAATTGTTCCTGATCTACAAATTTATTTCCATGACACCCCGCCATGCCGGCGGTGCGGCCCATCGGTGCATGGCGGAAGCGATAGAACTCCAGTCATGAATTATGTTGAGGGATAATATAGCTTTTAAGTATATTTCTATCTATTTTCACCAACGCTTGCCTTTTCGTCTCATTGTTTTTGCCTCGAATTGATGTGATTAGAGATATGCGCGGGAAAAACAAATGGCAAACAAACAAAAACAAACAAAAAACATCTATCCCATCTGTAGTCTCTCTGATTTGTTAACAATCATCTATCCTGCTTATGCAATACAGGGAGGGATATTCTACGTCGCATAAAGAACCACACAAGTGGTATTTTTGTAATAAGTTTAATTTTACCCTAACTTCTCGGATATATAAGGGTTCTCATCCCGGATCACGTAGTAAATGCATGGCGTTTTGCGTTCTTTTGTAAAAAATTTTCACGAATCTGATGGTCCTTTTCTCTAGCTTGTTTAATTCTGTATTCAGTGTTTTTTTTGAGAATTATGTGATACACTCGCCGGATAATCTACAAGTGGTGACCTTGAAGAAAAATACAACGCCTTTTTCACATTGTCGCTACAATTTCCAACTGTAAGCTTGAAGAGTGCCAGCTGCTTCAGAGCCTTCCTGAAAATAATGTGTTTATGGTTTTTCCATGGAAGATCGGATGGGATGGTGCCACCCACGTGTTTCACATAGTCTGACAAGTTCATCCGAACACCTTCGTATTTTCCAGTTATTTAAGTCTGCTCATGCTTTTTTCTTTTTTTTAAGAGGTGCATAATCGTACAATTTTTATTACGTAAACTCGGATTCAAATTTGTACACCATTTTATAATGTTCTCTAGGTCAATGTTTAGTATTTAACGATATTTATCGTTTTTTATTTCCCTGCAGATTAAAATGTTGTCGTCAAACAGTCCAGAGTTGCATTTATTTTTAGAGTAAAATTATTTATTTATTCAGATTTAATCAGAAGGAAGAGCAAAAAAAGCCGAAGGTGCTAAAACCTTTCACATGCTCCCCATGCATTTAGGGAGGGTTTTCCGGTTACCATTATTTTCATCACTGAATGGTCTTAAATAATTTCCTTTCTTATTTTTTTCCCTTTGAAGAAGACTAAGGTTAGATGAGCTCATTGCAAACAACTTGAGTACTTTGAATGAAAAAAGAAAAATGCCTTTTTTTCTCACTAGCGCGGTCGCTCGCCGATATTCTCTTCCCTTCACTTTAGTGGTAAAAAATGAAATCTTCATTCATCTTTTCTAAACTTAATCTCTCAATTTTAATGACGTGATCTCTTCTGCCACCGTGCGCTAGAGCTAGTGACATATTTACTGCATCTTTGCTAAAGAGATCTGATTCCCATTTATGCAAGAATTTTAAGATGTAATTCAACCTTCGCTCCTTGAGTAATTCTTAAACTAGTTCCTCTTAAACTGTTTAAACAATTACTGATGTCATTTTATCATATGATTGAATCATGACAAGTTTCTGCATAAGAGTTGAAAATGAACTAATATGCACTCAAGTGATTACACAATAATATTTCTGTATGTACTTTTCTGCATTTCTGGCTTCTTAATACACCATTTGACGGCTTGCATGGCATTGCATAGATTTAAAACTGTTAAAAATATAGACCAATTAAATAAAAAGATGACATGAAATATCTGAAAAAATATGTTGACTACCAAAGCTAATTATCACCGTCGCACCTGCAGTCATATCTAATTTGCTCTATATTGGTCCGTGTAAAAAACATTTCAAATCTATCTGTTCTATTATCTATCTCCCTGATTTTAAGCAGGTCATACGATTTACCATAGTAAGTCGGGGCTTGTGGTTTGTTTTTAACATCCTCAGATGACTAACCTGCCACAAATGCACTCAGCAAATTTAACCTGAATTCCCTCCTACGGTCAAATAGAGGTTTCCATTTTAGTTCTTTCAATAGTGCGGTGATACAACTATCTTGTTCATAACAACTTTTCAAAAACCTAGCTGCACTACGTTTCACTCGATCTAGTTCCAAAACTAAGCCTACGTCGTGAGGATCTCATAAACTAGCAGTATGCTCAAAGTGGGGCCTAACTAACAAAATAATAAATTTTCTTGACCCATTACCTTTCCCATGCATCGATTTTATGAAACCTAATTTTTTATTTCATATTCCGAAAATTTCACGAAGGTGTTTTCCCAAGGACATGTCCTTAGTTATCATAATAGCCAAGTATTTTACCGATTCTACGCTTGTTTTTTTGGTTTCTTTCTTTCTTGCTTTTTTGGTTTGTTTTCGGGTAAAATACATTTCCTAACCTCGGGTGATGTACTCTAATGAAAGAACGCAAAGCGTCATTTATTTACTTCAAGATCTGAGATGAGAACCGTTAGATGTCCAATTAATCAAAGCAAAATGAAACTTATTGTAAATATACCGCTCATGTTGTTCTACATCCGGTATAAAAAATATAATTCAGTCCCTGAATTTCTTAAGAACAGCAGACTATTGTAAAAAAATCAGAGAGATGGACTGGAGAACGGATTGATTCAAGCATTTGTTTTTCCCGTACATGCTGCTATTGAGTATTGTTGCATGCAATTGGCTTCATTCATGTGATAACTTTGTTACAGTGCATATCCTAACTAATATTTGTGTAGAGGTGTCATGAAGGGGATTGTGCATGCATGGTTGGTGACCCCCCCCCCCCGCCACACACCTTTGCGGTGGCTTGCGGGGTGTGGCGTAGATATAGGTGTAGTTGATGTGGATTTCAGCTTTTACTGTCCCTAATTGTTTCCAGAAAACACATTTTAAACCTATGCGTTCAACTCCCTACCCTTTAATTTGAATTAATGATCATGCATTCCATGGTAATTTGGAGTTTTAAAAATGTGATGAACGTCTGCGGAAAGCTGATAGGTCTCAAATTTACCTAAAATATTTCGTCTAAAAATCAATCTTCTTTTTTTGAGGGAGTCTCACCCAAAATCTTTCAACAATTTTGTCATGCTAGTCTGAGTTATTAACTCCTTTGATAAATCTCCCTGCCCTACGCCGAACGCATTCCCTTTTATTAAACCCGACTTACATGAATGAAGGAATGCGCCTAATGAATTTCGATTTTTATGCTCTTGGCCTCAGAAGAACCAGCAGGTCGGCATCTAGAAATAAACTCTACTCTCAACTTTGGTTTATATTAAATTCAATTAAAAGTACCTATAAAATTAACCTTTGCATAAAGCTTTGTTCGATCACTGATACCGCGTAAATTTTGTTTTTAGATTAATATTCGCAACTAAGAAAACCACAGTATTCCCACTGGTATTATGGAAGATATATTTGTCCAAGGAATTATAAGATGCGTTTTTGAAATGAAGTTTTTCAGTTTGAATGCCTGAGAAAAAAATTACAGCAGTTGTGATAGTATATGTTAAATATTTGGCAGCGAACGAAGGGCTAATATTCATATAGCAATGCCCCAAATTCTGGTTTCATTCATCAAGGCTAACAAATATATGATATGCCTTCCTGCCCAAGATCCAAACCCTTCATATCAAATGGATATTTTCTCTTTTCTATCCAATTTTGGTCCCAAAGAAGGTCTCTCACCCAATGATATATCCATTATTTCGCCACCTAATCCTAAGACCTGATTTCTATTTGCTACCCGAAATTCACAAAACTAATAACCCCGGACGCCCCATTGTCTGCGCCATCAACTCGCCCACTGAACGTATCTCCGCATTAATAGACCACCACCTTCAACCAATAGCTACTTCACTCCCTTCTTACCGCAAAGATTCGCACCACTTTCTGGAACGTCTACACTCAATCCCAATTCCGCACAATACGACCATTCTCATGGCCACAATAGACGTTATATCTCTATACACCTACATTCTCCACAAAGAAGGCTTAGAAGCCCTGAAATATTACCTCTCCCTACGAGCCACACCACTCACCCCGTCCATAGATTTCCTCATCAAACTGAACCAACTCGTCCTCACCAAAAATGCATTCAAATTAACAGCATAGTATATTTACAAACAAAAGACACTGCGATGGGCACGCGTATGGCACCTGCATACGCCAATCTTTTGATGGGAAAACTTGAACATGCCTTTCTCCGCCAGTTAACCCTTGAACCACTCTTCTGGGCCCGCTATATTGATGACATTTTCCTCCTTTGGTCCCACGGACGCAAAACTTTATCCTCCTTCATTTCCTCTCTCAACTCCTCCTCGGTATCTTTCACTTCATCTGTATCTGTTTCGAATATTACTTTCCTAGATACCGGCATTCACCTCCAGAAAAAAAACTTAACACCTTATCCCTCATTAAACAGACCAACTACCAGCAATACCTTCATTTCAAGAGCTGCCACCCGTCATATACAAAACGATTCATCCATTTTTCGTTCTCAGTCCATGGCCTCCGTCTCTGCAACAATACCCCCTCCCAATAGAAACAGATGGACAAGTTACATGATTCTCTCAGGACACTCCGGTACCCTGAAAAACTACTGAACAATAAAATTCTCAAACCGTCAACTCAATACACCCCTCTCCCCAAAACAAACCACCCAAAATGCCCTAGCCTAATCACCACTTTCTTTCCCAGAACCCACAAAATTAAACATATAATCCGTGGACTCTTCCCAATTATTAATAACAGTCAGTCCACTTCAATTTAATTCCCAAATTGTCCCTCCGTTTCGTTTAAATGCCTGTCGAACTTACGAGATATTTTCAAGTCGACAAGACCACCTGCGGGCACCCGTCTCTTCTCCAACTCTGTCCGCTACATGCAACCGCGCACGCAGAAAATGCTGCCATATTCTAAGGACCACCACCACTCTTATTACCAATTCCTAACCCGACGCCACCTGAGCCTCCAAAAACATAAAATCCCACCTCTCCTGTAACTTCTGCACTACCTTTTCCACTGCCACGTGGGTGAATGTACAAACACCCTTTCTTTCCCTCCGCATGAATAACCAACGCTATTCCACCTAATCTCCCATCTTCCTTAATTATCTCATCCTTACTCATACTGCTTCCTACGACCAATCTGCTTCTCTGTGTCGGCGATTTGACCCTCCCCAAATGTGCAAGTAGCATAGAGGTGAGAACCCGTGAGATCGCCTAGGTTCTCCGGTCGTTTAAACCTCCCAGGCTGAATCAAGACCACTAAATCCTTCCAACAGACGCCTACATATCCCTCTCAACCCCTCGTTCGTTGACTGATCGGCAACTTACCTCTCCTCCCCTCACTCCCCCACATATCCTCTCCGCTCTTCTCCTGAGAACGGCATACTGTTGATGACGGCCAACCTATCCTGTTATTGAATATTATGGCAAACAACAGCCTTCTTTCGTGAGGTTAAATTTATTACAGTGCATGATCAAACTAATATCTGTATCGAGGTGACATGATTGGGATTGAGAATGCCTGGCTGGTGACCAATATGACCAACTGTTGACAATGCCCCGCCACTCGTCCTTTTGGCGGCCTTTGGGGTATTGTGCAAATGTAAATATCATGATTTCAAAAGAATTAAATATAATGACACTCGAACTTCTTTAAAATATGTCATCCTCAAACACGATATTTTGCGAAAGAGGCTCGGTTAATACTAGCAAGTCTTCTAGATTTTATTTCGAAATGTGTACCAAATAAGGATTGACACTAAAACCTTGGCAAATATTCAGTGGTTAATTTTTGAAAATGATCGATGGGATTTGTTTGCAAACTTACTGGAGTTGATCTAGAAGTAGTTGATATGGTAAAATACCTAAGTGTTATTATAAATGAGTAATTATATGGGGTATATATCCCCAATATACAAAAAATCTGTGGGCAAGCTAATAAAAAATGGGGTGTCCATTAAATGCATTTTTGGAAGGAGTGACGACGAGGTCAAGAAACATTGCTATCATGCTCTTGTAAGACCTCATTTACGAATAGTCATGTAGTGCACGGGATCCGACTGAAAAAGGCCTCATTCGGGAAATTGAGGAGGCTCAATACAGGGTGGTCCATTTCGTCAAAAAACTGTTACGAAATAACGGAAAGCGTCACAGAAATGCTTCTAAAGATGGGTTGGGTATTGATGAAACAAAGACGATTTACATAATGTTAGGTTGAACTCATAAAATAGATTTAGAGCCGAATATTTCGACGCCGAGGTTTCACCAGTTATTCGAAATTCAACATACATTGTTTACATCATCAATATAAAATTATAAACACAAGAACTAGCAGACACAAGAAACCATTTTCCCACAGAAAATAAGGGATAGTAATCGTAGGGTTGGATAGAACAAAAATCTCAGTTGCCACCCACAGCGTCTAGGATTTTTTTTAACTTAAATGTATGCATTTTCACTAATCTCATGTGTATTTTGGCAAATCCCTTTCCGCATGATCACATGGGACTGCCATATTATTTCTTCTATGTGCCCTTCATTTTATATAATATACAGAATTCTCTTCCCTGTCACATAATCCTCTTCTTTTCCAGTAATTCATGACATGCATTGGTAGGGTCTGTCGTATACATTTTTGTGGTTCATTTTTATTTCATCCTTCGTGTAACAAAGAGTTTTTTAGGGTGAAATTGGCAAGTTTTTTGAATTAAGGTTTCCGCCAGCATAAATATAAATTTGCACCATTTTTCAAGGCTTGTCATGGAATTTTGTTTTTTATTTTCCCTTTCTCTTCCTTATCCCTAACCATCCTGCCTAGTACCTGCACACCGTGCCACACACCCTTTTGGTGGGACGCGAGGTATTTGCGGGGTAGGCAATCAAGAAGAGACCCCGTGTGCGCTCCGAGGTTCGAACGTAGCTGACAAGGGGTGAGGTTTTTGCGTCTTTCCGCATTATTAGTTCTGAACGCCAGGGAAGGGAGAGGAGGAGAAAGGCTGGAGGAGGGAGGGGGAAGGCTTTTAGGGCTCGGTGAAGGCGGCGAGGGTGTCATGACTCTAATTGGGATTTGGTGGCTGTAGAAAGAAAGGAAGAGGGCGCATTTTTTTCCAGTCGAGCATCGTCAAAGCCCGGGGAAGGTGGGATTTGGTGGTTGAGATTGAGTTGGAGTGGTAAGGATGAGAGCAGGACGGTTTTCGGCAGCGATCTTCGGTGCCGGATGGAGACATCGGAATCCATGTATAGATATATAATTGAGAAGGTCGATTCAAATAAATGCGTGTCTGCACCGCACTGTGGAGCGATTGTGTAATAGGATGAGTCAATTGATTTATAGGTTGGGAAAAAATTCAGAATATGTTTATTTTATGCATTTCAGACAAGCTTCATTATACCTTGAAATCAGAATCTATACTCCTTCTTTAAGAACTGTTTTCAGTGTTAGAAAAAAAAGTTATTGACATGTAACTTAATGCCAAAACACCGTCACCCACCCAAGACCGGGTCCCCTATCCCTCACCTACAAATTCTACCACTCGTTACTTGTACCCCCTTTCCCCTTATTCCTAAATACATTCTTAATAATGTCCGAACCCCCTTTCCTTCATTCCAAAGCTTTCTTTCCAAAGAAAGTTTCTGTACAGCAATCAAAATTTCAAAAGTTAATGCATTATTATTTTATTAAGTGTTTCTTTGTCTTGAATCCAGTAGCTTTTACATTCACATTTACGAGTTTTACCACCAGTTTATTAACTATATGCATCAAAAGGAGGATATGAAAATGGGAGAAAATTGAAATAAAGGGATTAGAATTTTAAAGTTGGCATGAGGCAAAAACTGATTTACGCAAATGTTGTATTGTGGGTGATGACGGCAGAAGAAAATAGCAGAACGTGGAATCCTGGAAAAATATACGCAGAAATTAACCAATTTTTCGGTTGACATACTGCCGCTGCACAAAATTGCGTTTGGCAGTACCTCTCAATCCCCAAACCGCCTTCCCTCGCTTCTGCTCCGGATACTCAATAGGATTCTCATGCATGTCCTTCCGAACCACAACTCTACCATCTCTTTAGCACGCTCACCCTCACAGGAGCTACGCGTGGTGAGCGTGTATGCGAAGGATAGAGAGCTGATAAATGGGACGTGGCCTTGACCGAGAGAGCAAGGAGTTCCCTTTGGCTGCAGCAGTAATGGACTTATAAAACCGAAATCTAATGTGATTTTCGCTTCTCTGCCGAACGCGTTCCATAAGAGATACTCCGACGGGCCACTAAGTAGATCACTCTCTGCCTGGCTTCTGCCGAGAACAGACGTGCTCGAGCTCGCTCCCTAGAACCGGTTCGACCCTACCTGAGACTACCTGCGTGCCTGCTGATACTTCTGTACCTCTGTGTTTGTTCTTCCCTAGTGAAGTGTAGTTTAGTGTTAGCTTTAATTTTGTGAAATAGTTAAGTTTATTTAGTTTTTGTGTTGCTTGTTATTAGTTTTTAATAGTTTGGTGGTATTCCTAGTGGGTACTCGTAGTGGCTTGCGGTGGTTTTTGTCCGTCGAATCTAATTGGTTATCGGTGAGTGCTTTATTTTCTTTACCATCTTTTTTCTTTCCTTTCTTTACTATCTTCAAAAGCGTAACTTATTGATTGAGGTAAATTTAACTAACCCCTCTTAGAAATTTTAGCGTAGCGTATACAAGTTAGCTTTTGTTGGGAACTCGGTTGTTATTTAAGATGGCTTCATCTAGGTCCCCTGTTGCCATGCTCGAAGGCACTGGCGAATGCGCGGCTTTAAGGGCCCGTATTGTCATGCTGGAGAGAATGGTGCGGGAGCTTCGATCGGAGATCGCTGGCCGGAGGACTCCCCTCAGGAGAGATGGTGCTCGGGGTGGGAATACGAAAACCCGCCACGCCCATATGGGTGCACGGATTCGTCCGAATGCAACACGTGGCTGGGCGATTAGAGACCTACCCCGTGTCCCATCTCCCAACGAGGGAGTGTCTCACGTCCGTAGGTCGGACGATTGGAGGGTTGTCTCTCGGGGCAAGGGGAAGGTAACGCTGCGGCGTGGATTGGACTCTGCGGAGGCAGATACCATCCCCGTCTCCAACAGGTACCAGGTGCTGTCGGATGACAGCACCACCGTACCTGCAGCCCCTATCCCTACTCCGAGGGCACTGCCTAGGGTAAGACGTCAGGGAACGGGAAGGGAGGGAGTTGTAGTAATAGGTAGCTCGAATGTCCGTCGTGTAATGGTTCCATTGAGGGAAAGGGCGCGCCGCGTAGGCGCCGATCAACGGGTGACCGCCTGGTGTATACCAGGCGGAGGAGTCCCTCAGGTGACGAAGGCAATCGAGGCGGCGGTCAAAGGCACGAAGTGCTCTAGGCTGCAGGTCGTGGCCCATGTGGGCACCAACGACGTCACGGACCGTGGATCCGAGGAGGTCCTCCGTTCCCTTAGGGAACTGAGCTCCGAGGTGAAGCGCGTCCAGGGCGTCGAGGGGGTTCGGCTGGGACTAACGGTCTGCAGCATCGTTCCGAGGGAGGATCGCGGGTCTCTGGTTTGGAGCCGAGTGGAAGGCATAAACCAGAGACTATCGAGATTCTGCTCGGACATAGGAGCCTCCTTCGTCGACCTGAGGCCAACCCTCCGATCTTGCAGGACTCCCCTTAACCGATCTGGGGTCCATTACACGGCGGAAGCGGCGAGTAAAGTAGCGGATAGGATACTCGACCACTGTAGGCCTTTTTTAGGATAGAGGGCAGGTCACTTAGTGGGTCAGTAACATCTGGGGATAGCGCGTATAATATTATTAATAAAAATATAAAAGTCACCGACAACACTGGCATTGATTTAGAAAGACATGTGACACGCACTTCCCCACAAAGGCGTCCTAAATTACAGTCAGGCACAAATAAGGACGTTATTCAACATCAAAATAATTTAACTATACTTGTTATAAATTGCAGAAGCCTCAAGAACAAATCAGCGGATCTAGAACACATAATCCAAACTCATTCCGCTGATATAGTATTAGGCACAGAGAGTTGGCTGTGCAATGACATAAATGACCAAGAAATTTTCTCAATAGATTTCAAAGTTTACCGACACGTTAGAGATACAAGACCCGGAGGAGGGGTTTTCGTGGCAGTTAAAAGTCATTTTGAAAGCAGGCAAGTTTCATTTGAGAATAATAACATAGAAAGTGTTTGGTGCACCTTAATACGGACCAATCAACCCAACATAAATTTATGCTCTTTCTACAGACCTCCAGACTCAGATTTGAAAACACTTCACACCCTCAACGATCAAATTTACAATTTTACACGTAAATATAATAACAGCATAAACATAATTGGTGGCGACTTTAATCTCCCTGGTATAGATTGGGACAACAATATCGTTAAATCTGGGACCCGCCATCGCGAATCTTGCAATTCCATGATAAAATTGGTTCAAAGAAACTCCCTCCATCAAGCAGTACGCATGCCCACCCGTGGAAAGAACATATTGGATCTATTTCTTACAAACACGCCTGAACGTATTATTAGTGTATCAACTGATGAGGGCTTGAGTGACCATAAAGCAATTAATGTCCACTTGGACATAGAAATAAAAAAGATCATTAAACCAAAAAGAAAAATTTATAATTACCATAAAGCAGACTTTGAATCTTTTGCCAATCAATTAAACTCTTCACTACCCGAGTTCAAAACCCGCTTAAGTCATGTCAACGTGGAAGAAACTTGGACAGAATTTGTCAATATCATGCAAAAAGGAATCGTAGATTTCATACCTATAAAATACGTTAAAGCAAATCGCGACCCCAGGTGGTACAATAAAGACGTTAGAAAAGCCCTCCGAAAGCAGAGAATGCTACACTCTAGGGTAAAGAGGGCAGGCGTGAACACATCATCCCCTGAGAATAAACAATTATGGGACACATATAGATCCTCCAAAGTTGAAACCAAAACACAATTACGTAGCGCTTTACTGGACTTTAAACGCAAAGTACTTTGCGAGCACTTGGACACTGACCCCAAAGCTTTCTGGTCATATGTTAGGGAAGTAAATGGGAGTAAACAAACCGTGGCTTGCTTAAGGGATTGTAGCAATATAATTCATACAGACAGTGAGGGTAAAGCTAACATCTTAAATTCATTCTTCCAAAGCGTTTTCTCGAATGATTTTGCCACCGCATATCTCCAAGAAACAATACATACTCCACCCATGGAAAAAATAACAGTGGACCAACAAGGAATTCTAAAATTGCTTAACGAGATTAAACCCAACAAATCCCCGGGTCCCGAAAATATACCAGCTAGGGTGATAAAACATTTAGCTCCAAACATTGCCCCGTACCTTGAATTTATATTTAACAAATCCCTCACAGAGTGCAAAGTACCTAAGATTTGGAAAACCGCGCAAATAACGCCTATTTTTAAAGGTGGTGACAGGGAGGATCCCAGTAATTACAGACCTATATCTCTCACTTCTATCTGTTGCAAAATCTTAGAGCACATAATTGTCAGTTCAATAATGAGACACCTTGACAATATTAACTTTTTAAGTGACAATCAACACGGATTCAGGAAAACCCGCTCCTGCGAAACCCAATTAGGATTATTTACACATGATTTAGTTTTATCTGGTGAGAGAGGTAGGCAAGTGGATGCCATCTTCTTAGATTTTCAAAAGGCATTTGATAAGGTCCCACATGGTAAACTCATTCATAAATTAAAGGTCGCGGGCATAATCAAGGGCGCCATAAGTTGGGTTAAAGATTTTCTTTCGGAGCGGGAACAGAGGGTAGTCCTTGATGGCGCTAGTTCCGACAGCGTTCGAGTCACGTCGGGGGTACCTCAGGGAAGTGTGATCGGGCCGTTGCTTTTCTTGATTTTTGTTAACGATTTGAACCGCGAAGTGAAAAGTAAAATTAGGATGTTCGCGGATGACACGGTGATCTATCGGGAGATATCTGGGGATGAGGATCGTTTTATTCTAGAGCAGGATTTAGATTGCATTACTAAATGGTGTTCTAACTGGGGATTGACTCTAAATTATAATAAATGTTCAGTGGTAAATTTCTTTAAAAGATCAACGGGATTTGCTTACAAATTAGCTGGAGGTGACCTAGCAGTAGTTGATACGGTAAAATACCTTGGTGTCACATTCACAAAAGACTTAACTCGGGGGACTCACATACGTAAAGTCTGCGGTCAAGCATATAAAAAATTGGGATTCATTCGACGCGTTGTCGGAAAAAGTGACTCGAAGGTCAAGGAACGTTGTTACCACGCTCTTGTAAGGCCTCATTTAGAATACGCATGCAGCGTGTGGGATCCGAGTGAAAAAGGTCTCATTCGGGAAATTGAGAAGGTTCAACGCCGGGCAGCCCGTTTTGTAAAAAATTCCTACGATAAAACGCAAAGCGTCACCGAAATGCTCATGGATTTGGGGTGGGAATCATTGGCTGAGAGACGATTCAATGCAAGATTGAAATTATTAAATAAATTTAGATCCGCATGTTTCAGCACCGAGGTCTCGCAAATTATTCGTACTCCTACATACATTAGTCGCTTGGATCATGCATATAAAATTCGGGAAATAGATGCCAGAACTAGCCGACTCAAGGACTCCTTCTTCCCACGGACAATACGGGATAGCAACTGCCGGGTTATAGATAGCAAAAATTCCACTTGCCACCCTCAGCGTCTAAAAAATAATTAGTTGTATTTAAATGCATGCTCTTCCACTAACCTTATGTGTTTTGCTATAATAACCCATTCTTTCCGAATGACTTAATTCATGTTCTGTTCATCTGTTTTTAAGTTTCCCTTTCAATCCCTCGTCCCTCTCCGCGGGGGCAAATTCCTGCTACCTGCAACGTTGGGTCGCATTCCCTGCCATTTAGAGACTCTTTGGGGGTAGAGTGTTTCGTGGTGCATTTTCATGTGGTAGTGATGTTTCAATTTCTTGCTTGTTGTGTCCTGGCTTCCGTGTTGTAGGATGTCTTTCGTGCTGCATCATGGGGTGCAGTTTTTAGTTGTTTTGCGGTATATGTGTTTGCATGAGTATTGGATGAAGGGATTTTTGCATGAGTGTGTGCGCTGCTGTGGGTGTAATTTTCCGTGTTGTTTTTTTTGCATGTGGTATTTTTCTTTTTTACGGTTGGTGACCTAACACCCCCCGCCACACGCCCTTGCGGCGGCTTGCGGGGTATTATGTAGATGTAGATTAGCAGCACACTCATGTACGTATCATCAACCCGGAACAAAGAAGAACTCTTTGATATTCGGTCCTTCCATTAAGCTTTCATGCACTGAGTGCTTGCAAGATAGCGAATAAAAGTTATTTTCGTCGCTTAAAAATGAAGCTGAAACAACATTTTCTGCATTTATGATATGGCTCTTCGCTCTAATTTTACAATGTGCAAAATGTTACATGTACCTGCCGGAAATCCCAGAATCAAAGAAAGCATACAGTAGGGTTTTTAGGCAGCTTCGTCTATTTGCAGACATTGCAGTGATGTGTATGAAATGTCCAGTACAGATATAGTACCATTGCCTAACGACCTAATTGCAATCTAAAAGTGGTGCGAGACATGGGAGCTAGAGTTAAATTTGAATAAATGTACGCCTATAAATTTTTGGAGGAAGAGCATATAGGTATATAATTATAATTGAGTACATATTTGCCGATATCTTGCACGTGGTTTTCTAAATGCTCTTTATATTTAAAAGACCCATCCAAATGATACTTCTAGATGTATATGTAGATGCCTGTGTACTAGAGTCTTTCTACTTATATTTGCCCTTTAACAGGATTATGGATATGGATATTTAGCAGGATTTAACTGGGTTCCATTTGTTTGTGGAAGTATTGAATTAGATGTAGTATGGCTTGTGACCTAATACCCCCTTCCCCTGCCACACGTCCTTGCTACGACATGCGAGGCACTCCATTGATGTAGATTTATTCGAGAATACATATATTTATTTGTGTGCATTAAATAATTAGTGCGCGCGCAACAAATTAGGTTACGCCAAGGCAGCACCACGGGGACTTTTTCCGCAAAGTGGGGCGAAATTTCGCAAAGTGCGTTGAAATTTGTTTCGGGTAATTAATAAGCAACCATTCCTCTTCCAAATTAAACAGGGGAGAACTTTTTAAGCTGGTTGAAAGGCGACTTTCCGCTTCAGCCACTCATGCGGTGAAGAACATTCTCTCCTCTTAGAAGTATGATCCTAGATAACTCTCCAATCTTTCCGTTACAGTCTAGGAGAAACACTCGTTTTGGACAGAAAACAACGTGAGGGGTGGAGCGCGTTCTGCTTTTCCGTCATCACCCCAATAAGAGAGGTAGTGATGGGGGGGTGGCGGGAGTGCGCAGGGGAAAGTCTTTTCGAGCAGGATTTCACGGAACGAGGGCAAAAAAAGGATTGCGGGGAAAATTTTATTTCATTTTTTCATCAGGCATGAACCGTGAAGGTTTCACGGGTGAACGGGCGTGCGCATGTATATATTGAGCCCCTCGTTATTAAAACCCGGGGCAATCAATTGCAATAAAACATTGAAATGAAAGAATTACAGGAGTCCTTGAAACGCTTGAAATTAAATGACGCCGCCGGCAATAGTGTGGTTGAAGTGTCGAAACCATAACCATAAAGGGAGGTAGTTGGGGTAGCACTTTGATTTTAAGCATTTCGAAAGCTTTACGTGATATTCAAATTTCTCTTCAATTTTACCAGTACCGCATTAAAATCAATATATTTACAATGCTGAAAATTCCAAAACGAAAGGTAATTACAGGTTATTTCGTGTTACTTTTTGGTTATTCACCAAAAAAGACGAGAGATTTTCCCTTCGCATATTTCTTTTGAGATTAGAAAGCTGTTAGATAGTAGAAGTGTTACAAAACACTATCCTCATTTACTATGTATTATTTTATTAACTTATATACTAAACGAATTGAAGCGAGAACCCAGGGCATTAAACGCCCAATAGAATAATCCTCTTGATTAATATATCCGTCCTCTTTTTTCAAAGTAATCTTCATTGGGCGTTGTTTAATTTCACATACATTTCAACGGCCCCCACTAAATTCAAATCAACATTTGCGAAAGAATAATTCAATTTCCAGAAAAAATAGCCAAGAGTTTCCTTGCGTGTAGCCCTCTTGGAGTTGAACTAATTAAGAGAATCGTAATGTTCCCCTGTTGTGTTTACCACGGTCTCTCATTCCCAATTCTCCCCCGCTCGAAAATTTGACGCTGCCCCAAAAACGCAGCCTTTGACATTGGATTAAGGGCGAGGCAACCTGGCAGACAAAACCGCTTGGCATGGGGTGACGGAAACATGCGGTACGGGCTAACATGTGCGGTGATGTGGAAAGGGCGGAGGAGGTAGTGGACAGCGAAAGAAGTAAACAAGCCGACCCTCTTTTTTTCAGCCGGATTGCTGGGGCAAGGCTGGGAGGGAGGGTGAGGGGAGGGGTGGGGGGCGGTAGGTGTGGACATAGCGGGAGTCACCACGGCCGAATGTACATCGAAAGGAGAGATGAAACAAGTAAACAGTTAAAGCAGTTTTACGTATGAGTATAGACCGGACCAACGAAGTCGTGTCAAAAGCGAAGTGCCGCCCGGCACAGGCATCGATAACGAATACACACCACACGTGTCATTTGGTGTGGTCGATGATATTAGTCAATCAAATAATCAAAGTCAACCTCGGTGAGATATAATGCGGATCAGACTGAAATCAATGAATTGGCTAGGCATTCACGTTGCAGACATGCCGGGCCTAGCGAAACATATTAATCTACCTTCATAGTTTTCAGGTTTCCACTCCATTGATTCATTTGGTGGTTACGCCAGCATTTCAGCCAGCTATTTCATGCCAGAAGTAATTTTCCCTTGCATTCATTTTTACCTCTTCCACAAAACATTTGGCCGAATTTCATATCCACCGTCACTTACATCTAAAACTGCGTAAATACCACGTGGTCCACCAAAAAGGTGGATGGCAGGGAGCTCAAGGACCAGGTAGGATAGGTAAGGGATAAGGCAGTGGCGAAAGTCGTGAACGTCGTCCAAAATCAGTTGTTGTGCCAGAAAACATTGATACTGTGCAAGAACTAGTAGAGGAAGATCGTCATTTAAGTTATCGTGAGATTGAGGAATCCTTGGGGATTAGTATGACGAGCATCAATAAGAACAAAAAAATTTGTTCGCGTTGGATCCCGCATAATTTGACAAAAGCTCAAAAAGATACTTGTGTCAATTGGTGCAAAGATTTTCTAAAGAAATACAATTGCGGTGCACCAAAAGCTGTGTATAATATCTAAGCAGGTGATGAATCTTGGATCTATGCATATGAGCCCGAAGCAAAACAGCAATCCACTGTATGGGTCTTCCAAGACGAGCCAAATCCGACAAGAGTGATTCGTGCTCGAAGCACATCGAAGCAAACGATCGCCCTTACCTTTGGAATAACTGGACATGTGGCGTTAGAGCAACGTAGAACCATCAATTCTGAATGGTACACGAGCAATTTGTTTGCCAGAAGTGATTGGTGAAATACGGAAAAAGAAGCGGCAACGAAGGATCATTCTTCATCATAACAATGCAAGCTCTCACAGATAGGATGAAACAACTACCCATTTGACTGGCCAAAACGTCGAACTGATGAGTCTGCCTCAGCACAGCCCTGATTTAGCACCAAATGACTTTGTTCTATCCCCGTTTATCAAGAAAAAATTGCGTGGCCAATGATTTTCGGCGCCAGAAGAAGCCATCGATGCATTCAAAAACCATGTTTTGGGGGTACCTCAATCTGAGTGGAAGTGTTACGAAAATTGGTTCGAGTGCATGCAAAAGTGTATTCATTATCATTAAGAATATTTCGAAAAACAATGAAGCCATTTTCAGCGATAAATTGTATTTTTATTATTTAGCTGAAAATATAAATAGCAACTCTCGTATCTAGGCTACATGTATTTGCATGCGTATAAGTTGAAAGGATTTTTGCATAAATGTATATGCGACTATGGGTGTACGCTTGCATTAATGTGTTGATTTTGTATGTGGTTTTGTTCTCTTTTACGGGTGGTGACCTAACACCCCCCGTCACACGCCCTTGTAACGTCTCGCGGTGTACAGGTATTATGTAGATGTACGAGGGTCATCCGGAAAGTAGTACCCGTTTGTGAAATAAAGACACAAAAGTAAATATTAACAAACATAAAAAATTTTATTTGAAAGAGGATACTTTAAACTACTTCTCAACATAATCTCCAAGCAAATTAAGGCATTTGTCATAACGTGTGACAAGTTTCTGTATTCCTGCTGCATAGTCCTTCGCCGCCAGCTCATTGAGATACAGGGTCACTCCTTCTTTAAGTTCTTCATCGCTGTCAAATCTTTTTCCTGCCAAAAAGTCTTTAAGCTTTGTAAAGAGATGAAAATCTGAAGGGGCCAAGTCCGGGCTATACGGTGGATGGTCGAAAGTTTCCCATTTGAATTGCTGCAAAAGTTTTTGTGTTATCCCAGCTGCATGAGGCCTGGCATTGTCATGAACGAGAATGACACCAGTAGACAATAGACCTCGCCGCCGATTTTGTATTGCCCGCCGTAATTTCTTTAATGTTTCACAATACGCATTGGCATTAATAGTGTCTCCACGGGCCATAAAATCAATAAGCAATACACCTCGTCGATCCCAGAAAATGGTTGCCATGAGTTTCCTGGTGGACAGAACTGTCTTGAATTTTTTTGGTTTGTTTGGTGAATGAGCATGATGCCACTCCATTGACTGTCGTTTACTCTCAGGTGATGCATAACAAACCCATGTTTCGTCACCAGTAATTATGCGAGTCAAGAAAGAGTCTCCTTCATCAGAATAACGTCCCAAAAACGTCAGTGCTGCAGCCATACGCTTGGTTTTGTGCTCATCTGTAAGCTTGCGAGGGACCCATCTTGCACAAATTTTTGCATAATGCAGATGGTGTTTAACGATTTCATGAACAATTGTTCGACAAACATTGGGAAAATGCTCACAGATGTCATCAATTGTGACGCGCCGATCGTTCCTCACGAATTCGTCAACTGAGCTCACCAGTTGGTCTGTAATGACAGACGGTCTCTCCGAACGCTCATCGTCGTGTGTGTTCCCCCTCCCCATGTTGAAGTTGCGACACCACCGCCGAACAGACGACTCGTCCATTACATTGTCTCCATACACCTCCTTTAATTGGCGATGAATATCACATGGGCGAACGTTTCTTGCATTGAGGAATTTAATCACTGCCCTCACTTCACAACTGGCGGCGTTCTCAATTTTTTTAAACATTGTAAACAATCACAGAAACAACACAGGCAATGCTAGCGTCACGCAACTTGGCTCAGAGAAGGCAGACAAGCCACTGAAGCTATCTGACCTCGTCCAGCGGCTACTCGCGTCGTCAGCACTTCATGCGGCACGAACGGGTACTACTTTCCGGATGACCCTCGTATATGGGGAAGGAAACGTGATATTTCTCTTTGGTAACACCCCGAATTTAGAGTATGCCGCGAGCATATCGGATCAATCTCAAAAAACAGAACTACAAAACTACAGAATTGAACAAGACGTAGAAAGATAATCGTACAAGGTCAATTTCGTAAAAACTTTTGTTTGGTTCTCTCGTGCGAAAGAACAAAATCCGTCTAACGTTTACTACAGGATATAGGACTAAGAACAATATTAAAAAAATTGCTAAGATACCAATTGCGTTTTTTTTATCTGACATAGAAGTTTTAATTTAGACCCCCAGTTTTATAAGTAGGACAGACAATAGTCACCAAATCAAAGGGATGGACTGACGAACAGATTTGATTCAAGTATTCGTCATTCCCGCGTATTGTTCACGACAAAATCTCCAGGGGTAAAAATGGGTAGATAAAGGTGAAAATCTATAAAAATATACAAGTTACATTCCTCCTCAACTCACTTAAAGGCCGTGGTCTTAGCGCCTCACGTCACGTTCCCTGGCCCAGATGCTGGTGTGTGGTGGAAATAAATTTGTAGATCTATTTCAATTAAGAATCCTCTGTCCTTCATGATTGGAATGCAACCTTATAGTTTATGACTTTTTTGTATGTTATTTTTCACCCTTTTTATAGGCGTCCTTATTTGTGTTCATAGTGTTTAAATTGGTGTCATTACTGACAGTATAATAGTTTAAATGAGCATAATGGATGTTAACTTTTTGGTTTATGCCCGGCCAACCCCTTCTACGTGTCATTTAGATTAATCACGGGGTGCCATTTGTACGTGGAAGTATTGAATTAGATTTTGTATGGCTGGTGGCACACCACCCCCCGCCACTCGTCTTTGCCATGGCTTACGGCGTTACCAAGAGTATTTTACATACATTTTCGACAACGTCCATGCGAACATCTCCGAGTTTGTAAGTTTGTAAAGTCTGCTCATATATTTGTCTATTTTTATTAAGAAGTGCTTCAAATTCGTACGTATATCCTGTGTTTTTTCGCGTCAATTATTACTCCTCCTCCGTTCCTATTACTCCTGTCGCGACTGCAAACCTTGTAACTTGATTAAATTACGTTTACGGGAAAAATGTGGAAGAGCTAGCAAAAAATTGTATTTATCAGTAGAATAAAAGTGGCAAGGAGATTTAAGAGTACTGCAATCTCTCGCTAGTTGAGTCTCGTTTAAAATATTTTCACAGTGTGTATGAGATTCCCGTGACGTAGGACTGATAACCGATTGAAATTGCTTGAAGCGAAGAGAGGCTAGGTTTACATATATTTTTATGATAACTTGAGGAGTATATTCAGATTATTAGAGGAACTATGTTGGTAATCATTCACTATTATGCTAAATTGCAGATTTAATCTCTTGCATTAAATGAGAGGATATCTCTTTAGCGCGGATGTAAAAAATGTTTCATTGACCTAGTTGTAATACAGCAGGATAGATCATGCCAATAACATAAGAAAGATTAAGTGTGGATCAGATGGATCCAAGATGTCATGTTTCCCACGGAGGGGTAAGAATAACTGTTGAAGACCTCACTAGGAGGGGATAGATTTTCTTTTTGCACTAATAAACTTAGTATGCTGCCATTTTCTCAACTAGCCTAAGTTTTTGTACTCTTGTTACTAGTGGCTCCTCTCGTATGCATAGGAAAGTATATCTCCCATAGACACCGTAGTGTCTGAGAATGGAGATATAATATAGATTATATGAATGATTTTGCAGAAATAAATGTTAACCAGCAATTGAAATAAACTAAGCATCTGATGTGGCATGCCACACACTTACACCCTGTCACACACTATAGCGTTGCTTATAGGGTACCATGTAGATACAGATGTAGATGAGTATATTTGTTTTAATTAATTGTTGCTCCACGATTTTAAAGGACACCAACAGGTCACCCCATTGTTCTGAAAGAACATTAAATGCATCCATTAGTGTCCCGCACGGAGAGAAATATGACAATACCCACCGTCGTGGAAAAATGAACCCAACCAAATGCCATCGGCAAAAGCGGATATAGAAAACCTGCACAAGGAAGGTGGGAATTTTCATATATGAATGCAAATAATTATAAAACCTTTTCATGAATAAGAGGGTTGACAATCATATTGAATATGAAACTGATTGCCCTAATTTAGAGACTGAAAAATACACCGAAGTAGATTATTTTGCATGCAGTTAAAATTCAAAATTAATCTAGTGAGCTAAAGTGTTATTAATTTAGAATTTAATCGAAGCCGAGGATAATCCCCAGTGGTGTGTGTGTGTGTGTATGCCACCCTTTGATCCACCCCTGACCATCGCCCACCGAAAGAAATTGATCCAGGACACCATAACCACCACCAAGGAGGACGGGAAAAAAATGGTGCTATCACAGTGGGAAATAGGCCGGTTACCACAGCCGCTTGAAGTTTGGCCGAATGGTGCGAGGCCTCGGAGAGCAGGGTTCCTTCATGGATATGCGAATAAAGATTTCCGCTCCTTTAGCCGTCATTCGCACCACGTCTCGTCTGCCCTGCCACGCAGGCCCCTCACGGCTTTATTTCCGACATTCCCCTCCCTCACCCCCTCAACCCCCCCGCGCTCTCCTCCACCTCACACAACCCCAACCCTTCCACCCACCCCACCCTTCTCCCCCTTCACCCGCCGATTAGCGCCCCCTCCCTCCTCATCCGTCGGCCTCTTCTTCCATTTAATTTTCTTCGCCTCCCCCGTCCTTCTCTCCACGCCACGGATCCCCGTCAACCCTCCCATTCCAATTTACCGATCTCCGTAAGCACCGTGTATTCCGCTTGGGACATGGTCGATTCCCATCAATTGCCAAGGGAGTCAAAATCCTACCCAAACGGCGGACTCATCTCGTGTCCTTTTTTTCCCTCCACGAGCAGGCGCGGTTCTAATTTCATCAAAATACAATTTTTTGATTGCCAATTATTGAGATTCGTTCACGGTTGAAATTTGCGGTGGATGTAGTATATCTCAGTGTTCCTTGCTCTCCCCTTTTTATCCATTGGTTGTTTTTTTTAAGCGTCGACAAGGAGATTACGAGTTAAGAGAAATATTTTTGTTTCGTATCTATATTTTAAAAAATAGCGTGATCCCATTTCGAAGGAACACTGGTATCATCTTTTTTTTTGTTCACATCCTTTGAATTAACGGAAACGTTCTTTACCGAGTGACGGTCGGAAACATTTAATGTCAGTGCCCCTTCAAGTGTCTTCATGCGTCCTACCGTCATCGACTCAATTTGCTCCAATCAAAACTCGGGGAGGAGGCAGAAATAAAAACATAGTTGAATGGGAGCGTGCGGACTGGAAGAATTGATGAATCATTCGCATTACAGCAAATAAAATTTCATGCATAGCCGATTTTGCTGCTCCGTCGGCAGTCTGCACCCGTCGGCCACGTCTCTCCTCCCTTCCAGCTCATCAGCCCCGCACCGAAACCCCACGAGGGCAAGTAAATACATACGCACGCACACACGGAGTTCCGGGACAATGATGGAAGTCGGGAGTGCCTATATTTTGATGCCGCAGACCCGTTCCTCTGCGAGGGAGCCGCCGCGTGCAATCGAAATGGGATTCCGTGGAACATACCCCCGCCCTTCATTCTACCCCTTCAGCTTCTCCCTCCCTCGCTACCACCAGGCTACCAACACCCCTTCCCCCCTCCCCAATCCCCTCCGCCACTCACCCCGAACCCTATCCCGACGCACGCCCCTCCACACATATCCACTCATTCGCGCACTCTCATTTGCATTTCGCTCCGTGCCCCGGAACCTTCCACCCGCCCACTCTCCAAGGACCTCAAAAACCTAGCCTGCTCGCAGCGTACGCTTTCATATTTCCCATTACCGCATCCGGGGATCGAAGCGGTTAGTATCAAACCCTATCCTCTAAAATCCCCCACAGCTCCAGGCTGCGTCAGAGTGAACTCATTATTTTGAGCGGGCATCAGTCCCGACGGTCAAGGCTAACCAAAGGCCTTTCTTCTTCCTCCAGGGCATAAAAATTCGCAGATTTCTATCTCCGTCGCCTTTTCTCGAATGTTTGCGTCTGGCTCTTCATGTCTCCTCTTTGGGGCTCTCTTGTAACTATTGCCGCAGCCTGATGGAGCTTCCATTTTTTCTGCGGGTGATGTGCCGTCATTGAAGATTTATTTGGATGAGCAAAGTGTGCTTCACGTAGTCTCAAAATGTGCACCGATACCCGTTTACGTTATGTGTTGACTTCTTCCTTTGGCAAGTCGAATAGAAATTTGCAAAAGAGCACAATGAGACTTCAGAAGCGAATACTTGATGCTCCATATTCGATTGTTTCCGGCTCAACTTTGTGGAAGTTAGAGTTCATTAAATGAAGAACACAATGTATTTTTCAACTGTTCTTTATTTTGGTTCTACTAGTTTCAACGCTTAGGCGTCATCATCCATTTGATGATTAATGGACTTAGTGCTCTCTTTCTTTTTTTTCTTATGGATCCTTTTAAGCAATAAAATATTAAAATGAATACAGGGATACAAAACAGCTAAAAAACGAATCAGGTCGGCTTTAAACGATTGAGGCATTACTTTCTGCCGCGAATCTAAAGAAAAATAAAGGAATAAGGATGACATATGGCAATAATGGCGGTATTCGTTCCTCGTTTTCCGAACTTATTTTGTTACGTCGCGTACTATTTATACCGGCGTGAGATTTTCATTCCTACTCGTCATCTTATTCAAAGTTTATTTTTCATTTTCCACCAGGATAGCATCAAAGTAACTAAGAATAGAAGTATTCATATTTTTTGCATTGCTTATCGTAGAGCATAAAATGGAAAAATGTGTAACTACACCCTATACCGTAAGCAGTCGAAAAGAATTTGTGTAAGGGGGGTGATGGGTCTTTAGCCATTCTACTTCCACTCCAATTATTCCACTTACAAATTTTACCCCGCGATCCCAAAAGGGCGGTCTGCAGGGTGCGTGAAAGGGTGGCCACCAACCGGACACCATTCATGTAACATGTAAAGGCGGGTCGACGAAAAAAATCGTGACCAAAAAGATAAATAATATTTTGCCATCAAATTGAGAGTGCGTTCAAGGAACATTTCGTAGCAGTAGTTTTGAGGGGAGGCGACCGACAACTGAGGTCTTTTGCGCCATAGGGGATGGACAGGAAAGGATGAAGGGTGGAGAGAAACCCGGCGTCGGCATTAGCCTACTCTTTACGAAAGGCGCCAAGGGGTCCGAAGTTTAACGTCCCATCCGACGGACGGCGTACTTACTCAAAATGCCCTCCACAAAGCACCTCAAGTAGGGATCGAGATATCTCTGAAAAATATTCAACACCGCCGGGATTTTAACCCGCGCCCTTTGGGTGGGAAGCCAGTACGTTAGCCCCCGTACCATCTCGATCCCCGAACATTTCGCCGACCAGCTAAACCGAATAAGGCAATAATGGATTAGAATTATGCCTCGAGCATGGAATTTGAGGAGACATCAATTGATTTTTGATTTTCGAGTTGTCATTTGGGTATGGACTTCACTAGGATAATTTTATAACCTCTGGAATGGACCAAGTGTTACCGTTACTCAGTGGCTGTTGCAGACTACCAAAGCGATATTTGACATAATTTGCATTCGAATAGAATGCTTTGGCATATGCTATACCTACTGTACATGCGGAGGAAATGACTAAAGAGGCATGGGAAGAACTGGTGATAGGAAGGAAATTCGGAGGGGAATTTGTAAAATAATTTAGGTTTGCTGATGACCAAGATTTCGTTTGTCAGTCAGCGAAGGGGTTGCAAGCTTTGCTGAGTGAATTGGAAATTCAGTGTGATAGATATGGGATAAGAATCAATATACACAAAACAAGGTTATGAAATTTTCCAAAAAGAAAAAAGCCAATCTAAACGTTGAAATAGGAGGGCAATAACTACAGCAGGTAGAATAGTATACGTATCTCGGAAGTGTTTGGGAGCAACACGGTCAAAGTAGTAGGGGCGTAAGGAGAAGAATTGCGCTAGACAAAGAGGCTTTCGCAAGGAAGAGGGAGTTGATGAGAGGGACGTGACAGGTATGCTCTGCGGGTGAAGGACCCGATAGTTTACTTTTTTCGTCGCATAATGAGTAAGTGCTATGGAGTATTGATCGTTTAAGTTTCGTTGCGCGGCTCATGTGCATTGCTATCGAAGCAAAAAAAACTTTGTTCACCCCAATTTATTTGATCCAATAGGATTTTGATAGCTCTACAAGTATACTTACATTCAGTAGGAAAACACAATGTGATGAGTTATTTATTCCTGTGACTTTTACGGTTGAGTAATCGTAGGATAGCTCTTATTTTTTGCCTAAAAGACGTAAGTAAAGAAGCGTTAAGACGTGTAGCTCTCCTGTTGCCTACCACGGAAATGCGTGGACCCTAGAGTCCCCATTGCCGTATTGTAGAGGGTTTTGCAGGTGGTCAATCCAAGATCGACGATGGAGCGACTTCTTCCATGTGGGATGTGCTTGGGACAAAAATTCAAAAGCCAGTCAAGCCAATAGGGCTGTACTCGCCCGAGTGAAAGAAGCGGCTGGGCGATCGCAGATTTGCCTCTCGTCCCCAAAAACGGGAGTGTCGCCTTTCCGTGAATGGGAAGACTGGGGCGTTGCTTCTCACGGGAAAGGAAAGGTAAGAAGGTTTTCTTTTAGTGAAGGGGAATGAAAAACCTACAGTTAATCTTTACAAGGACGTGAAACATTGGAAACGAAACTAGATGGAAACGCATTTTAATTAAATTAGATACGGCACAGAAACATGCATCGTACATTCCTAGCGAACCAAAACCCTGAAACAACGAACTACGATACTCCAAAGGTGAGGTTAGATGATATTCATCTACATCCACATAATACCCCGCGAGCCGCCGCAGGGGTGTGCGGCGGAGGGTGTTAGATCACCACCAGTAAAAGAGAATCGCCTCATGCAAAATCAACATATTCAAGCAAACGTATACTCACACAGGCGTATATATTCATGCAAACACCATTTTAACCTACACGCATGCAAATACATAAACTCTCAACCAACATAAACCTGCACATGTACCTACTTGTGTAGTAAATATCCTTCCATTAACGTGCAAATTAGAATTGCAAAGTAAGAAGGAGAAATTCTACTATCATACGGTGCCCCAAAAGACAAATATTTAATGCAACAAAGAAATTGGAACCGAAGTACAAAAATACGTTAAAAACCGCTACAGGAATGCCTTTTTATGTGACATGGGAAAAATATTTTACACATCGCAAAAAAAAACAAAAATAACCATACAAAGCCGCATAATAAACTTCAAAGGAAAAATTGTGTTCGTTATTTGGAAGATAAAGGCTAAGGCTTTCTGGTCATACATCTGCCTCTACATGATACCCTGCAAGCCATCGGGAAGGTGTTGGCAGGGGGTGTATCTAACCAGGTATGTACAGTACACGAACAAAGTCACGCACTGTAACACTGCTATTTTTCCCGTTGCCAAGTTCGCACTCCTATTGATGATCACACTCCAATTGGACAGTAATATTTATATCTACATCGACAAAAATATTTCTGCGATTTGGGGGAAGGAAACAAAAAAAAACTCTGGTTTTCTTGAAATTTAAAAAAGTCTTTGATAAAGTACCGCACGCCAAATTGGTACACAGACTGTGAAGGTACAGGATTAACGATACTGCAATTAACTCAATTCAGGACTTTCCTACTAACCGCTCATAAAAAGTAGTCACATTTACAAAATACTTCCCAGGCCGTCAAAAAGGTGTGTGGCAGCGGGCGATGGGTCACCCATAAAACAGAATAAAGCCAAATTCAGAACTATTCACGCACAAAGCGGCACATACCCGCTCCTTTTTACTTACTGCTCACACACATGAAAATACGTATACTCGCATCTAACATTCACATTCACATCCACACAGAAATATACCTTATGTCTAGAATGGTTCGAGGCATCACACTGTGAAAGCGATTCATATCGGAAAAGAAAATACTTAGTTTTTCCACATATATTTTATTATACAAGACCTCGGTTTCGACTTACAAAGTCATCATCAGGTCTGATGATGACTTTGTAAGTCGAAGGTAAGTCAACTAGGTACGTCGACTAGGTAAGTCGAAACCTAGGTCATGTATAATTATAATAATAATAAAATATATGAGGAATAACTAAGTATTTTCTTTTCCGACCTTATATCTACGTAGTGTTTAATCTTGTTCTCTCTTGTCAATCGAAAATCTCTTCTATTTCTATAATGACTTTGATTTCTTACTATTCAGGACAGAACGAATCTATTTGTGTTTAAGTCTATCTCCCTTATCTTATTTTTGTGGCCTTACCCACCTAAACAGTGTGGGGTCATAATAATTCCTTGTTAAATTCGTTTCTTCAGGACCTTGTTAAAAGTTTAAGTCTCGCTCGTTCTCTTCGCATCTCAAGCGTCTTCCAGCCTAATTCCTCTAAAAGGCCTGTCACACTCGCCTTCTTATTGTAACGATTTTTGACGAATCAGGCGGATTTTCTCGAACTTTAGCTAATTTTTTCAGAAGAACTTTCTCCCAAGGTTCCCAAATACTTTCGGCGTATTCCAAATGAGGCCTAACTAGAGCAAAATAACACCTCTCTTTTATTTTCTCATTGCATTTACCTGCCAACCGTTGATTGAAGCCGAGTTTCTTTAAGGTGGGCCCGCATTTAGTCCTGATATGCTCTCCTCATTAAAGGCGTGGCGTTAGAACTACCCGCAAATATTTAACTTGATCTGCCATAGCTATCACTGAACCTTTTATTTCATAGTTTATTGTCTGCTCATCACTTCATTTTCTCTAAAATTTCAAAACTACGCACTTGTTTCATTTAAGTACTATTCTTCATTCCTTACACCAATCCGCTATTAAGTCTAAGTCTCTAGTGAGTAGCTCGCTATCTGATGGGCTCCTTATTTCCATGTATACCACCATGTCGTTTGCAAATAATCTGAAATTGCTACTGAATGTGTGAGCGTAAGTCATCAATCTGCATTAAGACTAGGAACAGTCCTATTACACCTCCTTGGGAGATCCCCGAAGTTAAAGACGACTCAAGCTGCAATTATGTAAAAGTAACATCCGATGTCTGTAAGGGTAACGTCTTAGGACCATTACTCTTTCTTATTTACATTTACCATATCACCTCAAATATAAATTGCAACATGAAACTGCTTGCCGAAACGAGTGTAATCTATAGGGAAAAAGCGAACCATGCAGATTGACAAACGGTAAAAAATGAATTAGGCAACATTAAAAAATGGAGTAGAGAATGGGGCTTGGATTAAAATATTGAATAAATGCCCAGTCATGCACTTAACAGATTTTACCAACTAACTCTCTCGGAGGTGTTCTGGTGAATGTTGGAGACGTCTAAAAAGTAGAGTGCTTGTAGTCTGATTCTTGGGTGTCATCATCGCATCCAATCGAACACGGGGAAACTATCTGCGCATTATTTGCTGAGGGGAAACGAAGAAGCTGGCTTTTAAATATTTAATTGTTCCCGGCTCAACTTTGAGGAAATTTGCACAGCTCTCCAAGAAAGGCCCCCCGCCCTCCAAGCATTTGCTAGTTTCATTTGATGTCAAAAACCTTTTTACAAATATCCCGGTTTTGGAAGCATTGGTAGCGGCGGAAAAAGTGCTGGGGCCGAACCAACCTTCCTCAGTGAGTTCATGTCACTATTGAGATTGTGTGTCGAACAAAATTATTTCCAATTTAACAATGAATTCTTCAAACAAGTGGAAGGATTAGCCATGGGGTCCCAGTTATCACCACTACTTACTGACCTGTACATGGATGATTTTGAAAGTAAAATATTCAGCAGCCCCTAAATTTGTACCAAGAATATTCACTGTTGGTTTCGATACGTAGACGATATCTTTGCTATATGGGCAGGCACTGATAGACAGAAAATTTTATGAACAACCTAAATTCCCAATGCGAAAGTATCAATTTCACTTGTGAGATAGAACAAAATAATCAAATAAAGTTTTTAGACATCACAGTGTTGAGAAAGGGACGGGACTTTGAATTTGCAATTTTTCGAATAAGTACCACCACAGACCACATCATCCCCTTCAACTCCCGCCATCACATATCGCATAAGCTTTCCACTTTTCATTTCCAACTAAACAGACTGTTGGCCATTCCTCTCTCCAAAAGTAATTTTGTTAAAGAACGCAAAACGATTAAAGGTTTAGCAATGAAAAATGGCTACAAAGAAAATGCAATTGACAAAATACTGCAAAGAAAATGTTCCTTTAAAGCATACAATCTTTTGTACAAACCAATTAATGTGGAGGAAATAGGTTACAAATGGTGCAAACTCCCGTATTATGGATTAATTTCACAAAATTTAGGCAACCTCTTTCTTAGGGATACATTTCGAATAGCTTTTTACAATACGAATAACTTTAAATCATTCTTGAATACTACAAAAGACAAAAGTGTACACAAAATAAAAGTGGCATTTATAAGTTAACTTGTAAGGACTGCAGTGCTGTATCTATAGGTCAAACGGGGAGATCATTAAAAACACAGGTGGAGGAACACAAACGCTTTTTCAGAAAATGTGACCTCAAGCAATCACACTTCGCCAAGCATCTATGGGAAGAAAATCATGGGAGTGATTTCAACTCGGAACTCTTACACTAGCTGGATAAAGGAATGAGGATGGACAAGTGGGAAGAGCTGAAAATCAGGAAGAATTTAAAAACGGGTCATTTGGTTAACGATTTATTTTTTGTATACCTCTCCCCAATCCTGGAAGTACCCCTTTCCTTCACAGAAAGACCCAACAAACCCCCCACTCCACTGTGAACCAACCAATCACCTTTCCTGACGCTTAACATTGCTCTCCCCTCTCCCCATCAACGCCGATCGCAACCCCACTTTCTTTCCCCTCCTTCTCCCCTCTCTCTCACCCACCCCTCCTCTCCCTCATGAATGGTATATAAATGGATTGCGACTTGATTAATTTGTACCTGATGATGACGCTTGAGCGTTTAAACTAGTTGTACGTGAATAAAGGACAGTGGAAAGATACATTGTATTCTTCATCTGATAAGCTGGCTTTGTCTTAACGTTTAGTTGGAAAATTTAAAATGTAGAGATGAGAAACTGACGGGTGTGTGCGTTTTTCTTTAGTAATACTCGTATAAAACCATAAACACAGTAATCAACCCGAAGGTCGGTTTGGTAGGTGATGGTAGAGTTCACCCAGTACTAAGCCCGACGGGGGTGAAATTCACACATTAGGGTAGGGGGGCCAGTTCCTTTCCCCCTGCCGGTTATGTTTTCCCAGGAAGATCTGGTACCCGAAAAATCACATAGCTTGGGTGGAGCTGCATGTGCCCAGAGACTTGCCCGGGAATCAAACCCGGGTCCCTCCGGTCAGCAGTCCAACGCTCAACCCCTGGACTACCGTGACCCAAACCCAAAGGGATCCATCTAAAAAAACTGATTAATTAAATTAATCAAAATACAAAGATATCCAACCGGATTCGCCAAAAAATTCTTAGGAAATAACGCACAGAGATATATACCAAATGCATGGTTTCGTATCTGACATAGAAGATATAGTAATTCAGTCTAAGTAGTGGAGAAAATTGACACAAAATACATCTAAATCATACTCTGCAGGCCGCTGAGAGGATGTGTGGCACTTGGTGTGTCTAAATTCACAGAAACACCCTGCAATCCACCAGAAAGGTGTCTGCAAAGGGGGGGGGGCAAGTACCAGGTGGGATGGGTAATGGGTAAGGGAGGATATAGTATGGGAGAGGAGGGGAAAAAGGAAAACAATATTCAATAATAAACCTCAAATAACGTTCAAAATTAAGGAAATCAAATTTAAGCAAACGTGTCACCAGAAATACAAAGTACACAAACAGACAGTCACGCACCGTGCAATTGTTTGTGAAATAGAATAACATCGCTCTGAACCCGAAATGACGGCATAATATATACTTTTTCGATTTTACATTTCACTTAATGCAAGTTACTAGTCAACAAATGGAAATTATCTTTCACATATGCCATTAAAAATATCGACAATCAACGCTCATGCACTATGAAATCGATAAAACATAGCAAGGCGTGTAAGTTAACTAAATGGGATCAGCCATTCAAATTTCACGCTATGATGAAATACTACGTATAACGTCCAAAAATAATAAATATATGTCACACTCTCAATCCTCATTTACCAAAACAAGATATGTTTACCAGTATTATAGCAATTGCTGATTTTATTAGGCTAGACATTAATATGTTGCTATATAAATAAATCTAATATAAACTAAATCTAAATTTACATCTACAAAATACCCTGCAGGCCACCGCGAGGGCGTGTGACGGGGAATGTAAGTAAGTAACCCCAGTGTGTAAACCCTATGCAAAACCAAGAAATGCATTCCAAGACACACCCAAAGAGACACACCCAAATATATTTATGTACAACCCATCTTAACTTACAGACATGCAAACACAAGGTTTGTATAAAAAGTTTCGGGAATTTCTTTTTCCTGACATGACGAGGCATCGTGGCGCTTTCGTACCACGCAGACTCGGAGGTGGGGGAATCTGCACTTCAACACGCGCCTAGCACCAATTGCTTGCGAGCGTTCCTTCATGCTAGATCGTGTTTTGGACTCCAGTAGATAGACTCGGTGCAAGTGTAAAATGCAGTGAACGATTGAACATTGATACGCCATCAATGTTTGTGTTGGACTGGGAAAATCGGGTAAGAAGATGTGGGACATGATTTGCAAAGTGTCCAAGAATTAAAGCATCACACATTGCAGTTTTTAAGTGGACAAGCTCTTCAAATATGTCAGAGATTGTGGAGGACGAGCCTCGCTCTGGACGGCCGTCGGCGTCAAGAAACGACGACAACTTGTAACTTGTGCGTGAAGTGCTGAATTCAGACCGTCTATTTGGTATGCGCAAGATCCCAGAACGTTTTGGCGTTGATAGTGCACAACGTTATAACTGAAAATTTGGCGATGCGAAAGATCTGCGCTAAACTCGTCCCGCAGGTCTTGACGGACGAGCAATAGTCATGCTTGCGAAGACCTGAAACGCGTTGAATAAGACTCCGACTTTTTGCACAGTCCCGAATATGCACTAGCTGACTATATCCTATTCCCAAAAGTTAAATCCTTCCTCAAAGGACTCCACCATGGGACCATTAGTGCCGTCAAAGAAACTTGCTCGCGTATCATTAAGAACCCCCCTGAATCAACCTACTTCGAGTCGTGGAAAAGTTGCTGGCAAAAGTGTGCTCACGCTCAAGGGATGTTCTCTGAAGAATTTTGTGGTATTATAGCAACATCGTAAATAAATGTATTTTTACAAAACTTTTCCCGAAATGTTTTCTACAAACCTTTTACTTCTACTAGCAATTAAAATCTGACATGAACCAACAAATGAACCAAATGTCTACGCAGCTTTTGATGTTGTATTCTCAACCTTTTATATGGATGAAGTTGCCAGATGCATACAAACAAAGCGTCACATACATTCTACAAAATCTCAGTAAGCAACCTTAAATATTTGAATACTCAGAGCAAGATTAAAATTATTACGAAGGCAAGTGGAAGTGCATATTAAGGGTTAACAGACACTCATTTCGACAACAGCTCAACGGGAAAACATTAAGACAGAAAGGGATAAGCACGAGTGAAAATAGTTGAAAACGTAAAAGCTATTTCCTCCCACGACTCACTTCATTGCTGAAGTCCTAATATCCACGCTATGCGACCTTTATTCTGGTGGGGGAACGTCGCTTAGATAAAGCTCCCCCCTCTCTGCGGAAGTGATGCCTTACTTGGTCCGCTGTCAACAGCAGAGTACAACAGTTTCCACCCGAGGCGTCTAGAGTGGGGGCCTCAGGTTTCATGGCCGTAGGTCAACAACGTTTTCCAATTCTTACTGAGATTTGAATGACCTGTCTTAGTGTGATGGCGTTCCATCGTATAAGTAATTGATATTTATTTTTATTCCTTCTTTTCTAATATACCTAAGAACTTCTGCAATGGGTTACATTAACACTTCTTTATAAATACGTTTGCCGCTGGCATCTATACACGTGCGCACTACCATGATTGTCCTTTTATGGCTGTTTAGTGGATTTTTCCTCTTTCTCTGAACCCTTAACGCCATCCCTCTCCTTAATTCTTTACCATTATCCATCTGGTGCTTGCACCCCCGCTTCAACCGTTTATTGGTGGATCGCGAGGTATTTGCGTAGATGTAGATTTTAAGGTGTAGATCTAATGTACGAGATTCATGAAATGCCGATCCTACATGAGTAGAATAACACCTTGTAATTATTGATTGCGTTGCATGGCTGGTGTAAGGCAGGAGCAAGTCACTTTAGAGTTCCCTTTGGAATACCGTGAAGTGGGCTCTGCTATGTAAGGACAAATATCATTTATGACTATCCTTTGCGCACGACCAATCAAATTCTTTTTAATGTATCGGTATCGACATAAATGTCCCACGATCCACCAAGGTGGGAAGAATAGGTGATGAGGGAGGATATGGGTTAGATAGATAAATGGATACCCGTCCTTATTTTGGGGCGAGATCGAGACTATGTAGTCTTTCTACCACCTAACCCCTCGTCACACATTTACAGATAAATTACACAAATTATTAATAAATAGCAAAAACATTAATACATATTATATCTTAGGACTTACATACAGCAACACAATACATTTCTTGCCTAGTTAATCAATAAATATAAATAATAGGGAGAGGAATAGGCAAAGCAGAGGATGGGAGGGGAAGGGAAAGGGTACAGTAAAAAATATCCAGTAAAAAAAACTATCAAAAAACGTGCAAATTTGTATTCATGCTGGAGGGAGATTTATTTTAAAATAAGGGTTAATTCACCCAATAAATCAGTGATTTTTTATTTGCAGAAATGGAATTAAAATGAACCACAACCATTTATATGTCAGGCTTCCACTATAACAAGACAGGTCATGCAGAATTCAAAAGTAAGAAGGGGAAATTATGCTATTATATGCACGTGCAAACTCATGGTTTCCGTCCCTGAAGTCACAGGTAGGGAATGTGACACACCGTTGTAGGCAGCGGATGGCGTGAGGCGTCACCCCCCTCCCACAGAGAGAGACGTGGAATGGAAGAAGATCGAAAACAACAAGGATTGGTAGGCAATACTGTGCCGAGCACTACATTCATTAAATGTTAGTCTCATTACGGTCATGTGAGAAGGAATTTGACAGCGAAACACACAAGATTAGTAGCTGTGCACGCATTTGAGTAAAAATGATTATGCCTTAGACTCTGTGGGTAGCAAATGGGATTTTTGCTTTCTCTAACCCTACAGTGGCTTGTTCATGGGACTAAGGCGTCGTTGAGTCTGCTAGTTCTGTCACTCTGATCTTACTTTTCATTTGGTGGTTTAATTCCACGCATATTTTTATGTATGTCATAGTCCTTAAAACTGTGAGTAGCTTGCTTTGGCATACTTTGTCGAAAGCTTGCTCAGAGAGCGAAAATTTTGATAAGCAGGCTTCTTACTTTCGGAAACCTTGCTCATTTCACATTATTAACTCCGTATAATAGCCATGCCTCAATGTATTAATACGTATACTGACCATAATGTGGATGTGAGCGAGGCAGCTTGATATTTGCAGTCGATATGATTATAATTTTCCATAGCAGAATGCTACATTTATATCTACGCAAATACCCCGCTATTCGCCAAAAACATGTGTGACGGGGATGCAAGCACCATGAGGAAATGATGTATGAGATAAGGGAATGAGAGGGTGTTTAAGGCATGAGGGGGAAGGAGGAAAAACAACTTGTTAAAATCCTTGAAAGGTATTATGGAATTTAAGGCATCGCATTTCATTAATTTTTTCAGGAATGTTGGAAATTAATTATCAAACGCTTTAGTAAAATTAAACGAGAAGAATATGATTCAGAGAAATTTGGAGCCGGTAACTGGGCAGAAAAGGTTTCATTGGGTCAGGGGCCCAAATTATGGCTCTGATCATCCCTGTTCAAATTCCTTAAATTTTCCAAGAATATTTTCGTTGAGGCATTACTTCCTCCATTTTTTGTCTACATATTTTTTGAGATTCCTCATATTGCATTCTTTTACCAGAATTATAATTAGCCCAGAAATTACGGGGAGAAATTCCATTCCCCCCGCGGCAAACCTTCCCGGTGACTTACAAGATGTAATGCAGATGTATTTCGTGGAAAACTATTAGATGGCCAAAATACAAGTTTCGTGGTAAGTCACCCGTTGGAAAGAAATGAAGATTTTCAACACCAAAAATGTCACTGGTAATATTTTCACTGAAATCGTATAATAATAATGGAGTTCATAAATGTACCCGAAAGCATTTGCTGGGATTACTTTAAAAAGCCGTAAAAAGTTTTCACGGTAAAACTGCTACGCAGTGTTTCTCTGAATATCCATTTCCTAGTAAAAACAACATGGATTATTTTACTATGCTCCGGAGAAATTCTTCGCGTTGCTAGAAAATCTCTTCCAGTTGATCCATGTACTTTAACCTTCAAAGATTCTTCAACCAGGAATAAATTTGAAATCCCTGGCGTCGCTCAATTCAGGCGTATCACTCTCCGAAGAAGTGCTTTCTTCCCTATAAAAGGCTTGGGGAATGTCGATCACGATTTTTTCCACGCGCTGGAATGAATATTATAAAATATTTATAGGAAATTTCCCCAAGAAGCCTCATTTCCTGAGTTTCATTCAATATGTATGTGCTGAGTTTATCCAGTTTATTTCACGGATGGATACTCATTGCATGCTAATCCCGCGAGGAGTATACTAGTTAATTGCTGGAGAATATATATGATTAGTACTTACAAAATCATTTAACATGTGACTTAACGATAATGCAGCAAACGGAAACAGTAGATGTAGGTTGAGAACAGCTGTCCAAAGCATGAATATCACTCAAATATCTCAGTCAAAATTAAAACTTGCTGTCGACTTAATGTATTTCCCGTGGAAAGAAGGAGTCCCTGGAAATTATTGAATCTCAATTTAATATTTGTTTTTGCTACCAAATTTCAATCATGTAGGGATCCCATGGTAAATCGTCAATGATAGTTACACCTAGGTATTTAAAGCATCCAACACCTCTGGATCAACTCCAGTAAGTCCGTACGTAAAACCATATCCCTATCGCCGCCTAAACATGGGGGGTTAATGTGAGCTACTCTGAAGTCGCGAGGTATATTCGACTATTTGAATGGTAGGTGCGACAGTTCGATTGAGACGAGGATAGAAATATAAAACATTTCTTTCCTGGTACGATTCGCGGTAACAACAAAAAAGAAAGCATCGAAATAGATATGGCATGTACATCCTTTTATTTGGGGGAATCAGGTGACCTAAAATCACCTCGCTACACACCTGGGCGGCTTCCTGGGTACGATATGGAAGTATCTTTATATTACTGGCCCTTGTTTTTACTAAAAGCTCATCCCTTAGGGTCACGGTGTATATGGTTTAAGTTATTTTACACATAGTAATTAAAAATTAAGAGGAGCTTAAATTTTGCTCTTGCATGCCTGGTGTTTATTCACCTCCTGCCACGCACCCTTGGGCTGTCTTTTAGGGGACTATGTAGGTGCAAGCATCGATGCAAACATTTGGGTGAACTACCCCTACTTTTGGAGGAATAATCCCCCACGCGAGTGGATGCGTTATATTTCCTCGAATCCGAGGTCGCCGTCTTGTCTTGCTTGAGAGTCGTCGCTACCGTACTAAGTATATTATTATTAGTTAGCATAAATTTCTTTTTTTACTTTATTTCTAACAAAAAACTGTCAGTTTTCCGACTATCTAGCTAGAAAACGGATTTGAGACAGATTAAAAGTTAATGTATTTCACCTAACATAACGCACGTCTTCACTTAAATGAAGCAACAAACTTCGATCCATTGAGTAAAATTTGCGTGACAATGAGCGGGGTCTCTCGAAAACCAGGCATAATCATAACCTTGCTGCCCCGGAAGGTTCAGTCAAGACCCCCGCAACGCTCACGGTACCTCGTATTAAAATTTTAATTGCTTTCCGGACAACGGAGTTCCCACGTTTGTGCCGACCATCTTAGGTTTCACCTTTCCAGTCCCCTCTTACCCTCGCTCTCCTTTCCGCCCCCCGCCCTCGCACCCCCACTTCCCCGCACCCTCTCCCGTTAATACCCAGCCTCCCGCCCCCCCATATGCCCTCATCACCCGCCCTACTCCAGTGTCCCCCACCCCACTCCTCGCACCACCCCGCAGCATATCCACCCTGCCCTCCTACCGTCTAAAACAATGGGCACTTGAGCGTCTGGTTTGTCCCCCGGAGCCATCCTCCCGCTTTTATGGGTGAAGGGCGAGCAGGAGGGACGGGGGAGATTGGGGTGGGGAGGACGTGGGGCGTCAGGAGGAGGGTAACGATGGGGGAGGGTGAAGCAGGAGGGCGGACTCCTCGCTTCGTAATTATTAAACATCTTTGGAGCGAGAGATGAGTCATGCCTCTCCTCCCTTCAACCCCCTCCCTGTTCTTCACGCCTCACCCTACCGCTTTCAAATCTCCCCGCCTCACTCTCCTCCCTCGTATCTTCACTCCTCCCTCCCTCGAACTGCTGTCATTTCTCATTCGCCCATCCCACCGCCTTGATTCCGCACTTCCGACAGTGCTGGAAAAAAAATTGTGTGTTGCCGCCGAATAAAGACCCGTGGAATAGGTTTATTCACCTAAATTTTTGATTGTTTTTTTCCCTGGCGTTTGTTTTGAAAATTGAAATTGGGCGCAATTATTTTCCATAATTTTCAGTTTAACACTCAGAATGCAAAAGTCTAAAAGTCTAGAGGTCCTCTCGCTTTCCTTCTTCGGTTTTAAAATTTGCCCCCAACGGATCGACGCACCGAATCCGCGAGGAGGTGACTATCTTCCACGTTACGTACGAGTAAGAGCGCCACCGTAGACACTAGCCGTATATTCCTCTAAAATTTTAATGGAATATGGGTGGCAACATTTTTTGCCTGAATATTATTATCAAAAATGTAATTAATTGCGCGGCTGGGCTAATACTAGATTTCATGTACAGCATGTTAATCAATATGATACATTTTTTCTAAAGTGAAAAAGTATTGCGGTATTTAATTCCTTTTCTCGTAGAATAATACTCTGGTTTCTATTTAGCGGATTTAGGATTGAAGTCAAGGCATTAAAATAAAAATATAGTTTTTCCATCAAGACTGCACACTTTTGCATTAACTGTGGAATACATTATAGGTCCTGAGTGTTACCGTCCGACGAACGCGTCTAATTTAAACTACAATGAAAAAGTGTCACATTTGTGATTGTAATACGGTCCTCTTGTGTAATATAGGCATAATGGAATCTCATGTATTTGTGAATTATCCGTCTGGCATGATTAGAATGCTACCTGGTAATAGTTGATTGCACTATTGTCCTTTTTACTGGTTACCGTATTTGCTCTCTAAGTGTTGCCAGTGGAAGAGTATCTGGCAGTATAATATTCGTAATGTTTTTAAGTTACATTGCATTATTTGTGCTCAGTCATTCCTTTACCACTTTCCCGTTCGGTGGATTGTGGGGTTCCATGTGTGTGCGGATGTGGTGAACTGAAGTTGCGACCTGTCAAAGCCTGCCGGACGTCTTTACAACGGTTAGCGGAGTACCGCATAGATTTAGCTATGAATTTGTTCCTGAACCTTTTAGTGATTTTCTTGATTGCCTCTTCCAGTTGAAACTATGTTGTTGTAATACTTGGAAATTGAAATATTGAAATAATAGTTGTAGTGTAAATTTTCTATTTTTTCGTAGTGTTGATCGTTGAGCACCGAGGGTGGAAACTACTTTCATCTAAGTAATTGGGCGATATCTTACTGTAGTTTTATAATTGACCTTTATTTATTTTTCTGCCTCCGTACTTTAGAGCATTTTGGCATACTGAAGTATAAATCAGAGTTTGCACTCTGCGTCACTCCGTGTTGCTTTTCGATAGATCACGTGGTATTTGCGTGGATGAATATGAAGTTCAAAAATTAAGTTTTCTTGCTTTTAGTTATTTCTTTAAGCGCTTCGAAATATTTTAGGAGTAAGATATCCCTTCCATTTACCGTAAAATATTTTTCCTTAGCCATTTTTTTCTTTATGTCTACTTCTATATGATAACCTGAAAGCCACTCACAAACTCTGTGGGAGGGAGTGATTGCAAACCTGACATGCATTTTCAAATTTGAAGTTTTCATGGAGTTTTGGCTACAAAATACATGCATAAAATAACTATAATATTATTGTCATCGTAACTACAGGCATATGCGCTAATTTTTCTACAATAAATTCTGTATGCATCCAAAAAGAGCTGTTAGCAACAAGGAGAACAATAACTAAGTTGACATGATGACAACGTACAAAGCCACTTGAAATGAAAAATAGAAAAATATCCATTGGATACCCTTATTCTGATTCCTAATCTTTCGTCGGAAAAATTATATTACACCTGTAATATCCTTTGACATCTACAATTAAATAAATACCCCGCAATCCAACAAAGTGTGTGATAGGGGGTTAAAGCATCTGGTGGGAAGGGTAAGAGATAAGGGAGATGATGGGTTTTAAAGGTAAAGAAAATGGGAAAAAACATCCACTAAAATCTCTGAAAAGTTTTATCTCCCTTACCCTTGATCTCTCTCATTTTATCGGCATGGGCTCCCCTACTAAAGTAAGATTTGGCTGACAATACTTTTTTAGCATCATCACTAAAGAGGCGGAAACGACCTCCTCGGACGGAAAAAATGCCTAATTCAGGAAATTGAGAAGGTCTAACTCCGGGCGGCCAGATTCGTTAAAAATTGTTATGACCAAAAAAGCACCACAATAATGCTTCTAGAGTTGGATTGGGAATCAATAGAGCAAAGGAGCTCCAACGCTAAGTTGAATTAATTAAATAGGTTTCGAAATTATGACAGTAAAATTTATCCAAAGATGTTTGTTTCAGCACGGGAGTTCCGTCAATTATTCGCATTGCCGATTAGGTCGTTTGGATTATGAATATAATATTCATCAAATAGACGCTGGAGGTAAAAGAACTTCCCACGCATAATATGGGATATGAAGTGCAAGATTATATACATCCAGAATGCCTCTTACCATCGGCATCTTCTAGGGCGTAAATACTTTCTCTTGAATGCACGCATTTTGCTCTGTTGTAATATTTTGTCGGCGAATCCCTTCCCTCATAACCTGCTAGTACTGAAAGACATCCTATCGAAGGGCATTTAAAATCATCCTCTAACCGTATTTGACTGTACATTCAAGATCAACCTTTTCAACCCTCGTCCATTTCTCGAGGGTGATACCGCACGCGGTCCGCTGCTCCAGAGCAAGGTACCAAATTTTCCACATGCGGCCTCAGGTGTGGGACCTCAAGTTCCATTGCCGTAGGTCAATAATGTTTTCCCTTTTTTGCTTTCCTATTCTGTATGACATCCTCGCCGACCAACCCAAGGGTCGTGGGCTCGATTCCCACCTAGGTAGATTTTCATCCATCTAGGGCTTGGTTGTATGTAATTGTCTGCAATTTAATGTCTGTATTATAAGGGTTAGGTGGAAGAAGGGACTATTGGTCTCAACCTCGCCCAATTAAGTCGATAAATAAATAAATATGACATGACAGTATGGTGACGATCTGTCGTATGAGTGGTTGATTTTATTTTTTTTCCTTCCAATTCAATGTCTGAGCTTTCTTACTATTTTAGCGCATTTTATAGCCGAATGAACAGAAACAGTTCAAGACAAACGGCGTAAAAAATTATAAACCAGGAAATTTTGGGCCACCTCAATATTAAAATTATGTTACATGTGTGGGTTTAATTTTATTACTAAAATAAACAAGATCAATATTTACGTTAGTTAACATTGACATAAAGATAGCAGATAACTGCAAGGAATTCAATCGGTAAAGCATTAATATGTAGGCTATCATTTTTCATTTCCTGTGTTCTACTTGTAACTGTATACCTAGGTGAATGCGTATCAGTTTTCTTGTTTCCTTATTTCCTTATTTTTAATTTAATTAAAGGGTGACCCCGTCCTGTTGGCCCTTCAAGCTTCTCTCCTTCCTTCGTTACCATAATCTCTCATCTATCTTTAAAGCTTGAATGAATATAATGGGAGCGCTCCTGCTACAGTGATCGCAACTATTTAATTGTTCCCTTTTCAGTGTTGTCAAACAAGATATTTAATTTCTCGCCATTAATCTTGCACACCGATAACATGTTATTTTGAAATATATACATACATAACTAATTTGCGTAGAATTTAAGGGATCGGTATGGATTCTCAGAGATTCCGCCTCCGTCAACTTCAAACAAGCTGTGTAATTTATCATGCATCAGATCTTGAAAACCACAGGCATTGAAAGTTAAGAAATTGACCTCCTCCTAAACTTATGGGTGAACTTCCTACGAATATAAACATTTCTGTATTTCCTGTATTCAAACTTTTTTTTAATTCTGCACATATTTCTGCATTCATGATACAAAGTACTAAAATATAAAAAAAAACTCAAGGATATGATACATTATGTGTGCATGAGTTGAAGTTTGTGTGTGTATGCTAGTTATACTAATCCATTTGGCGAATTTGTACGAAGTTGTCACCGTACAAACACATCTTCAGGTTTATTTATGTGAATTTAGAGAATAAATGAAATAGAAGAATGTCAACCCTACGAATTTTTATTGATTGACATATTGTTGGTAATGCTAATTTTTGTATATTATCTCCAAAGCCTCGACTATTTTTTGTATATTGTCACCAAAGCCTGAGAATATGATAAGAGCTATGATTCTTTGAATTTCCCACTGTTCTCGTTGACACAATGCCGCCCGACTCCGCTCCCCATCCACGCGCGCGATTAAAGCGAACCAAGTTCCCGCTTCCGCCCCCGAAGGCAGGCGTTAAGGCGCTAAGGTGTCCCCGATTTGATCTCGTCACAAACCTCAAAGAGTGCACGCGGCAGTCTTGCCTCGTGATCCCGTTACGCAAAGGGGTTTTCCGCTCTCTAAATTGAGAAGTGTCACCCCCCCGCCCCTTGCCGCCCCCTTCCCTAGCCGTTCCGGCGCCGCCGACCTCTCGCCGCCCCACCGCCCCTCGCCGCACCCCTCCTCAACGTGGGTGAGCACCACGGCCGCCAACCCACAACAGCTGCCACGGCCTCACTTTTCCATCCACGGATCTCTATCATTGAAAACAATGAGCAAAGCCCTTCAGATTCTCTGCAAAGTGGCCCATTAGCGAAGTGGGGTTGTTGGTCGGGGACGAAGGGGTTGCCTGGTGGTGCGCGCAAAGGCGGAGGGAAGGCAGGCGGGACGGGGGGTGCGGGTGTGCTATGCGTAGCGGAGGGGATTGCCTATCCCGCCCCAGAAACGTGTAAACTCATAATAATCCCTCCACGTGGTCGGGAATAACTCCCCCTTTAGCAACGTACAAAAAATTTAGCTGGAAGGAAGATCTCTAAGGTGGTGTTTAGAATGCATCAATTCGCGAGGTTTCTTGTGAGGGAAAGAGCAGACTATAACACTTTATGTTTTTGTTCAAGTTTTATTGATGGTACTCCACTCATGAAGGCGGGTAGAATAAGGGATTACATCTGAATTCACGGTTCCTCAACTTCAGCTACATCTTTAATAATACTAAAAATGAAGTTTTTCTTGGAGTAAAGATACGTGTTCAGTATTTATGTAAATTAATTCAAATAATATATATCATAATGCTTGCAGTTATATGCACTACGGGATCTAAGAAAGCAGGAGGAGAAGATTTCTAACATTGAGAGACAATAACTAAAGTTAGATGAGATGACAGAAGCATACTAGGCTCCTTATAAGGAAATAAGAAAATTACTATTTTCCTCATAGTTAGTTTGGATAGAGTTATTCTGATGCCTTATTATTCGTAGGAATAATAGTGTTTTCCACCTTTTATCTCTTTAATTCTATTGACTATCTCCTACCTTAGTACGATGGCTTGTAAAGTTCTACGATTTCTCCTACCTTATTACGATGCGGCTAATTCTACATTTTCAACTTCGCCACTGTAAAAACCTGTTCCCAATTCCTCCAAGAGATTGAACCTGAAATTAAACATTTTCTCCGAGAGGAATTCTCAACCTAACTTCTCTAATCATATTGATAGGCTACTCAGGTTAACATTTCTATGTGTTAAGGTCACACTAGCGAAAGATAGGGTTGCTATTTGACTTTTACGTTACATTTCCCAAAACACTTCTGATAAATTTTAATTGTTTGTTAATTTGTCCACATATTACGAGTATGTGTTTTACACAAAAGAAAACGTGGGTAAGGCTAACTATTAAGTATATATCCTAGTTCTCGCTTTCATTTTCGGTATTTTTGATGCAGTGTGCAATCGGGAGGAGACTGCTCTTATTCCAAAAATTCATCGCTGCACATTTTTTTAAGTTAACTCCTAATTCCCAAGTGCCACATACAAATTATAATGCATTTAGCTTTTTAATCTTTTGATAATATCGAATATAGTCTCAATTCAATTCGTCGGCGTTGGAATCGTATAAAATCCTTCAATACATCAAGAATAACTTATTAACTTTCTTTTGCCAAACTTTCATTGCATTGTGTATATGGAATTAAAATGCAAAGAACTGGCCTTGCTTCTTCACTAGTTTTAACTAATATGTTTATTTTCAATCAATATGTACACATGCGCTTTCGGAGATTTCAAGTGGATATATTTTTCCTCTCCATCAGTCCCTAAACATATTTCCTCTCCTTCATCCCTTACCTTTTCCACATGATGATCGCACATCCACTCATACACCTTTTTAATGGATCGCGGCGCATTTGTACAGATTGTGAATAGTTTTTAACGAATTGGGGCCACCCTGCGTTGTAACTTTTCAATGTCCTGAACGAGGACTTTTCCTTCAGATTCCATACCCTACATAAATCCTCAAAATTTAAACTCACGAGGGGAAGGTAGCGATTATCCTTGACCATAGTATTCAGCGGAGTCAACTCAAAACTCAATAGTTTTCGTTATGAATACGATATAGAATCGTATACAAATTATTTGGTGTTACGTTGTTTATTATTACCATGGAAGCTTGTTTAAACTTCTGAAAACTTATCCAAAATTGCCATGACTCCTGTTCCCATTGGTTTCGAATAAAAATGTGGATATTATCTTATCGATTACTTCTTAACTTTTCCCCGGATGCTCTCCTCCTGACACATCGCTTCGGATTTCGTACATTTACCCGAAATGGGATCTGCGTTTTATATTGTTTTTACGGCTGGGCAGTTCCTATTGGGCTAATAGTAAAAACTAAAGTAGAGGAATATTTTCGTCGTCGTGATATAGACTAATTCAAAAATTTTTTAGAAAAGTTATCATCTGTGAGACTACTGCTAATGATGTTGCGCGAAGTTGCCATGGCAACGCGAGAAGAGTGAGTGGGGACACCCAAGTTCGGATTTTTGTCCGCATTGAGACCTCTGGATAATGTGCCGCACAACATGCTGTTATATATTTTTCAGATCAGATTCGAAGAATCGTAAAGAATATTTCTCTCTTCTCACGGAAAAAGAGGATTGCAAAGGTGCCTTGCATTGAGTGGGCTCTGCGGAGGAAAGCGCTACGAATGCTTATATGCAACCTCGTTTCTCAGTGTGCATTAAAGCGGAAATTTAAATAAACCGTCGTGACGTTTTACAAGTTCACGGGGGTTAACCTAGCTGGGTGGTGACCTAACATCCTCCGCCACACGACCCCGAGGAGGATTGTTGGGTATTATGTAGATGTAGATGAACCTTCGCCGACACCTTCAATGTGAATGGATAACAAAGGCATAGTCGCTTCACTGCTCAGCCAGTAGATAAAATACGTAGCCATTGGTTAGCAATCAATCCTATCACTTGTTTGAATCGGCGCTTCGCTTAAAAATCATTTGTCGGCATCGACTCATTTGATCTTAAAAAAATATATATATGTCTATACAGTATGTTGCATGTCGTGGCATGGACCTGTGGCGGATGGAGTGAGGTCAGCAGCCATTATACTTCTACCCCACGACTTCCACATACACGAAACCCCGCGGTTCACCAAAATGGCAAGTGGGAGGGAGGACCGGACACCATTGATGCAACATACGTGTTATGTAGTATTAATATTATACTCTAAGTAATCACTCCACTTACTACACAAAGAACACAAATAAGGAAGCCCATTGATAAACGTGGGCTCACATGCGAACAAGCCACAAACTATGAGGTAACATTCTACCCATGAAGGACGGACGATTCGCAATTAAAATACCTAGCTTTACAAATTTTTTTCCACGACATTCCACCATCCGGGCCAACGGCGCGTGGCGGGAGCGATAGAACTCCGGCCATAAATTGAGTTGAGGGACGATGTAACTCGTACGTTCATATACTCCTTTCTATTTTCCCTGGATGCTATCTTTTTGTCTGATTGTTTCCCCCTTGTATTGTTGCCGTGAAACATTCGAAGATAATAATAGTTCAAATAAAATTAGTTTTATCATGCACTGGAACAAAGTTAATCACACGAAAGACTGTACTTAAATTGAATGCTAATCAATTATAGGCTACTTATATTCAAATCATGCTTTGGAACTATTAAAAAAATGGGTGTATTAAATAAGAAAAATTACACGCGGAAAATAGACAACATATATGCACTACCAAAGTGAATAATCTCCTACGCGATTTCTTTTATACCTTTTCTGATCTTATCTCTAAAGGTTCGAGGAAAAAATGACATTTTAAATCTATCCGTTCCACGATGAATCTCCCTGATTTTACGTTGGTGTTCTGATCTACCATAGTAATTCGGGGCCTATAATATGTCTTTAGTATCCTCAGATCCTGGATTGAAGCCTACGCTCAACTACTGGCTCCCATCCTAATTCTTCCAATGATGTCGTTACACTGCTACCTCGCTCATAACAACTTCTCACAAACTTACCTGCACTTCGTTGCATTCGATCTAGTTCTAAAACTAAGAAAACCTCGTGAGAATATGATACAATAGCAGCATACTCTAGGTGGGGCCTAAATAACGTAAAATAACGAAACTCCTTTACCCTCTCAATACATTACCCTTGCATGAAACCTTACTTTTTATTTAATAATAAACTAATTTTGAGAAGTTTTTTCACTATGAAATATCCTCAGCTATCTTTGAACCTAAGTATTTAACCGAATCTACAAATATTCGGTTGGTTTATTGTATGAAGTAAGTTTTTTAGAGTGAAATACTCTTCCTGCAATTATTTATCGAAAAACATTTATTAAAATTTAAGTCTAGCTCCCATTTCTTGCACCACTTTTGGATTGCATTTAGTTCGTTAGTTGGTGATACCCTATCTTCATGACTGGATATTTCTCTGCAAGTATGATTGGATTGTTATTTATCTGCATCTTTTTAGTAGTTATCACGGAGCCTTTTCTGATTTTTACGATACAATAATTTTTTGTTGTGAGCTTAGGCTCTTCAAAACAAAGTGTTCAAACTTACGCTTTCTGAATGCTGCCTGTAAATAAATAAAAATATAAATAAATAAATAAATAAATTATATATATATATATATATATATATATATATATATATATATATATATATATATATATATTTTAACCCTTTGGTCTTTGCGCTTGTATATGTTCCCAGTGATTCTCACTGCATGGCAAGAAAACTTTTGGACCTTCCTTCAAGTATTCGCAAAAATTTTTATCTCAGTCTGGAATATTTGGAACGCCTTAGAACTTAATTTTACGTGTGATATTTTACATTAGAGGGGAAGGAATAAAAAATTATGTACAGTTTTTTAAGATATTTAAACGCATTTGATAAAGGTCCATACATGAAATGCTTGTCAAGGCTGTGGTATCGGAATAGATGATAATGGCATTAACTGCAATCAGGACTTTCAAACTAACCCCAAAAAAGATATTGAAATAAAGCTCAAAATCCTCTTTTTCTGTTTTTACATGGTGCCCAACAGGTCAGAGCTAGGTTGCTTTGGCTGATTCAAACTCAGGTCTTTAATACCATAAAGGTAATTATATTGACATTAATTTATATTGACAATATATTCACGGATGAGTACGTATATACGTTTTTTTCAACGAAGTAATGACAACAAATGAACGCAAATAGGAATAATTTTCCACTAAATGTTCAATGGAAAATTGTTACTATTTAGTCTTCATAATATGCAATGTGATTACTTTGAGTACAGCCACTAGGGGATATAAATGAGATAAACATCTTTACGCATACGAGAGATGCTTTTTGTAGCAAGAAGGGAAAGAACAAAGATAACGTGAGATAATGGCAATATGCTAGGCTACGTAGAATGATAAAAGATAAATACTCTTCCTACTCGTGCTTTCAGATACATTTATTTTGATCCCTTATTGATCGTGGGAGAAATAACATTTTCAATCGGACTTCTACCGCACCCACTCACTCTTTTCGCGTTGCTATGGCAACTTCGCGCGGTATCATAAGTACCAGTTTCACAGAAGATGTCTTCCTAAAAAATATTGGAAACGGTCTATATCACGATGGCGAATTTATTCTACTGTGATGCGCACTATTAACGCAATAGGAAGTGCTCAACCAGAAAAACAATATAAAACGCAGATCCAATTTTTGGGTAAATATACGAAACCCGTGATGATATGTCAGGGGGAGGGCAGCCGGGGAGGAGTTTCGAGGATATGGAAAGAAATAAAAGATAATATCGGCACTTTTTCCGGCAACCGTCGCGCCCGAGGCGCCGCTATCGTTCACGACAAATGCGGTGTGAGACGGAAGTGATATCTCCACTAAACGTCCGCCTTTCGCAAAGAAAATATATGGCTCGAATTTTTAATAAAAGACTAGATGAAATTAATCGGCATCGGTTGTTGGTGTGACTCGAGAAATAGGATATTTTTTACTTGATATCCATTTCACGGTTCGGGACTTAAATGGTGATATAGATAAAAATTCTACAATTAAAAGAGACAAAAGGAGCCCAAAATGGTGAAATATAAAATCATAAGGGAAAAAAAATGGCGCATTAGGTGTCAAAAAAAATAAGGAAGGAAAGCAAGGGGTTTGAATTTAACGCCTATTTACGTTCAAAAAACACAATGAAAGTCTGAAAAAAGAATGTTAATATAAGATATTAAAGATATCTTTCATTTAACAAAGGATTGATTTCGATTATAACACCGCTTATATGAATGGAGTCCATGAAGAATGATTAAAAAAGGTAAGCGCAAAATTGACAAGCATATTTCTGACTGCTATCATCCTAGCGTGTCAAGAGACTACGAGTTAATTAATCATTTGTTGACGTGGCGATGAGGCATCTGACTGAACGATGTAAAAAAATTGTGGAAACTTAAACATAAAGCCTAGTATTTCATGATGTGAAAACATGATAGTTAAGGCTGGACGTTAAGATAAGATAGTGGGCTGTTGATATGTTTGTAAGGAGATTAATGAAACAAGTCAAACGTACGGAAAGCAAAAAAGAATAAGTTGAAGACATGATAGGGGAAGTGAGGCGGTTGTTGGAAGTATTTAGGAGGCGGCCGGACTCGTGGATTTAGAAGATATTGAGAGGTAATTGCATGACGAAAGTGGTAAAATAAGGGAGCACAATTGGTTAGGGATGTACATTGGGGAAAATAATAGGCATTACGGTTAGAATTAAGGGGTTTAAATGACTGCGGTAAAGAACAAGATATTGCAGTAGTTTGCCTGGGCTTTAAGATATTTCGTGTCGTCATATACTAGGCTAGGGAAAGTAATGTCTAGACCCATCGAAAAACTTCCCTAGACATTGACTGCTGTTAATAATAAAAATGATGACTGGCCGTTGAAGCTTGGTACCGGGAATGTATTATCAGTTAGTGCCAAAAGATTGCTGACCTAATGTATCGTACACATCTAAGCATTAGTGTGATTTGAGAGAAAATGGACCTTGTTTGGTAACTTCCATCCAATATCAGTAAATTTTAATTCTCTAAAAACTTAATTAATACAAGAACCAAAGAATCATACACACTTATAGTATGGAGAATTAGTCGCAAATATGCTGAGATTTGCGACTATTTGTGAGTCTCGTGTGGGTGATACAACAATTTGTGCTACAGGGAATTTAGTCGATGTATTGCTTGAAAGGGACCGTGATTTTACACATATTTTTCTACTCAACCATTGTCGTAATTAATATTCAGCAGATAAAATTTCCGGAGAAAAAATAAGATTTTTAATATGCCTGTACTATACTATAAAAATATACTGCTGTTAGTTAGTATGTTACATCAATCGTAAAATTTCATCATCGGGTTTTGAGAGTACATCTGACGTAGAGTTTCTGGAGAAGTTTTCACAAGCTTCCATAATAATAATGATTAACATATTTTCATATACTTTCTATATGACTTTCCTCGTATTCAGAAAATTCATTCAGTGAATGGGATTTGATGGAAAACGTCCTAATTCGGGACGTTGAAAAGGTACAGCAAAGGGTGGATCAAGTCGTCAAAAACTTTTCACAATCAACACAAATTCCCCGCGATCTTATAAACGGCGTGAGGGTGGGGTAGGAGTGACAAGTGGATAGGGTAAGGGATGAAGGGGAGGAAAGATGTTTAAGGACAGGCAAAGGGAAAAAAACATGTAATTAAAATCCCTGAAAACGACGCGCATGATGGTACACATGTATACAATTTAAGTCCAAACTTTGTCTGGAACCTGTGTCAATTTTGCCCAATACCTCATATGTTAAGCATATTAAATAGGAGGGATACTACGATAGACTATTACGACAAAACGAAAGAAAGTGAAGTTAGGGTCAGTGCTAGAAATATAGACATGTAAATGATTTGGATGTCTACATGGCTTTATCACTGATAAGAATAAAGCGTCTTGAGCCTCTCGGCTATCGGGCCTCCTCAATTCGCCGTTGCTCATTGGCTAGACAGGATTCTGCCTTAGAGGCGTTCAGGCATTATCCCAAGGATGGTAGAGCCGCTGCATCGGCCGCTCGAGCGAGTAAGTGAACCTAATGTGCGAACCTGCAGTTCCTCTCATAATGAGCAGGATTACTGTCGCAACGACTGGCCATCAGTAGGGTTAAACTAACCTGTTTCATGACGGTCTATTGCATCGTTACATGAATAATTCATTTAACGTGAATCATATTGTATCGGCGGAAAGATGCATAAGGGACTCGCAAGAAATAACTAAAATTTCTCCTTTTAATAACTAAGTACCGTGAGGCAAGGAAATATCTATTTTAGTACTTAGCCGCTGAATTAAAAAAAGGAGGTGACTGCATAATGTTCTATTTTCAAAGCACCGGAGAAGATATAATTATGAGAATTGTAAGTTGGTTATGCAATAAAATCATCTTTACATTATTGGGACTCATAGTTTTCAAACAAAAGTAGTAAATGCTAAAACTTCCATATGTACTAACTGATGGCCGAAATTGAAATTTAATATTGTATAAAAGATCATTTGCTGAGAAATACTTTTTCAAACAAATTCACCGGGTCCAATAAAATAATAACTCTCATATTTAAGAAACTAGCGTCGGAAATTTAGCTGCATTCAAAACTCATATTATTAAAGTTCCTAAGTAATCATAAATTTCCCAGTTACTGGGAAACAATTGGTGTAACAACTTTTAAAAGCGGAGAAAAGGGTGAGCCGAGTTATTACAGACCTATTTCCTTCACATGTTATGTTCCTTCACATATTATGCAAGGTCATGAAACATGAAATTATTGGTTCAATAGTTAGGCACATCGATGATATGACAAGCATATTAAACAGAAATATTACGTATCTTTTGCAAATGAGTCCTCATTTAGAATACGCTGCTTTTATAAATGATCCTTATGAAGTTGAACTGATTGATAAATTAGATCGCGAGTAGTGTCAGGGAGCTATTTTTGTAAAACGTTGCAATTGTAAACTTGGTAGCCTATCAAGGGAAGTTTGAGGATCTAGGGCGGGAACATCTCACGGGAGAAGTCTAATTTAAAAATTACATTGCTTGAATTAAATGGAAGCAGGCCTCTTTTGCGATGATATCGAAATGTATTAGTAGCCCCATCGCACTATGGTAGGAGAGTCCATGCCAATAAATATAGAGAGTACGCTGTAAATGGTCCTTATTGAGTTTTAAGATGCATTTGTTCTCACGAAAGAAAATGAATCAGAATAACTGTACCAGACCACGCGAGAGGGAGGAATGGAGTTTTATTTTCGCATTCTATTTAGCCTAGTGTGTTTCCATCATTTCATCTAGTTATTGTCCCTCTCTGTTCCTAACGGGCCCACACGTATGCTTAGAGAGGTGTATCTTTCTTAGACCGCGTAGTCCATGTTTCTGTGGTTATCATGGTCGTTATTATTTGAATTATTTTACAAATACATAGTGTAACTAAAATGTAATTGTGAATTAATTTCTACTTCCTATTGCATAAACACCCTCTTCCTAGGCTGACGATTCTTCCTCGGTCAAGCTCTCCGAGGTATGGAGGAAGGGGCTGCAGATACCAAAGCTTCATCATTCGATAACGCCAGGTACCTGTTGGAGACGGAGACTTGGTTTGCCTCCACACCATGCAGTCCACTCCGCAGCATCAACAGAGCCCTTATATTCTGAAACACAACGATTAAATCTTTGGGTCATTGGGGTGGCATCCTCTCTTCACGGATAGACCGAGTCGCGGGCACTCCTTGATTGACCTGCTTTTATTTGCAGTTGGGTGAGTCCACGAGTTCCCCATGGAATGGTAAGCCCCTTACGTATTTGTGTGTTGAGTGCCAACGGTGATTTAATTAAAGTTTATTAAAAAAACCCATAAACACAGTAATCAACCCGAAGGTCGGTTTGGTAGGTGATGATAGAGTTCACCCAGTACTAATTCCGACGGCGTGTGAAATTTACACATCAGGGTAGCGGGGCCAATTCGTTTCCCTGTGTCGGTTATGGCTTCCCAGGAAGATCTGGTACCTGTAAAATCACATAGCTTGGGTGGAGCTGCAGGTGCCCAGAGTGCCTTGCCCGGGAATCGAACCCGGGGCCCTCAGGTCAGCAGTCCAACGCTCTACCCTTGGACTACCGCGACCCAGTTAAGGTTACTACTTCTATCATTTAAATCCACATTTTTTCTAATAGAAATAATTCTGCTGTTTATTTATTTATGCACAAAAATCAATATATTAACACATACCATTACAAACTGGCGTATAGAACCGCGTATTTTAATATGTGGAGGAAGTTTTTAAATTTTGTCCGGATTGAAACATCATTTTATTCTTGTTAAATTTTTAGGGTTGCGTGATTTTGCACTTCACGGCAAAAATGATTAAACATCACATGATATCACATCATGCTCTATAATAATACTTCATTCCCTTGAATTGCATATTCCACCTCTTAACTCCCCTTTCCCTTACATCTCTTCATCTACTCAATACAAATAATTTAATTTTTAATCAAGGAATTAAAATATTTCGGGTTGAAGAAGAGCACAATGTAAATATCTCTTTAATCTAAAGCTTTTAGGGATTTAGTTAATAATAAATTGGACTTTCATGTGATTTTTCACAAAAATGACACTCATATGGTCACAAAATTGACAATTTACTGGTTTTTTCATGAAAAACGGAAATATTTTATGCAGTCAGACTAGATCTTTTGCCTAATATTTAAATTGTATTATTTAATAATTTTATTCTAAATTCGTCATCATAAAGTTATGCCAGAATTATCATGAGAGTTGCTCTTATCATATATAAACGCAAAGCGTATGCTGAAGTTTATACAATTCTATTTAGCCTCTCTGAGGGAAAGGGCAAGAAGGGTTAGTTGTTGTGGTGGTAAAAAATGTGAATATATTTAGTTTAAATTACTATTCAGCGTATTACATTTATATGCTAAATATATGTAACAGGCATGATTATGCAATGAGAGGCATACGTCTAATTTCGTGAACATTCATCGTATCTCCTTCATTCGGTTAAAACTCTGTCATTATTCATTCGCTGTAACAAGCACTCACCAGTTTCATACTTTTTGATCGAGTGGCTTCTACCTCTTTATCTAAGTGATAGGCATTGAGGTCTGCATATGCTTGCGTGCACAATACACCAATCGAGGGCGAATGTGAAGTAGAAGGGGCCTTCGGTTGAATTTCGTCTCCCCCTCTCATGCGGCGAGGCCAAGTCGTCACCATCGGATCATTTCAACGTGTGTGCGAATCACGGTGGACCAGCCAACCGTGTGGTCCAGTGACACGTCGGGGACACATCCCCGCACCGTCACCGAGACGCACTCCTCCGACGTGGGGCCTCTCACTTGATCAAACGTGTTGTGGACTGCGCCTCGTGATTAGTGAGCACCGGTAACATCTCAGGCGACCCAGGGGACACCTAGGTCGTCTTCCCCTCGCACCGCTGTCGAGAATATCCACTTCCATATAAAACGCGTGGTCATCCTTCAGCTATTTTCCGTGGTTCATTTTTTGATAGGAACGAAAAAATTCAATTACAAGTAACTTAAATAATAGAACTTGATGCATTGGCCAAACATAACAATCATAGCATGAGGCACATGAATGTAAATATATAAGAGTTTTTATATGAGCCATCATGTCATCGAATATATGCATAAAGTATTAACTAGACACATGGCTCGGGCCCTAATAGCACTTACCTCACGCCTTTGTGGCGATTTACGCGGTATGCGTAGATAAACAATGTATGATAAATATCAATCATGCTATTCTATTACGCCGGTGTATAACTATTTTTATTTTTAACGAAAGCTCGTGCGCTACTTGAGGGAAAAATTACAAAACCGCGCTTGTTTTCGAGAAATGTCGTCAAATATGATAACTTTCACTTTCATATGTATTAATTCGAGGTTTAATAATTTATTCAAACAACAGCGGGAGGTGCCGTGACATCAATACAACTGTTAACTGATTAATCCGCCAAAGCACTAGGCGGGATATCGAAGGATAAGTGTTTGAATCTCGGTCAAAGTGAATGATTTGTTTCTTCATTATAATGCTTTATTTCTATAATATTATCCTTCGGCTGATTCGCCATAAATCGAGTTTTGAATTATATATGATAAGTAGCTGAAATTCATAATTCAGCATAGATCGTAACTTAACTGTACAAATTCAGTATTTGTTTATACGAAGATAGGTGTGCTGTTTCTCGAGAAATAGTATTTTTGTTTCTTGCCCTGTAATAACGGCTGCCGATAATAGTTTACTTTGTTAAAATTGTGTCTTTCCCTGGGTTCTTTTGATTATGCTTTATCATTTATTTCCTCCATCCTTAGTGAAATGGCTTCCTTTGTCAATATATTTCACGAGTCACTCAATTCTTATTTGCAATAGTTTAGTTTTGCAGCTGCCATTCTGTCCCTTTTCTCGATCCATTATTTGATTTCTGTAGTTATCAACGTTTAAAGTTTACATACCTTTCCTTGGAGGCCATCATCCAGGTCAGATATTCATTCGTTAATATAAATATTGACACACCTATGCTCTCAGCGAAACCTGTCACCATAATATTTGTTTTTTTATTTTTTCCTTAATTTATGCATCTTTAATAAAAATTGAAAAATCGCTAGCGAAAGCGCTCATCCCTGAGGCACTTCTTTCATTCTGCCATCTTTAATGTTGGCATTCATTTCATCAATATCAACTACTCTTTTTGTCTTCTTAATATCGAACAGTAAAATATTCAGAATTCTGCTGAAATTATATTAACCGTTGGGTTCTCCGAAATCGCAATAAAAGTAGAGTTTTGCCAGTTATTTTTTAATTCAATTCTTCATGATATATTTTAGATTTAGGATGCCTTCCCAATTGCATCTAATTTTCCTAAATCCAAGTGCCTCCCCACCTAGGATATCATTTACTTTCCATTTTAACTTTTGCAGAAGGTCCTCTGGTGAATTTTTGAAACTTTGAGGAAAAACCCGTTGATCCGCAATATTTGTATTTTTCATTTCTTCCGTTTTGTGGAAAGTAAAAAAACCATTTGAATTATTGAAATTGATGCTGCAGTTCAATAAGTACACGTATAATCAATCTATGGCTTTTATACCATCATTTATAGTGCAACTGAGCGAATTTCGGAAATAAAAATATATAATATTAATAGCATAAATGGACCGAAAATACTATTTCTTATTTAATTACAAAATATACTGCATTTATTTATCCACAATTTTACCGATCAACATTTAAAATTAATGCAATCTCATATTTTGGTGCTTTAATTATCACAACATGAAATGCCTGAATTTGAGTGTTACAAGATTTACGAAGACAATGGGCATACTGAAATTTAATCAATAGCGCAAGAGTTGTATTATTCGCAATAGTGTTTCCTATTCGCGAACATAAAAGATTTTAGAGTTAGTACATAAAACAATTGTATTATTATAATTTAAACTAGTAATGTACAAACGGAGTTCAGCAAAAATACGAATGAAGTTATAAAACGTTAGGTCATTCGATCATAAAATGTTAGCGTGAAAACGCAATTGGATACACAAATATTTGGCTGAAATTTTCAAAGGGAGTGTATAGGCAACGGTAATGATTGTGCATGAGGCAGAGAATATCGAAAAAAACCTTCTAATATTTAAAAAATATTACTCTAACGCAGAAAAATTACTTTGGAATTAATATTGAACACTCAATAATACGTAAATAATAGTGCCTTGATGATAAAACTACCAACTGCCTTACGCGTGCAGTTATAACAAGAAAAGAAAAACAAAAAAAATCATCTATTCATTTAAAATAGAATTTTATTGAAAAAGCATTGTTCTGTGCTCTTCGAATGATAAGCTGACTGTTATTGGGCACAAATTTGATAAACGTCATTGCATGAGACCGAATGGTTTCAACTGATCAGTTCAGTCAACAATTTTGAATTCTCATCAAAGGCATGATAGTTCTTTTTTGTCCTTCCCATCCCTAATGTGAATATGAGGTTTGTCACTCGCCCCGTGGGAGGGTCTGGGGGATTTTACGGATGGCCTATGACACTCCGCAACCCTACTCTCCTCTCTCCCAGTGGACACCTGAATCTTATTCCCTAGCGGTTGCCTCATATCATTGCCACATGTCTGAATTGGACACTAGCTATTTTCCATTGATTTTTATTTAGCCACAACGTCCACGCTCTCACATCCTTTCAAATATCCAGCGTTCGACTATAGAGCAGTAATACAGAGAAACTAAAAGAACAATCTCCGGTGGCAGATATTATAATTAAGCTGCAGTGTGCGTACAATATTTTCAAAAAAATAAGTATAGATTATTATGCCATTTTGAAAAAATCATGTTCATATTAATTTAGCATCTATAAATCGTATGATATTGGTTCAATAGCTATTATACATTATAAAATTTCCAACGAAATGGTATTATGAATTGGTTCATTATACTAATTGTAAATTGAAAAATTTGGCGATTTTTGAATAATTGTATTTTGGTAACATGTTGCCGGGTCGCGGAAGTCCAGGGGTAGAGGGTTGGTCCACTGACCAGAGGACCCGTTTCATTCCTGGGCAAACCTCTCTGGGAACCTGCAGCTCCACCCAAGCTATGTGATTTTTCGGGAACCAGATCTGCCTGGGAAGCCATAGCCGGCACAGGGAAAGGAACTGGTCCCCCCTACCCTGATGTGTAAATTTCACACGCCGTCGGTCATAGTACTGGGTGAACTCTACCTTCACCTACCAAATCGACCTTCGGGTTGATTACTGTGTTTATGGTTAGTAATATTTTAAAGTGACTGGTTCGTGTTTTATATAAAAATCACCAAATCTCTTCGGAATGATTACTTATTCTTAAAAGTAAAAAAGAAATAAGGTTGCCATTCCAAAGGACTAAAATTGAAGGAGTAGCAATTGAACGTGGAGAATTTTCGGAAATGGGTATTATTGTGTGCAATAAGTCTGAATACATTTTCGCGCATATAGCAGGGGTAAATAGATGCTCGTAAACAACTTAAAGCTATAAATGATATTTGAGAAAATTTGTTATGCCTTATTTTGGATCGGGAACAAAGGAGGAAAGAATCTGGATGAAAAAGTACTTGTAAAGTTAAAGACCAGGAAAAATATGTCAAATATGATGATGAAATTTTAACATAATATTTGATTCCAGAGGAGAACAGAAAAAAGAGGAAAATAGCTGAGAGAAAATACATTTGGATGGTATAATCTATGAATTAAAGGAAGCATAAGAAAATATGGAACTGAAATTTGTTTTTAATCCGGAACAAAATTTATTGGTTAGTGGTACGATTAAATAACTAAATTCACTTATGCGATAATAATTGGTTAGTAGAACAATTTGTAATAAACGTTAAAGGAATTTTGATCTAAATTTCGAAAGAAAAGAAGGGAGGGCGAAAGTTGAAGGTCAGAAAGTGGACCATGAACTCCATTACACGCAAAGATACCAAAGCATGAGGAAAAAAATTAGAGAAGATGTGATCAAAACTTCAATTGTAGGCACATGGAAAAACTATTACATCCACGCAATACCCTGCAAGCCCCACAAGTGGGCTCGGCGGGGGATGTTTGGTCTTCAGAAATTTATTTAGAAATATTTGTTCATTAATGCATTTGAATATTCACCATGCGATAATTGGTATTTTTGACAAAATCATCACTTTTGAACTTAATTATTTTGATATTGAGTATTTGCTTTCGTTAAGAATATTCGTCATTTACTTTATTTAAAAAAGTAACATGCGGAATAGCCTTAAAGAAACTTACTTTATCAGGCGCGGTAAGTATCATTGATTTTTGGAAGAAAAATTTAATCAAAATTACTCAAGGTTCATTAAAAATTGTTACGAAAAGCGAGTAGGGGTTACAGATATGCTGTAGAAATTGCCGAAAAGATTAAGAAAGACTTGGACATTAAAGAATCCACAGGGCATCATAATTTTCTTGCAACACAGAGGCAATTGTTAGAATGGTATCGAGTTAGAGCGGATTCGACCCCTGGGATAAAATAAGAGAGATGGGCAGAGACAGCGAACACAGAAAGATTAAAGCACTCGTTCTTCCCTCACGCTATGCACAATCATTGCAAAATTGATCCAAAGGACCCGAAATAATTAATTAAACTTGCATGCTAGACTTTGATGAATTGGTCGAACCCAACAATTATGGCATTATGTGTACAGACAGATACAAGAGTAGACTACAGGGCGGTGAATTCTTTTAAACCACCATCTAGTCTATTTATGTGCACAAGAGTTGTGTATGCTCGAGAGTTAACATAGATGGATTAAACTAACTATCGAGGGCCATTCACTCAAACCGAAAATGTGCATTACGTTTTGTAAGGTAGTGAAATGCTGCAGGTTAATATGTAATGCAGAACATAGTGATAACATACCGGATAGAGTAAGCGGACGTTCATTGTTGGCACGCTGAATGGAGGTAGATAACATGGGCATAAGTAGTTTAAGAAATAAATCTCAGCAAAAATGTTTACATGATCCTAAGTCCAGCGTCCCCTGCAATAGTACTATCACTATTCAAAATATGCATTGTTAATTAATATGTCCACAAGAAAAATTCATGAAATATTTTGTAATTGTGATATATATATATATATATATATATAAATTCTGACGAGATATTACGTTGCTCACATGACAATAGTGAATGGGATAATATAGTAGATTTTTGCAATAACTAAAAATAAAAAAAATAAAACTTTTTGCTTCATTTCTCTGTGGACTTGTGGTTCATATTTGAGCTTTTTTGCGTGTACTATACTTTTAATGAGGATGAGGGACATAACAGAGGATTTTTGGGCTTTGTGATAAATTTTTCTCTCATCATTAGCTCATTAGCGTAATCGATAACACTTCTTCTGTGAATCATTGTTAACTCAATTTGTTATTCATGGGAGATTATGGAAACTGCTACATGCTTTTTTTTACTAAAGATCAAATGATTCTCTACGTGTAATTGTCTTTTATGGCCTTATTAATTTTGATAGATATGAAATTCAAGATGCAGACGCCTAAATTTTCCGTCATTAAGACTGTTGCCATTGGTATATTATTTTCTAGTGGTAAAACGTTTATGCTCGCGGGGATGTGATTATGCGCAAGTAGTTTATGAATAGAAATAGCTTCGGCAGGGATGGATAAATTGAGCACTAGATAGCGGAAGGCTCGGTGCAGTAGCTTATGGCTTGACTGAATGCGTATCACGCTCAACCGAACGTATCTCGGAACGTAGATAGAGCCTGTGAAATTAGATTTGAGCATCCCATGGAAGCATAGCTTTCACGTTCCAGTGGTGCTAATGGACTAAATAGGATCATGAGATTTGTTACGTGTTATCCACTATATGAGATATGTTGCAAGGGCGAATTGTTGAAAATTCTCCCTATTTTGAAAACTTTTAAATTTTTTAGAAAACGTGTTTTTTAAACCAATTTGTGTCTAAATTTCTTTTCTAGGATGCCTAAGCAATAAAATGGTATTTTTATTTTGTCAAAGGGTTACACAGAGATATTTTACGATTCTTACCCCTTGGCATCTTATTTGCGTGAGGGACAAATGATATCAATTGACTCATCGTATTTTTAAAAGAAATTATGGACGTGAAAGCGAACACTTGTGTGTACAAAACAAAAAAAAAATTAAAACCAGAAATATATGCCTATATTCACGAAAACAATACATAAACTCAAGGCCCACGGGTGTATAAAATACTTGAAAATAAAGTTAACAATTTCTATGAATCCGAATGCCTGCATTGCAGGTTAACTTGATTCATAGGATGAAAATTCTTACAATTAATAATCTAAAGCACTTCTGCAAAGGCAAGTCGTCCACGACGGCCGGTTGACATGGAATTGACGTCTTACATTAGAAAAAGAAAGAAATACCTCCATTGATTGAGAAAAATATTTTTTACCATCGAGAAAGCATCTTGCATTGATTAAGGAATATTAGTTGGAATGGAAACTAATTAGAAGCCATAAAGTTTCGGAAAAATAATTTGAAACTTGAATTTGTGCATAAAAGTGGAAAAAAAATGTTACTCGTTATGAGTCATGTCACTAAGTTGTCAATTCTATACTCAAGGATAAATGATTTGATCCATGATTTCCTTCATAAGAATAATATGAAAGCTAGCCTTCAAGAAACTGGTTTTTGTTTACCAAGTTGTAGCGAAATGAAAGGAAAAAGGAAATCAGAGGTGTTATTTGACTTGAATTAGGTATCAATTTTAACATGTGAAAACTATTTTCGATCCATTGGAGACATTGTTACGGGAATAAGTAAAGGTGTTACGAAATCCGGCAGGTTCTAAAACATTAATTACGAGGAGAAAAATTAGGAGTAGTCGGTTTATAATTTCATGATATCTGGGGTAGGGAATACTTGTTGATGCTGTATTTGAGATTTCGATAAAGTCTTCGACAAGGAATCTCACGAAAAATTGATGCAGGAACTAAGATATTATGCTATTATGAAGAAAGTGATGAACTGGATTAGGGACCTCTGGTTGGACCGTAAACAAAAATTACTCATCGACGGGTTTAATTCATTAGAGATAGACGTAGCTTTAGATGTTCCGCTGAAAATGTTATAGAGACCCTAATCCTCTTTTTATGCAGCACAGAGGGAATTGTTATAGGGGAAATTATATTTGTAGGCTCGACCACCGGGATGAAATAAGTCAAGCGCCGACAGGAAAAAAATAAATTTTTTGAATGAATACTAAAAGATTATAAATTCGTCAAAAACCAATATTATTTTATTATGTACAATAAAAATAATACATTTTTGCTCATCCACATATCCTCGTACATTCTTGTAGATATTGTCAGATCATGCATAGATAAATAAGTGCAAACACAATGTGAATGCATTTAATGGCAACAGTTTTTACTGGAAGAAACTACTTTACTGCATGAAAGGGGTTTCAAAACTACCATGAATGACGAGATTACTTGAAATTTGACAGAAATATTTTTGAAATGCCTTTTATAATTTACAGTAGCATTTTTCCCCACCACATAATGCATATCAATTTTTTGTTACCTGTAATTTTGCTCGCATATTATTTATTAATTTGACACGTGCTCTTATCCTCAGCTAAACTACTGAATTAATTGTAAATGGCCTTCTTATTATATACTAGAGTTTTAATGTTACTAAAATATTCAGACACCATTTCACGTAGATAAAATTATTCATGGGGAATTTACTTTTACCCATTACAGGTAAGCAGTGGTTATAGAGGTAAAAGATAAAGGCAGAGATTTATAGAAACTATCCTCTTCGCTCCTTTGTATCAGGTAGTCTGAATACATTGTCTAATTAAGGAAAATTGTCATTTAATTCCTCATCAGATTAGATTATCAGCCTAATCCTGGTAATCTAATCACGTCATTGATGATGTTGATCTGGTTTACTCATAATATTCCGCTATAGATCTATATAATACCCCGCAAGCCGCCGCAAAGGCGTGTGGTGGGGCGTTTTAGGTCACCACCCGTAAAATAGAATAAAACCACATGCAAAACCAACATATTCATGCAGACCTACACCCACAGTGACGTATATTTTCATGCGAAAACCTTTTCAATTTAAACGAGTAGAAATAAATATGCTATAAACTAACGTACATACACACCTTAGAATGTAGTAAAAATTCATCCAATAACGTGCAAATTGGAACAGAAAATAAGAAGGGGAAAGTCCACTGCCACATGGACCTGAAGCTCAAGATCTCCGCCCCCCAAGGACACAGGTAGGGAATGTGACACATGTGAATGAGACAAGGGGTGGAAGGAGAAGCTTAAAAACAAACAAGTCTGGGAAAGCAATACTATAACGAGCACAACATTCTTTAATCGCAGTCTCGCCATGCAGGAAAAGGTTTTGATGACAAGACACACGTGGTTACTGAGAATGCATGCATTTCAGGAGAACTAATTATTGCCTAGACGATGTGTGCGGCAAGTGGAATTTTTGCCATCTATAAGCCAACAGTTGCTATTACGCATTGCTTTTCGGAAGAAGGAGTCCTTGAGTCCGCTAGTTCTGGCATCTTGGTCCAGAATTTTATATTCATTCTCCAAGCGACAAATGTATGTTGGAGTGCGAATAAATAAATTGCGACACCTCGGCGCTGAAACATGCGGCTCGGAATTTATTTCGTAAGTTCAAGCGAGCATTGAAACTTGTTCTTCTAATTATTCCCAAACCAACGCCTCAAGCATTTCTGGGACGCTTTTTGTTTTATCGTGACAGTGTTTAAAGAAACGGCTGCCCTGCGTTGAACCTTATCAATATCCCAAATGTGCCCTTTTTCAGACGGATCCCATACACGACATTTTTATTCTAAATAAGGTCTTACAAGAGCATGGCAACAACTTTCCTTGACCTTACAGTTAAATATGCCAAACAGCCTGTAACAAATCCCAATATTTAATTTGCTTGCCCGTACATTTTTTCAAATATAAGTGTCTAGAATTAAGTTCTTAGTTGAAGTAAATCCTACATATCTTACCGTATCAGCTATTTCAAAATTAACTCCAGGCTTTTTGAAGAGAATTCCTGTTGATATTGTAGAGAAATTGACCATCGAAATTGTTTATGGGGCAATGACAAACCCGTTTTGAGCACCCTTTCGATATACAATATAAATCCTTTGCTAGTATTAAACGATCATCATCCCCAGATATTTCCTGATAAATCCCCTTGTTATCCGCAAACATCCAAGTCCTAATCTTACTTTTCACTTCGCGGCTCTAGTCGTTAATAAAAATCAAGAAAAGCAACGGCCCGATCACACTACCCTGAGGCACATCAAAGGCCACCCATATGCTGTCGGAACTAGGGCCGCTAAGGACCACTCTCTGAGAGAAAGTTTTCAACCCAATTTAATGCACACTTATTTATATCAGGGAGCTCCAATTTAGGAATTTGATTGCCCTATGGAACCTTATTAAATGTCTTTTGAAAATCCAAAAAATCGCATTCGCTTACCCACCACTTTCACTCGATAAAATTAAGTCATGTGTGAATAATCTTAATTGAGTCTCTAAAGATCGAGCTTTCCCGAATCTGTTTTGATTGTCCCTAAAATTTTAATGCTATTCAGGAATCTCATAATGGAACTGACAAAAAGGTGCTACAAAATTTTGCAAAATATAGAAATAAGAGAAATGGGACTGTAATTACTGGGGACCTCCCTGTCAACATATTTAAAAATAGGCGTTATTTAGCCGGTTTTCTAATTCTGAAGGACTTTTCACTCTTTTCGAAATGTTAATTCGAGATACCGAGCGATATTAGGAGCTTAATGTTTTAATACCCTAGCCGGTATATTTTCGGGATTCAGGGGATTTGTTGGGTTTAATCGCTTTGAGCAATTGGAAAACTTTTTAGTCGTCCGCTGTAATATTTGCTATGAGCTCAGTATGTATTGTAACTAGGATATCTGTGGTGACAACATCGTTCGTAAAAACGCTTTGGAAGTATTATTTGGGAATATTAGCTTTCCTTTCACTGTCAGTGTGATTTATATCATAACAATCCCTTAAGTAAACCACGGTATGCTCACTCCCTTTCACCTCCCCAAACAATGACCAGAACACTCTAAGGCTACCTTTTAAATGTTTGCAAATTACTTTAAGTTTAAAGTATCGTAAGGCGCAACGTAATTGTCTTTTGGTTCCAATTTTAGAATATCTGTATTTGGGTACTAAATACCTCTTATCCGAGGAAGATATATTCTCTCCTGCTTTCCTTAGTATAGAGTGTAACATTATGTACTTTCGAAGGGCTTTCCTAACGCCATTATTGTACCTCCTGGGGTCTCGATTATTTTCAACGTATTTTATAGAGATAAAGCCTGTGATCCCTCTTTGCATGAAATTGACAAATTAAGTTCAAATTTCTTTTACGTCGGTATAGTTTAAGTGCGTCTTGAACTCAGGCAGTGAAGAGTTTAATTGGTTGGCAAAATTTTCAAAGCCTGCTTTATGCATTTTTCATCTTGGGTTAATGTTCTTTTTTATTTCTATGGGGGATCGGGACGGTGTGGTTTCTCCCTCCAAGAGGGACCGGGTTCAAATCCTTTAGACAACAAATATTTTTCAGTGGTATCCCGATCCCTAATTGAGGTGCTTTGTGGAGAGCACTTTGAGTGAGTACGATGTCCGTCAGATGAGACGTTAAACTGCGAACCGCTTTGCGCCTTTCGACAAGAGTAGGCCAATACCAACGCCAGGTTTCTCTCTACAGTTCCTTTCTCATCCATCTCTCATGGCGCAAATGACCTTAGCTGTCAGGCGCCTCCCATAATAAAACTTTTTCTATTTCCACGGTGAATCTGACATGAACAGATTTATGATCACTCATGTCCTCATTATTAGCTACATTTCATAATGCAGTTAGGTGTGCTCGTAAAATATAGATCTTATATATTATTTCAACGGGTGAGTGTGTTTAAAACTTAATAAAGGGAGTTCCTACCTACTAATTTTAATATTGCATTAGCAAAATCGCAGTCCCGTGTCCGAGTTTTACTGCTATTGCTGTCCCAATCAATAACGGGGAGTTGAAGTCACCACCAATTAAGTTGATGCTGTTATTAATTTAACGTGAAAATTGATGATTGATGGTTTGTTCGTCTTGTGCATGAAGTATTTGAACGTCTTAGTCTAGAGGACTGCAAAATGAGTATATGTTAATGTTCTCCACTCCACTCCACTCTCCACTCATATTTTCGAGGCTTCTGCAGTTAATACAAGCATTGATATGCTATTTTTATTTTGAATGATACCTGTAGTTATGTCTACATGATTCATTTTACTGATTGCTGCGTCTTCTTTCTCGTGTTGGCGTAGTTTTCCCGTTAATATGTTATAGCATCCATTAGCATCCGCAAAATTAAATCCACTAAGCAGCCTAGTTGAGAGCATTTAGGAATATCTTCCCGAAATACTAAGCTGTGGTGACTGTATTAGTGAACCACTAGATGACCTACGCATTGACCTACTCTCTATCCTAAAAAAGGGCTAGAGTAATTGAGCATCCTATCCGCTTCCACACTCGCCGTCTCTGCCTATTAATAGACCCCAGATCTGCTTAGGGGAGTCCTACATAATCGGAGAGTTGACTTTGGGTCGACGAAATAGACTACTAAGTCCGAGCAGAATCGCAAAAGCCTTTGGTTTATCCCTTCCACTCGAGTCGCTACCAGAAACCCACGACCCCCCTAGGAAAAATGCTGCAGAACTTTAAACCTAGCTTTTACACTCACGACACACTTCACCTTGGAGCGCAGTTCGTTGAGGGAACGGTGGGCCGAATTGCTTCCACGGTTCGTGGCGTCATTGGTGCCGAAATGGGCCACGGGCTACTGCCGAAAACATTTCTTGCCCCGAACCGCCCCCTCACCTCGCCTTCGTCGCCTGAGGAACTCCTTCGTCTGGTGTACACCAGGCGGACCACGTTGACCGACGAACACGTCACGCGCCCTATCCCTCAATGGGATTATCACTGGGCGAACATTAGAACTACCTATCATAGAAATTCCCTCCCTTCCCGTTCGCTGACGTATTTCCCTCGGCAGTTACCTCCGAGTAGGGGTACAAGCTGCAGATGCACTGATAATCTCACCCGGCAGCACCTGGTACTTATTGGAGACAGGGATTGAGACTGCCTCCACAGAGTCCAATCCCCACTGCAGCGTTACCTCCCCTTCACCTCGAGAGACAACCCTCAAATCGTCCGATTTCCGTAGGGGCGACACTCCTTCATCGGAAGATGTGAAAGGAGGTAGGTCTTTGATTGCCCAGCCACGTTAAGGAATCGGGCTACAGCCTTATTTGAGCGGCGGGCTTTCCAATTCCCACCTCGAGCTCCGTACCCCTTGAGAGAAGCCACCCAGCAAACGATCATCGATCGGAGCTCCCACACCATTCTCACGCATTACCAGCGTTTTTGAGCATGGAAACAGGAGACCTAGGTGATATCATCCTAATTTTAAAAACGAGATCCCAAAAAGCTAAACTGAATACAACATGCGAATATTTTCTACAGTGAGGAACTATAATCAAATCACGCGAACTTGTTAAAAAGTTGTAATGAACTCTGAAGCTCACATGTCTACTCAGTGAAAAAGAGAGGTTGAAGAGGAAGGATGAGAGCACTCACCAATAGTCAATCTTAGTAGCAGGAGAAAACATAACTACAAGCCACTAAGATTGCCTGTAGCCACTAAATATTACCACTAAACTATTCAAAACTGTCATCAAACAACAAAAAAACTAACTAAACTGCTTCACAAGATTTTAGTGAACACTACATTTCACTTTACTAAGGAAGAAAAAAGCACAGAACGTGCCTTGTTGGTAGTTACAGGCACGCAGGTAGGTTAAGGAAGGGTCAAAGCGGTTCTTAGGAACGAGCTGCAAACACGTCCGTTCTCATGGAGAGTCAAAGGGAGAATGTATGTCTATGTAGGTATGAATGTGCATGAGAGTATTTGTAAATTAGGTAACATGTATTAAAGTGAATGCATCAACTAATAGTTCTATATGTATGGCTGGTATCTCCGCCATACGTCCTTGCGACGACTTGCTTTGTGTTTCGTTGATGTAAATGGAAACATCCTGCCAATATAACTCTCCAAATTTATATGACTTTGACTGTTTTATTAAGTTTGCCTTGGCTCCGGTTGTCATTTAGCGACACAGCCATACGGCTAATTTGGGTATTTGTGGAGAATTTCTTGATGAATATTACATCATACGTGCGTGAGACGGGGGGTGTTAGGTCACCACCAGTAAACTAAAATAAAAAAACATGCAAAACTAACTCACGTTACCTCTACACAAGTATAAGTTTGATCGTGCACTTGAAAAATCTTAATTACACGAGAGAAAACACTTGGATGCTACAGTATTCAATAAAAGGATACGCATACTCACATCATACTGTAGAACTTTTAAAAAGACACGTCTTTCAAATAAAACAAAAACGACATGCCTGATAGTACATGCATACTATTGACAAAATATATACTCTTCAAATTCTGATTCTCCTGCACATCATATCTAGTTATATCTCTAGTGGTACGAGGAAAAAACGACATTTTAAATCTCTCCGTTCTACTATAAATCTCCCTGATTTTACGTTTGTGATCTGATCTACAATAGTGAGTGGGGGCCTGTAATATTTCCTTAGCATTTTCAGATGAGTAACCTGCCTCTAATTTACGCAGTAATTATAACCTGCATTTAAAGCTTCGGTAACCTAGTGGCGCCCGTCCTAATTCTTCCAATAGTGTTGTGACACTGCTACCTTGTTCATAACAAATAGATGTAATGAATAGAGTCACTGACGCTAAGCCCAAGCAGCACAATAGTTAGTGCGAAGAGCTCTTTATTTTGATTAACTCAGTTTCAAGAGGACACAATGCAAAATTTCATAAGATTTTCGCACGGATCATAATCGAAAATGGGGATCTGTGCATGGAAGTTTTCGTCGGGACAATGCCGCGTAACGCTTCAGCCTAATAATTTTACGAAATCCTAGTTATTCTCGCGGAAACCCCACGCTCCTATCGCGGGAACGAGCGCATTGAACTAACCAGCAAGCGGCCTAGCCATCAGTGCGCGTGGGCTCGGCAACGAGGACCGCGCTCCCCTTTAAGTCCCCCACTCTCATTCCCTCGCGCCGACCACGCGGTCCATCCCCACCGCGCCGGTGCTCGCTGCACACGCTGCTTATTTCCTCCCCCCGCCACCGCCACTCGGTCCCACTTTGTCGAAAATCACCATTTGAATCCCTTCTTTTCTTTCCGTTGAGTGCAAACCCTCACCCTTCCTCCTCGCGACTCTCCCTCCACATCTTTCTCGCTCTCTCGCTCTCCTCGCCACATCCCCCGCACCCGTTTCCTGGTGTGTGGGGTTGCTTCACCCTCCTTTCACCCCTAATGCCGCCGCACTCCCCATTGGTCGCCGATTCCCCATCCGTCCGTCGTCCACATGGCCACTCCACCCCTCACCATGTGACCCTCCACTCCCTCCGGCGCCCTCCCCCGCCACTTCTTCACCACTACAAGCACTTCTGGAGACCTCTCGCCAGAGCCGACGCCCCCTCCTTCTCGGGGCAACCCCTTTCTACCCGACGTTCTACCGACCCCCCTCCCGCATAACCTTTATCAACCCTCTACCGCTCCGATGCCGACCCTCCGCCCACCCTCTCGTGGCGACGGTCACCCCCCTCTCGGACCCAAGCTCGCCTCCGCCGCGCCCAACACCACGGCCAGGGTGACTTTCTCAGAGCTTGGGTGAATGTTTTAAATCCTATTTTTTTGCCGCAGTCTGAGTGGACCTAGTTTTGGGAGAAGCAATTGATTCTATGTATTATTGGCGAGATCGTGGGTACTCGGGATTTCGATGATAGTCGTCACTATGCGCAGCGTGATTATCAGGCGTGGTTTAAAATAGTGTTGTTTAAATTAAGGAAAATAACATTTTATTCTAAATAATGCAATCTTTCTACCGTGAAGAGGAGCATATTCCTGGGAGCAGTGATCTTTAAACTACTCGATTTAGATTTAGGAAACAATATGATAACCATTCAAAATATATCTCGAGCATTTTTATGCAATTGAAGAGGTAAAAATCGTGAAAAATTGTAGGAAATATATGCCTATCTCATGACAATATTCAATAACTTATTGGGTGATGTGATAATATTCTAGCTTTTTTTACTTAAGATGTAAGATTTGTAATTGAATTACGTCCGGTCTTTCATCGATAATAGTTTTCAACTCTTTTCCTTTCCTGTGGGTATAAATCATTTTGTTAAACACATAATTTTCCTTCTGGGTTAAACAAAATAATTCATGAATCTTGAACTAGGCTTCATTTTCCTCCAATTAGCTTATGATGTTTCGGGCTAAACAGCCAAGATCTATTGCGTGAACTCCTCTTGAGTCTTCAAGCGGTCATGTATTCTGAGAATGAACTATTTTAGATAACTGCACTTTTTAGGAAGTAGTTTAAAACACTTTAAATTTCTGACCTTCATAATTTTTAGAATTCCACGTACAATTTTTTTAAACCTGGTTGTCGTTTCCGTATTGAGTAGGTCTGAACATAATTGCGAGAAAAGTAATTTGGATGAAAATTCATATTAAATTGCTTGTTTATAGTAAACATATTAGCAGACGCAATCATGAGTTTCACTGTAGCTCTATTAAAGTGTAAATATTCCTCTTTCTATTGCATGACAAAGACAGATGGTGTAATAAGTTGTTTTGACGTTTTCTATGTGAGATTTGCATAAGAAAAAAATGCTGAAACTAATCAATGATTTGAAGGTATCAAAGGTCAAAGGTTATAGAATGAGTGAGCAGAATTTCCGGGTTCCAAGAGCATCAGGCTTGTTACCCATCGAAGAAGGTTTCTCCCTGCTCCAAATATCGTTGAAGTGGATGGCCTAATAAGATGTTGGAAGTTTCCAAGAAAGAAATAATTCATGGAGGGACTTGTATCATATATTAGTCTCAATTGCCTATTCGGAAGAGATGCTACGATTGGACCCATAAACTCGCAGCAGTAGTCATATAGTCTCACGTTATCCCTGTACCGTATAAAATAAAATGTAATGTAAATTGTCATTTCTTGTGAAACACTTTTTGTTTTATGAAAGAGAGATAGAGAGAAATGATTTGTAACCACTCTTTGTGATGGATATTATAAACACTAAATATCAACTAGCAATTGATAAGAAAAAATGTACATGGTGAGCTTTTTGTAGACTACTCGTATGACTGTTGGGCTATATTAATTAAACTTTTGTCTTTTAATAAAAACATTTTTAATGATCTAGTAATAAGTTAAAATGACGGATTGCGAGTATGAATGTAGCCGTATTTCTACAATATGAATACGAGGCCCGTTTGGTTGAAGAGTTTTGTATTGCACTGAGATTTCAATATTTAGTGGTGACGAAAGAAAATATCATGGAGCTTGAATAAATGTTGCCCGTTGTGGTCCTTAACGAGCACTCATAGATTTACTAAATATTCAAACTTTGTAACTGATTGAAGTACATTTTCCTTCCGTTTTGCGTTGCACTCTTTGAAATCCCTAGAACAAGACAGTAATAAATGATAAACAGTCGTAAGCAAATGGGGTCAAGAAAATATAGTGACTGGGAAAGGGAGGAATATAAAGAAATTTCAAAGAATAATCAAAGAAGAAGAAACCTTAAATAAGGGAATAGAACCTGTATCATGGGAGTTGGAAGTGAATGAAATGGTAGGAATCTCTAATTAGTTAAGGGAAAATTGAAAGAAGGAATTTTTTGGATTTATTATTTATTACGATGGAATCCAGTCATAACATTTAATCATACTAATTATGACCTTAATTGAAATTCATTGATAGAAAACATTTACAGAACTATGGCTAAATGTTAAACGACCTGGGTTTCAATTCGCTAGTATCCTCATCAGAAGATCAATTTGGTTTTATAAGTATCTTTTAACAATAGATTGTGATGGTATACCGCTTGGTGTCAATGGAGAGAATTATACCAACATTTCACCCCCATTTCGGGTAAAGGTAAAGAGATAAACTAATTGAGTAGAGTCTGAGGACGATAAGTTTAATTTTAATTGCTTTAGAGAATTATTGATTGAATTGAGCTCTTACGGCTACTAGTATTGAATGAATGAAAAAAATCCAATTGCCGTAAACAGTTTACCTTTAAAAACAAAATACAATTGAGATTAGTTGGCTAATGCCACAAGTCAAAGGATGGGGTAAAGGGTAAAAAAGGAAAGGGATGAGACAGGTGAATAGGAATACGCGTATTTCGCCCACAAAGTAGCCGTGTTCAGCGTAATGAAGGCCAATCGTGACGACAACACAAATTGAAGTAAGGACGGGTCCGAGGTATCCGAAGAATATATGATGTGAAATTTGGAGGGGGGGGGAGTTGAAAAAGACGGAAGCGAATAGAATGAACTGACGGTTCCTTTTTTGCCCTTTACTCTATCTTTTGACTTGTTGTGTTAGCCAACTAATCTCATTTTTATTTAGTTTTGAAAGGCAAACTGTTTACGGCTCTTGGAGTTTTTTCATTTATTCAATGCCACAGAGAATTGAAAAACTTTATTATAAAAAGTGCAAAAATAATCTAGGTAAACATCAGTTAAGAGAAGCCCGAGGAAATCACGCCGTTTTAGTAATGAGGGTAAAAATAGCCATGAAACAAAAGATAAATCAGAAAATATTTGCATATTTTTTGTATTTCGCAAAGGCGTTTTGCATAGCCAAAAGATTTGACAAACGTTATTTGAGTATTGTAGAATACACACATAGACTGGAGGGATGATACTATTTAAAAAATGTACATTAATCAAACGCCACTGCTGAGAGGATTGCAGGAAGAATTGGGATGGAACTGATAGACCCGAACTTAGGCAAGTAGGCCCTTTACCGCCGATGTCTTAAACGGAAATGCTGCCGAATTTTTAATAGATTTCACGCAAAGAGAAAAAGTGAGTAGGGAGTTAATTTTGCCATTTAGCTATTATGATTTTCAAACAAAATTTAGTCAGACAGCTAAATAATTGCAATTGTAGTGGAGTGCTTTACACGTTACGAAATGTATAGCGTAAAGATTAAATACCCGAAGACTTCAGCAATGAAATTATCAATGTACGGAGACAATTGGATAAACAATGAGTCATGGAACGGTAATCTAGTGTAGAGATAATAATTCACATATTTGAAGAATATTTTGGAGTACGTGAGCATTTTAGGTGGGTATATTTATTAGAAAAAAGTACATTAGCATAAGAAGGATCAGCAAAGAGTGAATTGATCGCAGATGCACGAAGTAATCAATATAATTTTAACTATATCCAAAGCCTTTAATGTGGAGCAAGATTCTCTATTGAATCCTCCCGAGATAGGCTTAATTTTGGAACTAGATCGAGTGCAACGTAGAGTAGGTAGGCTGGTGAAAAGTTTTTATGAACAATATAGCAGGGTTACGACAATGTTGGAAGAATTAGGATTGGAGCCATTAGTTGAACGTAGGTTTAAATGCAGGTTAAATTTACTCCGTAAATTTTAGGCAAGTTATTTATCTAAGTATGTTAAGGACATATTATAAGCCCCTCAAGACTTACTATGGTAGATGAAATCATCAATATAAAATCAGAGAGATTTGTTTTGGAACGGATGGATTTAAAATGTCGTTTTTCCTCGTACCATTTGAGATATAAATAGATATGACAGCAATCGCGTACGAGATAATTAGAATCAGCAGCGTATATATTTGTAATTATCCTGCACGATTCTTCCTGCATGGTTTCTTTTTAACATTTCTACTTTTTAACATTTCATCCTTTTAAAAGTTCTACTGCATGATTTGAATATGTGTCCTGTTATAAAATATTGTTACATGTAAATACTTTCTTTCGTGTGATTAAAATTTATCGAGTGCATGCCCAAACTAATATTTGCACAGAGAAAACATGATTTGATTTTCCATGTGGCTCTACTATATTTTACGAGTGGTGACCTAATACACCTCGCCACTCACCCCCTTGCTTGCGGGGTATTATGCAAATGTAGGTTTACTAGCGTCTCCACAGTATTGACAGGTTTAGGATAAGATCCGCTTGTTGGCCACTGACTTAAACATAGGCTAAATTTACTGCGAAAATTGAGGCAGGTTACTTATCAGAGGATGCTTAAGACATATTGCAGGGCCCGACTTACTGTAATAAATCAGATCACCAGTGTAAGACCAGGGGGATAAATAATGTAACGTATAGATTTCAAATGTCGTTTTTACCTTGTACCATTAAAGATCAAATAAAACATGACATGAGTCGCGTAGGAGATAACTATAATTACCAGTGTACGTATACATTTTGCCCGGGGGTTGCGGTAGTCTAGGGGTAGAGCGTTGGACTACTCACTGGAGGGCTCGAGTTCAATTCTCGCGCAAAACTCTGGGCAGGGCACCCTCAGCTCTACCCAACCGTATGATTTGTTGGGTACCAGATCTTCCTGGAAAACCATAACCGGCACAGGGAAAAGAACTAGACACCCTACCCCCAGTATGAAATGATGTACTTTCATGCATCAATGAAACAATAGCATTTAGGATCGAATTTGAAACAAATTGATGAAAGAATTAAAGAAGGTGAGAAGAAAGGATGTCAAATTCATGAGAAAAAATCGGGCGTCCGAGGGGAAAAAGCACAAAGCGTCACACATTTACAACAATCTCTGAAATGGGAACCTTAATTCTCTTTCTGGGCCCTGAATTGAGTGGACGTGCCTTTGGATTGCTCCTAAAAACGGGTTTTACCCAACTGAGTTTACCTGCATGCCTGATACTTTATGCTTTCCGATTTAGTTAAGTGTAGTGTTAACGTATTTATTGTGCTATTGCTTAGTTCATATAGTTATTGTTTCGTTTGTGGCAAGCTATTTTTTGTGTGCGGTAGTAGGAGATATTCTTAGTGGTGTGTAGTTGCTTGTGTCCCGATACACTGATTGGTTATTGGTGAGTGCTCTTTTTCCTTTCCCCTACTTATTTTTCTGAGCAGGAGATCTTGATACACGATTGTTTTCCCCGCGGATACTTTGGCTACTTATTTTGTGTGAGATGCTAGAAGTTAATATAAGTGGCTTGTGATGGTTTTGTCCAGCTCCATTGTTGTCCTGAAGATTGGTTTATGGTGAGTGTTATCTTTCTATACTATCCTTTTTCTCTAAGTAGCAGGCCTTATTTCAGAAATGTTTTTTTCACTCAGGCTTTAGGTTCTATTCCAAAGTGTAACAAAATTGGGTAATTAAATTTGGGAGACCCCTTTTAGAAAGTTATAGCGTAGTTTATTGAGGGAGGCCTTTCGTGGGAACTTGTTTGTTTCATTAGAATGGCCTTATCTAGGTCCCCTGTTGCCATGATCGAAAGTGCTAGTGAATTCGCAGCTTTAATGGCTCGTATCGTTACGTTGGGAAGAATGGTGCTAAAGCTCCGATCGAAGATCGATGGCGGGACAGCTCCTCTGAGGAGAAATGGTGCTCAGGGTGGAATTTCGATATCCCGCCACGCCAACAGCACGTGTTGGCGTGGTGAAATGCTACACGTGATTGGGCGAACAAAGTCATGTCCAATCTCTCAATGGAGTATTTTCCCCTCCGTAGATTGAACCATTGGATGGTCGTTTCTCGCGGCATATGGAAGGTAAAAGGTGCTATAGAATAACAGCACCAGGATACCTGCTGCCCCTACCCCTTCTCTGAGGGCGCTACCCAGGGTAAGATATTAGCGTGCGGGAAGGGAGGGAACCAATATATTGGGTAGCTATAATGTCCGATGCATGCGGTCTACGCTGCGCCGCATTGTTCAACGGGTGGCGGATGTTGGATAGTAAGGGATGTTTGATGAAGGGATATTGGATGGGATGTCTTCCTGGTATATACCAGGTGACGGGATACCCCGGGTGTCGCAGGTGGCGAAGGCAACCGTCAGTATTATGGGTTGCTCTAAGCTACGCATTGTGGCTCATGTAGGGTCAAACGACGCCCTGGAAGATGGGTCTGAAGAGATCCTACGCTCCTTTAAGTTAATGCATTCGGAGGTAAAGTAGGCCGTTTCGGAGTTGAAGTTTTCAATTAAATTAACTCTTTGCAGTATTGTGCCGCGCATTGACCGCGGAAGGCTCATCTGGAGCCAAATTGAGGGTGTAAATAAACAATTGTTGAGATTTTGTCGAGAAATAAGAGCGGAATTTGTTGATCTGAGGTTTCTCTTCCTATCGTGTCGGCTTCGGGATTCATCATACTGCCGAGGCATCGCAGTTTGTAGCGCGTAGGATACACATACACGTTTTGTGGGTTTAACTTAGATGATAGGCAAGAGCGCAGGTCATGCATTGGGAAAAATAAAGTAAGATCCAGCGCCCTCGGTCACTTCAGATCAGGTTGTGACTCTCAGATCCCAAAAAGCCGAACAAATAAACAATTACCCTAAAAAGTCATACTCTCCACTTGGTGAACAAGTTTAACCAAAAATAAAGGAATTATATATCGCGAAACGGATCAACATAATATTGCTAAAGTTTGCTAAAAATTTTGCAGATTTCACTGTGCGCACTGGCATAAGGTTGTAAGGTCAATAAATCATTTTCTATGAAACACGGTTGGCATTTACTTATTCCAGCAAGTAGATTTGAAAATTTGGTGGCAGTATTAGCCCTAAGGGCGAACAAATGATGTATTTTGCCTCTACATTTCGATTTATTTCACGAAAATTTTCTGTTATATCCATTCTACCATCCCATCCTCATTCTCTTTCTGGCCATCAACCTGAGTGAACATGTTTTCAGTTCGCTCCTGAGAACCGGTTTGACCCAACTGAGACTGCCTGCCTGCTACTTAGTTTTGTTTTTAGATTTAATGAAGTGTTACCGTAAACATTGTTTTGTTTAGAGTTTGTGTTTTGTTTGTAGCTAGTTATTTTTTGTGCAAGGTGGTGTTAGTTAATCCTAGTGGATTGTGGCGGTTTTTGTCCTTCGACTCTGATTGGTTACTAGTGAGTGCTCTCTTACTTTATTATCTTTTACCTCTGAATAACAGACTTAAATCAAGAATTGTTTTTATCACTCAGGCTTTAGATTCTACTCCAAAAAGTAACATATTTGGATGAATTAATTAGAGGCAACTCCTTTCAGAAAGTGTAAGCATACTGTATTAGGGCTAGCTTTTGTTGGGAACTTATTTCTTAATTTAGGATGGCTTTATCTAGGTCCCTTGTTGCCATGCTCGAAGGAGATGGTGAATGCGCGGCTCTATGGGCTCGTACCGTCATGTTGGAGAGAATGGTGCGGGATATTCGATCGAAGATCGACGGCGGGAGGGCTCCCCTCAGGAGATATCATTATCGGAGTGGCAATCTGAAAGTGCGCCACGCCAAAAAGGATGCACGGGTTGGCCCGACTGGTACACGTAGCTGGGCGATTAGAGACCTACCACGTTTCCCTTCCCCAATGAAAAAGTGTCTCACATCCGTAGGTCGGACAATTGGAGGGTCGTCTCTCGGGGCAAGGGGAAGTTTACGCTTCGGCGAGGATTGGACTCGCCGGAGGCAGTCCCCATCCCCGTTTTCAATATGTAACAGGTGCTGTCGGATAACAGCACCAGGGTACCTGCTGCCCCTACCCCCCACTCCGAGGGTGCTGCCTAGGGTAAGACATCAGCGTGCGGGAAGGAAGGGAACCATTATATTTGGTAGTTTTAATGTCCGGCGTATATTGTCTCCGCTGCGCCACAGATTCCAACGGAAGGGAGATGTTGGATTATTGTCGTCCTGGTGTACAACAGTCGGCGGGATGCCTCAGGTGACGTAGGCGGTGAAGGTGGCCGTCAGTAATAGAGGTTGCTCTAAGCTGCGCATTGCGGCTCGTGAGGACAAACGACGCCTCGGAACGTGGAGCTGAAGATATCCTGAGCCCCTTTAAAGAGATGCACTCAGAGGTGAAATGGTTTGAAGCGGGGTTGAGGATCCCCATGAATTTTAGTATTATGCCACACATTGACCACAGAAGTGTGTTGTCTGGATCCGAATGGAAGGAAAAAATCAAAGATTGTTGGGACATTGTTGGTAAATGGGAGCGGATCTTGTTGATCTGAGTCCTGCTCTCTCACCAGGCCGGGTACCATTATTAATCGCTCCAGGGTCCATTATACTGCCGGAACATCGCAGTTCGTAGGTTACGCGGACATGTTTTGAGGGTTTAGCATAGTTGGTGGACAAGAGTGCATGTTATATACTGGGAAAAATTAGAGCAGGTCTAGAGATTTTCGTCATTTCAATCATGCTATCATTCTCAGATCCCAAAAATAATAGAACAATTAAACACCTGCCTTAGAACAATTAATTGCCCAAGTAGAATCAAAAGAAATTGGTTCCTTGAAAAACAGTAAAGATATCCATGTGAGTTAATATAATACTAGGGCCTCTGTTAACAATGAATCCTCGCCCAACTGGTTTGTAAGCATACAGAAAACCCTAAAAAAGGTAACAGACGAAATAAATTTTTATAGTATTGCATTGCCCTTGAACTAGAAAAAAAGAAAATAAACCTATTTTTGTCACAAAGGCACAAAAAGTAGTTGAAACGGAGAGTTGGCTCACATGAGGTACAGCAAAGGGTGAGATTTTACCAAATGTTTTCACGATTTACAGATGGGACAGGTCTAATTAATTGGGTGGTTGAGTATCGTATTCATTATTTAAATTCATATCTCATTAGCGAACGTAATGAATCTGACGTAAATGATTTAGAAAGCGTTTGGTGCAACATGAAGGAATAAAACGATAGAAGGCTATTCGTGTGCTAATTTTACAGACCCTCAGATTCCATTATAAATGTTCTATACAAGCTCGATGGCCAAATATCCACTCTCAGCAACAAACATAGAAGCAGCATGATTATAATCGCCGGTGATACAAATCTACCATCAATTGATTGGGACTCGTACTGCTTAGGAAAATATGCCATAAATAGAGATTCATGCCAAAAACTCATCCATATATTCGCAAAACACTCATTAGAACAAATTATTTAATCGTCAGCCCGGGGAAGAGCATAATAGATATCTTCGCTACTTCTAAGCCAGAAATAATGACAAATATTGAAATAATAAAGGGCATCAGTGACCATAGGGATATTTTTTAGAGTTAAAAACTAATTTCGTGAAAATCAACGAAGAAAAGCCTAAAATATACTTATTTATCAAGACAAATTATAACGGACTAAGAGAATATTGAAAGTAATAACCAGAATACAAGGAAAAAACTAAACAACCGATGAAAAGAACACTTGGAAACATTTATTTATTATCAAAGTGAAGGAATGAAGACGCACATTCCATTCAAACTTAAATGCGTAAGAAAGGAACCTGGATGGTACTTCGGAGAAGGAAGATCGGCATTAAGAAGGCTAAAATTGGATTTAAAAAATAGTTTCAAAATCAAAATAAAGTTCACATTAATACATTCAAACAGAAACTAACCGTATGCCGTGATCAAATGAAAATCATCATATACAAAGCCCTTTACTCATTCAAAATTAAAAGGCTATGCGAATAGTTTGAAGAAAATCCAAAGTCATTCTGGTCTCAAGTTGCATCTACATCTAGATGAATACCCTGCGAGCGACCAAAAAGGTGTGTGGCAGGGGATGAAGTACCAGGAGGAAAGGGTAAGGGATGAGGGGGTTAGGGTTTTCCAAATGGATGGGGAAAGGTGGGGGGAACCTGCAAAAAATATATATAAATATACTCGTATAACCATGCGCAGTCCCTACCTTGTAGGTTAATACTTATTGTGTCGAGTTGACTCCAGGGGGATTTTGATTACAAGCATTCTGGTCTCTTATTGTCCTAGGAAAAAATGACCATTTAAACCTGTCACCCTTGCAGTCTATCTCTCTAATCTTATATTCGTGATCCCTCCGCCCGTAATACGTTGGGGTTCGCATTATGTTCTTGATGTCATCGGAAAAGGACCCATCTTCAAATGTTTTTAATAAGTTTAATCTATATTGTAAACGCCGCTGTTTAAGGGGATCCCAGCCTAAATTTTCTAGCAAAGTAGTTACGCTACTGCGTTGGTCATAACAATTTTTGACAATTCTAGCCCCCCTCCGCTGAACTTGATCTAATTTCGAAATCAAATTTATCTCTTGAGGATCCCATATACTGGTAGAATACTCCAGGTGGGGCCTGACTAGGACAAGAAAACATCGTTCCTTCACTTTTTCGTCGCATTTACCTAGCACTCTTTTTACAAATCCCAATTTTTTATTAGCACGACTGCATATTTATCGTATATGCTTTCCTCAGGACAGATCGTGAGTAATTGCTACACCCAAGTATTTAAAGGAATCTACCCTCGCCATTTCTGTTTGTTTCACTTTGTAACTAAATGGGAGGGAACTACTCTTTTCCCAAAAATGTATTACTACGCATTTCTTCAAATTTAATTCCAATTGCCATGGGTCGCACCAAATCTGAATTTCATCTAGGTCGTGTGCTAACGCGACTCTGTCTTCGCGACTTCGAATGTCCCCATAAATCACCGCATCGTCAGTAAAAAGACGGAGCCTGCTATTAACCACGGTACTGAGGTCATCTATGTAAATAAGGAACAAGAGGGGGCCTCTGACACTTCCCTGTGGTACCCCCGACGTGACCTCGACAGTGTAGGATGATGCACCGTCCAGGACGACTGTTTGAACGCGATTTTTTAAAAATTGTGTTATCCAGCATATATTACTCCCGTGCATTCCATAAGTTTCCTACTTCGCGAGTAACTTGCAATGAGGGACTTTATCAAAAGTTTTTTTTTAATCTATGGCAATACTGGGTAAACGTCCAACTTTTTGAAGAAAATTAATGACGAACGTATTATAGGCCGCTTGAAAAAGGCTAATATGTTATACACTTTTTTCCATAACGTCTACAATGAAGATACAAACGTACCAAATCAGCTTCCATACCCACCTGGGGAGCACATCTACACAATAGCCCGAAAGTCTTCGTAAAGGCATGTGGCAGGGTTTTGCAAGTCGCCAGCCATTCCTTCTATTTCCTCATGCAACATTTTAAAGTGGGTTTGTTGATTTGTGTGAATGCAATGGGTATTTGAAGCGTTTGAATGTATGGGAGGTACATTTAAGAATAAAGGTAACGTGTGGAATTTAAGTTCTTAATGATAGGGTAGAGGTTCTCTGAATGGATCTCAGGTGATGCAAATTGAAAGGGCGGGTGTATTTCTACGATGGAGAAGGTTTCGTGAGGGTAAGGATGTCTTCGGAATTTTTTGTTTATGAGGGTTTTGGCAATAAACTTTTTGGTGGAGGGAAAGATGTCGGTTTGAAAGGAATTTATCTAGGGAATCGCAATAAACGCAATTTCTGTGTACAAGAATGGAGAGGGAGTAATGGACGTGATTTGGTATGAGGAAATGGTGTAGGTGCAGTCAAAGAAAATGAAGGTTGAAGATTAAATTTATAAGGGATTTTTTACAATTTTCCCAAAGAAGGAAAATATCGGCATTATATCCCAGCTACAATAGAGATTTCAGGGGTTGTTTAAACAGGAATTGTGTTTCTTCGATACCAATATTAATGTTGATATACGACGGATTAGACCTACTTCACTTGGCACATACGAGTGTATGGGCCTATATAATCTATATTTATATAGAATTTATTATTAGAGGAATAGGAATTACGGATGGGGATGGAAACAAAAAGATTAAGGAGTAATTAAGTGCTAGGCATGTGTAGCTTAGGAGATTAGGAGAGGTAGAACCGGAAGGAGGAGAGATATTCTGGGTGGGGAATGGAGGTATTGAGGGATGTGAAATCAATAGTAGCCATGATACTTTGAGTTACTGGAGAGAGGAAGGTTGTCTTTACAGGGAATAATATGAATCTTTTACGAATGAATGTAGCAAATGGGGGATTGAATGAAGGTACACTTATAAAAACACAGGCATTCACCTACATTTACACAATACCCCTCAAGCCGCCGTAAGGGCCAATAGCGGGGGGTGCTAGTTCACCACCCGTACAATAGAATAAAACCACATGCAAAACAAAAGCAAGTTACCTCTACACAATTAGTAGTTTGTTTATGCACTCGGCAAACTTTAATCACATGAAAGAAAGTTCTTTTTGCAACAATATTCAATAACTAGATACATACAGTCAACTCATACTGTAGACCTGTTACAAAGATGGGTCTATTAAATAAAGAGAATAAAATGCAGGAAGAAACATGCAAGATATAACCAAATATATATACATTTATACAATACCAACTCTAATTAACTCATACGCGATTACTGCCATGTCTATCATGATCTCTAATGGTTCAGGGAAAAAACGACATTTTAAATCTATCCGTTCTACAACAAATCTCCCTGATTTACGCTGGTGATCTGATCTAATATAGAAAGTGGGGGCCTGTAATATGTCCTTACCATCCTCATATAATAACTTGTCTTAAATGTACGCAGTAAATTTAACCTTTGTTTAAGCCTACGGGTAACTATTGGCTTCCATTCTTATTCTCCTAATAGTGTTGTGACACTACTAACTTGCTCATAACAGCTTATCACAAACCTAGCTACTTTGCTTTGCACTCGGTCTACCTGTTGTTCCAAAATTAAGCCTACTTTACGAGGATCCTAAATATTTGCATTATAGTCAATGTGGGGGCTGAATAACGTGAAATAACAAGCCTCCTTGACCCTTTCATTACAATTCCCAAGTATTCTTTTTATGAATCCTAACTTTTTCTTAGCTATTCCGCAAGTTTCACGAATGTGTTTACCCTGGACGTATCCTTAGGCATCGTTACACCCAAGTATTTGACCTAATCTACGTGTGTTATGCCGATTTCCTGGATAGTGTGTTTTCTTGTGATATGCCTTTATCCCATACATTTATCGAAACACATTGCTTCAAATTTAATTCTAGCTCTCAGTCTCGCACCACTTTTGAATGGCATTTAAGTCGTTAGCTAACAGCTTCGAGACTGGAAATTTCCCTATGCATCACGGCATTGTCAGCAAATAGACGAAGGTGACTGAAAGCCTGAGAGTCGTTGTCATTAGTGTATAAAAAGATTAATAGCGCATGAATAACACTTCCATGTGGGGCACCCGATGTTCCGCTTACCGTGTCCGATGATACCCCGTCTATTTCGACCCTTTGCTGGCGGCCTGTTGAAATGTTCATTCTATTCATTCAACTTATTGCACATTTATCAATCCCATCGCTTACCAACTTTAAAAAGGTAAAACAAGGCTAAAAATAATTAGGATTAATCAGATGAGTACTGAGTAAATGAGATGAAAAGGTCAAAAGGAAATGTTATCTTTCGCTGGTGAGGCCTCAATTAGAATACGCTGCTAGTATACACATAGATCCTCACGAAATTGGATTGATTACCGAATTGGTTTGCTTGCAGCGTAGAGGAACTAGATTTGTGAAATGTTTTTATGATAAACTTAGTAGTGTATCCAAAATATTAGAGAAGCTGGCCTGGGAATCACTCACGGAACGAAGGTTAAATTACAGCTGATACCTCTTGCATAAATTGAAGGATGTCTCTTTAGCAGTGATTTTGAGAATGTATTATCACCCCCATCGTACTACGGTAGAAGAGATCATGTCAATAAAATTAAAGAGGTTAAGTGTAGAACAGATAGATTCAAGATGCTGTTTTTTCCATGAACGATAAGGGATTAGAAGAAAACAACATTTGCCCGACCGCGTCATAGGGGAAAGGTGTTTTGTGTCAATTGTAGTCTAGCATGTAATCACCACTTCCTGCCACACGCCATAATGGTGACATATATTGTACTAAAATAGCAAAATAAAATATAAAAAAATATACATATAAATATAATCGTATAACCCTGCGCAGTCGCTACCTTGTAGGTTAATACTTATTATGTCGAGCCGGCTCCAGGGGGATTTCGATTACAAGAATTCTGGTCTCTTATTGTTCTCGGAAAATATGACCATTTAAATCTGTCTGTCCTGCAGTCGATCTCTCTAATCTTACATTCGTGATCCCTCCGCCCGTAATACGTTGGGGTTCGTATTATGTTCTTGATGTCATCGGAAAAGGACCCATCTTTAAATGTTTTTAATAAGTTTAACCTATATTGTAAACGCCGCTGTGTAAGGGAATCCCAGCCTAAATTTTCTAGCAAAGTAATTACGCTACTGCGTTGGTCATAACAATTTTTGACAAAGCTAGCCCCCCTCCGCTGAACTCGATCCAATTCCGAAATTAAATTTATCTCTTGAGGATCCCATATACTGGCAGCATACTCTAGGTGGGGCCTGACTAGGGCAAGAAAACATCGTTCCTTCACTTTTTCGTCACATTTACCCAGCACTCTTTTAACAAATCCCAATTTTTTATTAGCGCGACCGCATATTTCCCGTATGTGCTTTCCCCAGGACAGATCGTGAGTAATTGTTACACCCAAGTATTTAAAGGAATCTACCCTCGCGATTTCTGTTTGTTTCACTTTGTAACTAAATGGGGGGGTGTAACTCTTTTCCCAAAAATGTATTACTACGCATTTTTTTCAAATTTAATTCCAATTGCCATGTATCGCACCAAGTCTGGATTGCATTTAGGTCGTTAGCTAACGTGACTCTGTCATCACGACTTCGAATGCCCCCATAAATCACCGCATCGTCAGCAAAAAGACGGAGCCTGCTATTAACCACGGTGCTGAAACGGGTTACGACAGGCCTCCATCATAACTAGACAGTTTATACAGAATTGAAAAGCAAGAAAGAAAAATTGTGATATTACATGGACGTGCAACTCATCAACTGGGTCTTATCCTTCGTCCTATCTCGAATGGGTGACCCGACCAGGAGAAATTATTATTACTCCCGCTATCGAAGCCCTAGTGGCCATCGGGACGCACAAGCCCTCCCACTACGTTAAAGTCGTAGTTCAAAGGAGTTTCTTATCATTTATTGTGCCAGTATATACTTCTACGACGTTGGGATTAGGTGGAATAAATATTTGCTACGATTCGCTTTGATTTGAATACAGCATTACTTCAGTAACAGACATTCCATTGGAAACATGTTCACTTTGACTATGGCCACGATTGTAGGTAACAAGCGACGCTGATTTATAAGTTTGCTTTAATCTGAACAAATCATCATTAAAGCCCTACTCAATGCTATAGAAAATTTACCGAGAATCTAACATCCCTATAGCACAGCAAGTAATTGGTTTAAATTTTATAAAAAAAACGTGAAATTATCGATGGAACAAAAAGGTAGATCCGTAGCACCAGTCACCGCTCTTAAGGAATTAAACTTTAATGTCGTCGTGTCCAATATGAGAGAGGTTCGTCAAATAAAACTAAGGACTTTATTAATAAGAATAAAAAATATAATTAGGGACAATATTAGAAATAATGAGACTGATTGGGTGCATCTACACGGCAACAAGAAATTGCACATAAGACGTGGTTTCGCTGGGGTAGTTCCGTGAAAAGCGCTTTTTTGCGCTTGTATCGCAAAAGTTCTAATTTAAGTGTATTCCACATCCTCCTTATTCATCTACATCTATATAATACCCCGTATTCTGCCTCAGGGGCGAGTGGCGGTGGGTGTTAGGCCACCACCACCTACTGTTGGAACTTAGCTGATTTTGTTGTGCAAAGTGAGGAAATATATTTATGGTGTTTTTCATCTTCAGAAACAGGCGAATGCAAATTGAACGTACTTCAAAATTTTTCGCCTGCCACTGATGCAATAATTGATTCAAATCAATGGAATTCATATCATATATGCATTGCATATTATGGTAAAAATATTAAAAGAAATAATTTTTTGGATGATCAATACGAGATAAAAAGAATTATAATTCCTCTTTGGTGAACGGCTCTGGTATAAATCCCAGCGGTGCTACTTAAATGGTTTGACACAAATTATCGGAGAATCCGAGGTTTAACCCTGGTCTTGATATAAAATACCTGCAATTGACACTATCAATACTATATCGGTGAAATATTTTCCTGAGATAACAATCGGAAACATTGAAAAAAATATACACCCCTTGCGCTCTAATTGCTTGATGGCGGAATCATATTAATTCCGCTTTCATGTGCTCTGAAAAATTTTCATTGTTCCCGTGGCTCATTCCATTTTGGAAATGAATATCCGATTGAATCCTGGATGCTTGCCGAGAGGCCTGGTATCTAATCATTTAGCAATTTAAGCGGAATATTTCAAATCGTATTAACTTCCGCGAATGTGAAAGCATGCCACATGTATCGAAGAAATAAAAAGCCGATTATGCTCCCTATGAAGACTAAATTGACAGTGCTCCGATATTGTTTGTAGGGATTTCATGGTCGAAACGAGGTCGAGAGAATCTGCGGTTATGAATGGCGTACGATGAAGCTGAAACTAATGACTGACTATAAGTAAAACTGATATATTCCTCCCTCTTTTGTTTGTTGCCGTTATGTTAAATGCTGATTAAAAATGAAACCAAAATTGTTCATTTACTTTTCAAGAAAACTTAAAAAAATAATTAATGGTATCTCATTTCGTGTGATATTGTAAGGGAATACGTTTGTTGCGGTTGATTTTAGAACCCATTATTACTCGTAGTGGCTTAAGAATTTAATGATGTTTCTATTGTCCCAAATTATAGTGAGATTGGCCATATATAATTATATAAACCATATATTTTCAAATATATACCATTATATACAAATATTTACTATATATTCAAAAAATACTATGCGTAAAATCTACTGGAAAGCAAATAATGATTTATTGAACACATTGTGGGTAGGAGTGAATAAAAGGTAAAGGAACGTTGTTACCATGCTCTTGTAAGGCCTCAGTTGGAAAATGCATGTGTTCTATGGGATCTACCTGAAAAAGGCCTCATTCAGTAAATTGATAGGGTTCAACACAGGGCAGGGCCCCCGAAGATGTGTTAAAATGGCATTGGAACGCGTTCTCACAATCCACTGCTTAAATTTCCAAAGAAACTGCACGGAAATGCCGCGACAGTAACTTTTAACGGAGTCATCCGCTAATGTGCATTTCAATGCAATAACTTTCAGAGTGTAAAAATCATTCGCCTTGACTGGGATCCCAGTCAAGGCGGATGATTTTTACACTCTGAAATTGTTGCATTGCACTACTTAAATGTTCCCTGAGACAAAGTGGACGGATGTCCCTCAAATTTTCACGGAATTAAAATCCACATGACCTCCACTTCTCCCAGCTTCAATCTCTTATTCCACATTTCTCCAACCGCAACCACCCAAAGAATTGAAACTTCCTCCTTTTACTCTCCAGGTTTTTTGTCAGACAAACCGTTAGTGCGACTTGAAATTCTAAAAAACACCACATGCTTCCTCTTTTGCTAAGTTCTCTCCCTCTTTGAGCATCGTTAAGTGCACAACCACATTTTTCATCAGTAGGAACACTCAGCTTTGTCCCACAGAATCATTCGCATTCTTTGAAAATCCCATTGTAATACACACCTTTTCCCACAATCATTCCTCGGTTAACTGCTTTAGTGAATCAGCGATTGTAGCCCTCCCAGATCAGTAGGCAGCATTGAAGTGAAAGTCCTACGGTTGGCACATGTTTTGCGCAAAATGCTCACCTATCTATAACGCTCACCTCACGATAACTATCACTCTAGTTATCCCTGCTTCCCTTCAATTTCACCTCACATAAACCTATAATATCCCTATTTCCTCTTTCCATCTCTCGCTTAATATTCTCTAATTTTCATGTACTCAACTTTGTCCTAACAGTTCAAGCTCCTATTTTAACTAAATTGTTCTTCTTCCTCTGCGCCTTCTGTTCTACTGATGTCGGTTTTCTTGTGCAAGGGTTTCGTGAGATGACGATCGCGGAAGCTTAGCCTCTTCCGCTACCGGGCATGACACACGGCCGATTGGGCCAACTCCCGTAGTTTCCAGGACTCATATTCCCTATGCTGTCCATCATCATTTCCTTGGGAATAATAATTTAGGTGATTTGCTGTTGCCTTCCTCAATAGTGTTTTTATTGTGACACCATGACTCAATGGCCGCCCCACTGGGGTCAAATGCCTTTGCGGCTGCCTCACTGAGGAGCAGACGCACCGTGGATCACCTTTGATTGGTTCCTATCTTCGACCTCTCTGGCATTCGTGACCTTGCCAGGAGTAATAATCATTACTCCCGCCAGCACAGTCCCAGGTGTCATCGGAACGCACAAGCCCTTCCACCACGTCAAGGTTGTAGTCCATGGACATATACAGGTATATATACATATATACCTACATATATATATATACATACATATATATATATATATATATATATATATATATATATACACACACACAAATATATAAAAACACAGATGTAGATTTTTAGAATATAGAGACACAAAGAAAGGACACTCACAATTTGTTATTTTACGTTTCGACAGCACGGCTGTCGTCTTCAGAATATATATATATATATATATATATATATATATATATATATATATATATATATATATATATATATATATATATACATTCAAACACGAAATCCCGCCAAATATATATATATTTTGGAAAAAGAACGATCTTCGGCCACGACACAAATGTATAATAACTTTGATAAAATATTTGCAAAAAGGTAATATCTAGTACACACATCTACGCCTACGTATTGCCATGTATGTCCCCACAAGGGCCTGTGATAAGGATTAGATTGGCTGAGTTGTAATTATGAAAACCGTTTTGAGGATTTTACAAGTTTTTACTTCATTTTGGGGAATCTCTACACATTTGAGGATGTCAGAGGATTGAAATTTACATCCGCATAGCACCTCGTCAGCTGCCATAATGGCGTTTGAATCGGGATATCACAGCGCCAGCAATTTATACAGATATATTTATCTATGCACACACTTGAATAAATTTCAGTTAAACGTGCTACTTTCAGGAACACAAATACCTATACATTTGTAAGATCAAATGATTTGTTAAGCTTTACCAATGCATCAAATTTTATTTTTCAAATTAATTCAATTTTTCCGTCTGTTGGGAGTGATCATGTTTATTTGCGAATCGTGCGAGGAAAGAGCGATTGCTGGAATCTGCTTGTGACAGTGTACAACAAACTTATTTCACCCAGGTGGTCGAATTTGACTAAATTATCAGGTGGTATAAATTTTCCATCCACAAAAAAATATAGATGCCCTGTACTTTTTTTAAAAGCTTGTCTTCCTTCCACTCTTCGAGAATAAAGAATCTTCCCGTCTAAAGACACCAGCGTGCCTGTAACTCTGATATGCCTATCATGATAATTTTTAGCAGGTATAGAGTATACTCTTACAACCCCTCCTAATATATAATAATTTTTTTCTCACCTGAGTCCCAGGTATTTGCCGTGTATTCTAAATGCGGCTGAAATTAAGGAAAGTTCCATTTGCCTCTTACTTTTCATTGAAATATTCTAATGAAATGTTGACCAATCTAATGAAACCTAGATTCATTAAGGGTAACTTGTAAAATCTAATAATGCTCGTACTCCTTCTTTGTTCTAACAAAGTTCCAAGTGTATTTCTATTTTGATGTTTAATTTTGACCATCATTCATGGTACCACTCCGATATCTAATATAACTTGTTATTAAGTAGTTTTTTATCTGCTGGTGCCCAATTTTATCTGCAAATCACTGTTCCCCGCAAATAATCTAAGATTGCTGCTAAAGTGAGAGGCTATGTCGTTAATGTCAAAGAAGTTAATTTGGGAACGTAAAACACATCCCTGCGGCACCCGGTGAGCATTTTGCGCAAAACATGTGCCAACCGTAGGACTTTCACTTCAATGCTGCCTACTGATCTGGGAGGGCTACAATCACTGATTCACTAAAGCAGTTAACCGAGGAATGATTGTGGGAAACGGTGCGTATTACAATGGGATTTTCAAAGAATGCGAATGATTCTGTGGGACAAAGCTGAGTGTTCCTACTGATGAAAAATGTGGTTGTGCACTTAACGATGCTCAAAGAGGGAGAGAACTTAGCAAAAGAGGAAGCATGTGGTGTTTTTTAGAATTTGAAGTCGCACTAACGGTTTGTCTGACAAAAAAACCTGGAGAGTAAAAGGAGGAAGTTTCAATTCTTTGGGTGGTTGCGGTTGGAGAAATGTGGAATAAGAGGGAGAAGCTGGGAGGAGTGGTATATCCTATTTTACACGATAGTGAAGATACCTCATTCTTGCTGCTTCAATGCCCTCTTGCGTACAGACGACCCGCCAATCTCAGAAACATCCTGAGATCCAACAACCCTTTGGAGCCCCTTGACATATTTCCTCATCTTTCCCTACTTGCAACCGCCCCCGATGTAAAACATGTGTGCTTTTCAGATCTGCTCCTCTCTCCCCACATCGCCTTATTACCACCTCACCTCGGTCCTACGCTAACTGCGTCGAAAAACGTTGTCTACCTTTTGTCATGGAAACATGCATTGCATTTTACATAGGCGAATGTATTACCCCCTTATCCATTCGGGTGAACAATCATCGCTACTCCTGTTATTCTGCCCCACTTTCGTCTCCTCCATAGTCTCACCACCTTTCCTTCGACTACTCCCCCCTAACCATGCTGGAATCCCTACCCAGTTCAACCACCAATATGGTAGTCCAGGGGGTAGAGCGTTGGACAACTGACCGGAGGGCCCGGGTTAGATTCCCAGGAAAGCCACTATTGGCACCTGCAGCTCCAAGCTATGTGCTTCTTCGGGTACCAGAACTTCCTGGGAAACCGTAACCGATACAGGGAAAGGACCCCTTTTTTAGGAGGGAATTTCACATGCCGTCGGGCTTAGTACTGGGTGAACTCTATCTACCATCACCTACCAAACCGACCTTCGAGTTGATAAGTGTGTTTAAAGTTTTTTAATGAATTTATTGTTCCTTAAAACTTTCGTTGAAATAGTTTAACCATATGTCAACAATTTTATAACATTTTTACTTTTTAGAATATGTTGAACCGATTAAAAATATTTTAAAATCACTTTATCCTTTTTTTCTTTTATTAACACGCCATATATATGTTTAATCAAGATTTTGGTCACCATTAATCTTATTTTTTCGTAAAGTATATTTCCTTTGGAATAATTTAGTATTTAAAATAGTCAAAGCTCGTATATTAGAGACCTTTTGATATAAATAGCCGTTGCGACACTTCATAAAATTCTCCTGTCAAAATGGAAGAACGTAATTCATTTCTCGTTTGATCCCGAAAATGTAAACCTTTCATTCAACAAATGAAACACTGAAAACTAGCAAGCCTTACCACCACGATACGCAACACACAACCACCTTTATACCGCCTACTCCTGGTGAGCCTCGTATCGGCGTTGTTCCCAGGGGTACTCCATTTGCATCCGTTCACTCTGAGATTCCGAATTGAAACTATAGGGCCAGTTAATGGAAGACGGAACCTCCGAGAGGTGAGCGAATTTCATTTGCTTGCCCTGCCAGCTCCCACATCCGTTCGGTGTCAAATTATTCATTCGGAAGTGGCACCTCCTCCCGCGATTGGTGCTCGGAGGGAACCAGCGGCGGCGAAAAGAATAAAGCGATCGTGGCTCACGGATGCCCAGCGTCAATGCGATTTGATTACTTTAAAAATATAGCAGTAAATCCATCCCCCATCTTCATCGGCTCTGGAGTCAAGGGAGGGTGGCAATCTATATCGCATTCGAGTTCGATGGATCCTAGTGGGGGTATTAAATATTTATTAGGTATTGATCCGGATGTCCCGAATGTTTCTGTGTGGGTGCTTACTGGTTAGCGATGGGTCATACAAGGAAGCTTTAGATCACGGAAATCGGCTCTTTGGAGTGAATTTCGATCAGATGAGCATTCATAGCAAGGCGGCATGTACTCACTTACCGTTACCTACGACTAGAGTAAGAGAAAGTTACGTGAATTTGCCTTTCTAACACTGCCGCTGGTTTAGATTGGCAATTCTGTCTATACATATAATTCAATGGTAAATATTTAATCATTAAAAATAATGTCTCTATGGTGATCAGTCATTCATTCTGCACGTTTCATGCAGTCGCTCGCGATACACTGATTTCAGTGATTGGTGATTGATTAAAAAGCTTCTTAAAGGAATATGTTTTTATGAGGCTAAGGCCGGCTCAAGTATTTCTCGACTTTCGATTTTACACGCCCGTTTAAAACTTACGCATCCATTTAAAACCTTCGTCATTTTCTATTACCAGGATCATAAAGAATATCCTCAGAAATATGGACACGTTGTGAAGGAAGAATTTATTCTTACTCTGGAAATAATTATTTATTTACTTTTGGGCAACTCTGGTGACCCTATTTGTGCAAAGGTATCTACGAATGACCTTTTTGTCTGAAATTGAATTTAAAAAGTGGTTAATGATCAGAATTACTAGTCACCAATGTTCGAAGAAGGCTCAAAACCAAGCAAGTGGAAGAGGTAAATATTTAAGTCCTGAATAAAGGATATGGCATCATTGTTGATGCTGTCCTGTGGCAATTTGCGCGTTGGAATTAATCAAATGTATTTTTTGATCAAATAAAATCGCATTTACTAATTTTCTTCTTCTCCTAAAATTGCAGAATGCTATTTCTAAAACGACACAGTTACGTTTCATGGGATAATTCTTTTCTGAATATATTCTGCCCGTAGGATATTTTGCCATGAGTGTCGAGAGATGTTATAACGATGTACATTTATGAAATACCCCACACGCTGCCGCAAGGCCGGGTGGTGAAATATTCCCGAGAAATTGCGAACAAATTTTCATTCACATGGATATATATATATATATATATATATATATATAAGGAAAAGGATAGGAACAGTTATAAAATATATATATTCTGAATAAATATTTGTTCGTCAATTAGCGGGTTTTCGTATTTGAATGTGTATTTGCCCAACGTAGCTTTTTTCCCTCTCCTGGCAATTTGTGCCACTAAACTCGTCGTTCCTGTCCTTTATGACGTAGGATTTCCCTACTCTCCTTCCCTCTTGTGTCCACATAATTTTCTCCTTTAGTGGGTGAACCAGCTTCCAAACGCCATCTCCTGGCCAAAGAGTTGGGACGCGTGGGTGTATAAACCTCCCACAGATTTCAGAGTAATTCATCTTTCCTCGATAGCCCAAGTGTTTAGAGAATCAGCTTGCTAATTCGAAATATCCGAGTCTATAGTCCCGGTAGAAGAAATCTTTTCGAACTTGTAATCTTCTCGATTCCGCCTTCCCCACCACTTTTGTGTTTGTATTATATATGTGTTCCTTTCTTTTATATGTTTTCCTTTTCCTTATACTCAGCAATGATGTGGAGAATGGGGGTGAGAATTATATACGAATAAAAATATACCGTAAAAACATTACTAAACAATAGAAATGAGAACCAAACATTACCTATTTAGACACTCGGAAGCGTTCGCATAAGCGTCGCGGAGGAAGTAAAATATTTGGGGGTCACCATTGCATCAGACCTTTCTTGGAGAAAACATATACGCACGATTTGTGCAGACGCGCTAAAAAACTGACAATCGTCAAAGGTAAAGTCGTAAGATGTAGCGACGAAAAAGTGAAGCACAAGTGCTATTTTTCTTAACTAGGGCCTCACATTGAGTGTGCGGCGAGCGTTTCAGATCCATTTCATAAACATTGATTACAGAATTGAATAGGGTACAGAGAAAGGCCGACATGTTTGCGAAAAATTCGGACGAAAGGACAAAATGTGTCTCACGCTCAATAAATAATCTTGGGCGGGAACCTTTGGATGTAAGAGCCTTTGGTCCTTTTGGTTAGCTGACGATTCGTTAAATATTTTTCCTATGTCTGTTTGAAAGTCATTCTTACACCGATAGTAAATGTTTTTTCTATTGTGAAACCAATTATCTTCGTTCAAATAAAAGATCTTATTAACTAACCGTAATGCCATTGTTGTTCGTGGCTTTCCTGTTTTTTCCTGCTGGAAATTCATGTCCTTATACCGTTTTAGTTTAAACGTTAGATATATTTTGTTGTTGTTTCAGTTCCAGCGTCGTTCTTTTTCGTAACGAGTTAATGGTCAGTTTTCCCAAAATGATCGATTAAGTTTTTGCAGTTCCCTTTATTGATAAAGTATACCTTTCGTCTGGGTTTTGCAATTATTGACATAAAGCATGCATTTTGGTAACAATAGCTTTGTGACCACTTATTTCTTCGGTTTTATCCAAATGGGTGACCATTTCGGGTTTGATAACCAAACAAAGAATTCTACCCTTGTTTTTGTTCTTATTATTTGGTACAATGAGTGGTTGGTGAGCGTATTAAATTTTGCCCTGCATGGTTTTCGGTTTCTCACTGCGGTAACAATATGGTGGTTTTCTCACCCTCTAGGGGAAGGTTTGGATTACACACAAAAAACAATGATATTTTGTTTTCTATCGGCTGAAATGCGATACTTGGTAATCGAAGACGTGCGAAATGTCTAAAGGGAAATAACTTATCCAGTTAAATGAGATAAATTTCATATTTTTCTAGGTTATTATCCGAGGAATAGGCCAAATTATCTCAATCTCATCGTCAAATTTAGCCAAAGACTTTATGGTATTTTTCCCGGCAATAGATGCTCCTCTTCCGTTCCTGTGCCCCCTTCCTTGTCAGCAAATGCTGTAAACTAAATTGAAATCTTCACTACCCTTTAGTCCCCTGTTAACCAGATTTCTATTCTCTTAACTAGTTCAGCATATAAAATTTGAAATATTCCTGAAATAAAAATACCAATGCATCTTTGCCCTGTTTTTTTATTCGGAAAAACTAGTTTTGATTGATCGGCCTCATCCTCCGGTACCCAGGAATATTTGAAATATTCATTAGACTTAAGCTCTTTTTTAAATTACTACAACAGTTCCACATTATTATGTTGATCTGTGGGAATTTTACTTCCTTTTCCTTTTACTTGTTGAAAGTTTATTTTGCAGTAATTTAAATATATATATATATATATATAAATATTTGTATATATATATATATATATATATATATATATATATATATATAATATATCGATGATGTAGAAGCACCAATGGAGCAGCATAACATTTGGACGGCACAATATAACACAAAAATAACATAGATAACACGTAAAAGTGCACTCAAATTTCAGAATATTTAAGAATGTGGCCTTCTTTGTTGAATTCCTCAAGAAACTGACATGAAAACAAATCTCAAAAATTAGCAGAATAAATCTGGGGAAGAAATGCATTGCTGATCAAATACAAATTACTAAAATTCTTCATAAAAACACCCTTACATATCAACACACCAATGCCAGGGCCTCCAACTGATGAGGGGGTTCAGGATGCTGCGGTGGCTAACGACCTGGCCTCCCTCTCAGAGGGCTCGGGATCGAATCCCAGCGGCGGTAGATAATTTTCAGTGGTATCTCGATCCCTACTTGAGGTGCTTTGTAGGGAGAATTATAAGTGAGTACGCCGTCCTTCGGATGGGACGTTAAGCTGCGGATCCCTTGGCACCTTTTGATAAGAGTAGGATAATGCCGACGCCGGGTTTCTCTCCACCCTTCATCACTTTCTGTCATCCCAAATGGCGCAAATGACTTCAGCTGTCGGTCTCTTCCCCTAAAAATCACTACTCCGCCAGTTGTTTTCTGCTTCCTGTAAAGCGACGTTCACTAAACCCACGTTCAAGCACCTCGTCATGGCCACTTTGACATAATCCAGTGGTCCAAATTGGTAATTTCAGGGGTTATACTTGGTTCGCACTCAAGAACCCATGTTTCGTCACCAGTAACCATCTATACTAAAAAGTTCTGGCCACATTCACAGTGGTTCAAAAAATCCAAGGCAATATTGTCACACAAGCAGTCTCCTGGCCTTAGGCACACCTTTCAAAGGGCTAAATCTTCTGTTAGAATGAAATGCACTCTGGTTTTCTGAATAATATACTCTTCTGCTAATATCCTGACGTTTGGTGGTCAATCAGAATTAAGTATCTGCCTCATTTTTTGCACTTCTTCATAGCACTGTGTTGTTGATAGATGTACCGGGCATTCCTCATCGTCAACCTCCTGGTTAGCCTCCCATAACATCCTGTGCATGCAAAAAAACCTTTTTTGGGACATTTTTCCATCTCCATAAGCATCCTTAACCATGGTCATGGTATCCGAAACCAATAATTCTAAGCTTGATACACAATTTTATCGCATGTAATTTCTTCATGGAGAGTGGCATAGTGAATTCGTGACGTGACCTCAAACAGGGTCTAGTCTAGCAGCAATCTGCACATTGTCAATAGCCACAGTTTACTGACGTCGGTTGCGTTGCTTTCGCCAGATCTGTCATTTCCTATCCCACCACAAATCCCCCCACTCCAGCCGTCTGCACTGGTAGCAAAAATTCATCATACTTATTCTTTGGACAGACCAGAAAATCCTCTCTGAAATAACAAATGTACTGAGCGGACTCCTTTCGTTCGCATACCTTACGCGCTACCTTCTTCTGTGGCTCGTTCCTATGATGAAATATTGAGCGGTTGAGAGGCTCTGGACATTTACACCTACAAAATACCCCGCAAGCCGCCGCAAGGGAGTGTTGCGGGGATGTTAGATCACACCCGTTAAATAGAAGAAACACATGTAAATCCAACATATTTATGCAAACCTTCAAGCACAGTGGCGTATAAATTCATGCGAAAAGCTTTCTAATTTTCACGCACGCAAATACATATTATATTAACTAACATACGCATGCACCTTAGAATGTAGTAAAAATCTATCCAATGACGTGCAAATTAGGATTGAGAAATAAGAAGGGGAAACTCCACTGCCAAATAGATATGTAATTCATGGTCCCCGCCCCCAAAGACAGGTAGTGAATGCGAATCACCGCTGCAGGCAGCGGAGGCGTCCCCCCCACAGAGAGAGAGAGGCGAGAGATGGAAGGAGAAGTTAGAAAGCAAACAAAGCATGGCAAGTAATACTATAGCGAGCACTAAGTTCATTAAATAACACTCCCATGTGGTATTGTGGGAAGGGTTTAGCCAACAAAACACAAGAGATTAGTGGAAATGCCTGTATTGGAATAAAACTAATTATTACCTAGAAGCTGGACGCTGTGGTTGGCAAATGGGATTTTAGCGATCTATAACCCTACAGTTACTTACCGTATTGTTCGTGGCAAGAAGGATTTCCTGAGTCTGCCAGTTCTGGCATCCTGTATTTCCCGAATATTATACACATGTTCTAAGCGACCAACGTATAGTATATTGGTCGCCTAGATTATGAATATAGAATTAAACGATCCTCATCCCCATATACATGTGTTTCCTGATAAATTATCATTTATCATGACACTCGTATCATTCAACAAGCTTAAGGCATCATTATGAGAAGACCGTGATCACACACCACTAATGGAGTCAGAGTTTGATTTTGACAAATGTATATTTCATTCTACATCTGTATAATAACCCGCAAGCCGCTGCAAGGGTCAGTGGCGCGGGGTATTCAGTCATCACCCGTAAAAGAGAACAAAACCAAATGGAAAAACCACCAACACATTCATTCAGATCTATACCCACAGTGGCCCGTATGTTTAGTAATTATATCTACCTGTTTGCACTTTTACTAATTGCGTGCTTTTTGTTGTCGTATTCCTTCGAACTTGGGACTGTCATTTAATGACTGTAGTACTCAGTATAATATTTCCTGCTAGTTTTTTGTTGTTTTCAAGCTTCCCCTTCCATCCCTCCTCTCCTTGTGGGGGGGATGCCTCCGCTGCCTACAATGGTGTCACGTTCCCTATCTGTCACTCTTAAGCACGGATACCATAAGTTGCACGTCTATGTAATAGTAGAACTTCCATATCTTATTTTTCAATTCTGTATAATCTGTCTCGTTATGATAGAGTAGTGTCATATAAATAGTTGTCGTTCTGTCTATTCCATTTTTTTGCAAAAGATATTACTCATTTATTAAGTGAATTAACCCTTGTTTTGAAATAAGTTTTCCTCCAGCATGTAAACAAATTTGCTCGTTATTTTATAGGTTTGTACTGAATATTATTCCCTTTTCCTTTCCTATTCCATATGCCTCTTAATCACTGACCCTTCTTACGTGACGCTTACACCCCCTGCCACACATATTTTTAATGCATCGCGGGGTATTTATGCCGATGTGGAACACTAAGATCAGCGCTATCCACCCATTAAGGTTCGGGGCCAGCTCCTTTTCTTTCTACCACCAATACGTTCCCTCTAGCAAGTCCAATGATGGGTCATGATTAGCATTAGCATGTCCATTAGCATGTCCTATCGTGATAAATGAAATGCATTAAGTTAATACCATTTCCGACAGATTTTGACCCACGGAGAACAGTGTTACGCATTTATTTGCCCTATCACGAATCAATGGGACTGATTCACCATAGCCGTGATTGCACATTTGCCTGCAAAGGAGTGTTGGTGATAGAAAGTGACAACGCGCGGTAAAAAAAACACGAACCCGTCCCTGGCTTAAACTGCCAAGCATGTTTGAGTGAGGTTGCCCAAGGGCATCGGAGTAAATTAGTAAAAACATTGTAATCCCTTTGAGTTACTGTTAGTGGTTCTAAGGTACAGGGTGCGGCAACATAGCTTCCTTTTCTGAAAGCGTTTTGCGTTTGAAAATAGGAAGTTATGCTGCCTCAACCTGTACCTGAGATTTGGACTTAGGAGCCTCATGTGAATAGCTTGAATCTCCAAACCAATGGTACACCAAATCTCTAAACGATATTTACATATTTACATTTAAAACAATCATAGAACCCGTCGCCTGGAAATCGCAGGAACCTTGTCCGAATCTCAGGCACCAGCGAACATTTCTCGCACATTTCCGAGCAATCAGTGCATGACTACCGTAAAGTTACCGTCGTCGTATTTAATCCTAAGTTAATTTGAGCTGACGGAACGAAGTGCACTGTACTGAGCAATTTCAATTTACCAAGTATGAAGTCGTAACGTAGTAGGCTACCGTGGTGCCGCGGATCCGTTCGTCAAGGAACCGTCGAGGATGGTCTTGTTCCCCCGAGTTCACGTGTGTTAGCGGTGACCAACCTGTGCGGCCAACTTGCTGCATGGAGTCACACGACGCGTCTATTTTCCTCGCCGGAGTCATTTTTCACTCTCCACGCCACTCTCGACTCCGCACCCCTCCCTCGGAATCCGACCCTCCCTCCGAACACACCTCCTTCCCCTCACCAACTTTCCGTCGCAGCAACGGTCCCATTAGCTTTGTAAAGGGACTCAAGAGAGCGAGTAGCAAAAGGGTGACCACGAGTCAAGGGAAAGGCCTCACCCTCACTCTCTTCTCATGGTCTATCTTTTCCCACCGACGTTAAAAGCTTCGCGGTAGCCTAGTTGGAGCCCGACCAACCTTCGCGGCTGACTCCTTTGAGGTACTTGCCACGGTGTGTGGAGAGTGACTGAGGAGGAGGGGGGTGTGGTATGTGGTTGGCGGGGGTGGGGCGGCGGGAAGTGCGGTGGGTGGTCGTGGGGGGATCGGGTGGGTGTTGGTAGACAGGGTGCTTTCACTCTTCGTCCTCTCCCCTACACGCGACGACTCACCGCGGAATGGCAGGGGGTACTGAGGGAAAGAGGAGGTGGTTGGTTGGGAAAGGGTTTGTTCATTCCGCTGTTTGCGGATATTCTTTCGTGCCGGGGTCCACGCAGATTCTTTGACAACTCTTCCCCACTCCTGAGCGCCTCGTTATCGGGCAGCCGCACGCTTAGGCACGCGCCCCTCGTAGCCCCTCCTCGCCCCTCTCATATACTTCGTCCACCGTAACCCCCTCCGCTTCACGCCCCCTCCCCTCGGAATTAATTCAGAGTTTGCACTCAATGCGGACGCTAAACTAAGCTCCTTGTCTTCAAATGAATGTCAGGCTGACCTTATGCCTTTAAATTCTTCCATTCTCTTTCTCTCTCTTCCCCATGCGCCGTGTCCCCCCACAAAACTCTCCTCGCAACCCTCCATTCCGTTTCCTTCACTTGTCCTTCCTCCCCTACCCTTCGGTGCCCTTTTCCTTTTCCACACTTGTGCTCACGACGGGATGGCCATACATTCCTTCCCGTACGCTTGCTCACGTCCAGTGCTCACGTCAACTCGAAGGCCGGGAATCGCTGGCGGGCCCTCCGGACGCTGTTCGATTGGAGCTCAAGTGACGATCACTCGATGAACAATGGCTGTCTATAACACCGTCATCTCTCTATGGGGATAGTAAGCCACTGTTAATTTTGTGAAATCCCCTGGAATGAACTAATTGTATGAAACTCATTTTACCAAAACGATGACGATGGAGTGTTACAATATTTTGAACAAGATTTAAATAATGAAACAAAAGAAAGATGGGAAAATTGGGTTTATCCTCCTTCCTTTGTGGTTAGTATTAATTCAACTCGCTATACATGTAGCTTTAGTCAAATGGATCCTAATACTATGTTATCCGCTAATCTCTCCATTACTTCATTGTTTCCTACTGATATTACATCCAGGAAATTCTGTCCTGTCTCATTTGTCATACACCTCTCTGGAGCAGATCTCTTTAGCGGGGGTATTATAAATTTTAATTTGGCCGAAGATAGGAGAGATCAAAAATATAAGATTAGAGATAGCAACTGCAGAATCGACTGATAAAAGATATTACTCAATCCAAGACAGATGAGGGGTCTGAACACCTGCAAACAACCTTGCCAAGGATATCAGTTTTCTCTATCATTTTATGTAATCTATTATGTTACAATTATTACATCTAACGCTTACTTTACTCCTCTTCTTGTTATTAGCTGCTCTCCCCATATTTGACGATCAGGGTTTTACACTTATTAGACTATGTACCCGTAATTAAAATTTGCTTCACTATTGAAACCAATCTACTTGCTTATTTGTAACTAACAATCGAGGAATTAAATTTTTGATGCTGCATACTGAGTGTTGTAAAACACCCTTCACGACACGCCTTATTAGTGGCTCGCAAGGTAAACGTTTGAAGTAGAAGTGCACAATTAACTAGGGTAGGTATACCATGTTTTTCGACAAAATCGACGACGAATATGTTAAGCCATTTACAACCCCGAAAACCACCGCCAGAGCATGTGACCGGGGGTGTGCATTTCTTAAACAATAGAGAGCACAACCAAACTTAACTAACTTACAACACTCGGAGATGCGCGGAAAGGTGTCGTGGATGAAGTAAAATACTTGGGGGTCACCATTTCATCGGATCCTTCTTGTGGAAAAAATATGCACACGAGTTTTGGCGGAGCGCTAAAAAAGTTGGCATTCGTGAAACATATAGTTGGAAGGTGCTGCGTTGAAAATTGAAGGAAACGTACTATCCATCTCCAGTGAGGCCACACATTGAGTTTATGGCGAGAACTTGGGATCCTTTTAAAAAAACATTGGGTAAAGAATTGTATAGGGTGCAAGGAAAGGCCAATATCTTCGTAAAAAAACTCATACCCAAGGTCACAAAGCGTCACACGTTTAATACAGAACCTGTGGTGGGAACCTTTAGAAGATACGCGAAGACTCAAGACTAGATTAAACATATTACAAAGTCATAAAGCGTTTGGTTTTGTATCCGAAACTGGAGATATAATTAGGTCCCCTGATTTCATCGGCCAGGATGACAATTGCTGCTAAATTCGAGAGTTAGATTGTCAAACTGATAAATTCAAGTATTCGTTTTCCCCTCGCACTATTGGTGACAACAATATAAGGGAGATTGCCTACGAAAATAATAGGTACACGCTGTCGAAAAAGGGGGTTAAGGATTAATTTCTCGCAAAACACTCAAAAACACTCACAAATTCCGGGGTCCTAACACCATCCACCATGCGGCCTTGAGCCAGGTGGGGTGGAGGTGGGGTGGAGGTGGTATAAAAGTGCATTGCATTTGTTAATTGTGGGTCCGAAATACGTAGAAACTAATTGGTAAGTGTGAGAATTGCATGTGTGGCTGGCCACTTTTAACTTACCTCATTCTCTCTCTGGCCCTCAACCTGAGCGGACCTGCCTACTGAGCGCTCCTGATAACCGCTTTGACCCACCAGAAGTTATCTGTCTGCCAGCTTGATTCTTGGGGCTTTTGGTTTTAGTGAAGTGTCAACGTATACATTGCTTCGTTTTTATAGTTTCGTTTTGTGTGTGGTTTGTTAACCGTAATGTGTGGTATTAGTAGTAACTTATTTTAGTGGATTGTGGTGGTTTTTGTCCTTCGACTCTGATTGGTGATCGGTGAGTGCTTTCCTTTTTTCTACTATCTTTTTTTTGTCCTCTGAAAACCAGACCTTACTCAAAAATCGTTTTTTCCAGTAGGGATTCATATTCCATTCCAAAGCGTAACTTATTGATTGAGCTTAATTTAGCTAACCCCTCTTAGATATTTTAGCATAGTGTGTACAGGTTAGCTTTTGTTGGGAACTCGGTGGTTAATTTAGGATGACTTCATCTGCGTCCCATGTTGCCGTCCTCGAAGGCACTGGCGAATGCGTGGCTTTAAGGGCTCGTATCGTCATGCTGGAGAGGATGGCGCGGGAGTTTCGATCGGAGTTCGCCGGAGGGAGGGCTCCCCTCCCTAACGGTGCTGTGAGGATTGGACTCTGCGGAGGCAGATACCATCCAGTCTCCAACAGGTACCAGGTGCTGTCGGATGACAGCACCACCGTACCTGCAGCCTCTACCCCTACTCCGAGGGCACTGCCTAGGATAAGGCATCAGAGGTCGGGAAGGGAGGGAACCGTTATATTAGGCAGTTCCAATGTCCGGCGTATAATGAATCCGCTGCGCCGCAGAGTCCAACAGGAGGGAGGTGTTAGATTCTACGAGGGTCATCCGGAAAGTAGTACCCGTTCGTGCCGCATGAAGTGCTGACGACGCGAGTAGCCGCTGGACGAGGTCAGATAGCTTCAGTGGCTTGTCTGCCTTCTCTGAGCCAAGTTGCGTGACGCTAGCATTGCCTGTGTTGTTTCTGTGATTGTTTACAATGTTTAAAAAAATTGAGAACGCCGCCAGTTGTGAAGTGAGGGCAGTGATTAAATTCCTCAATGCAAGAAACGTTCGCCCATGTGATATTCATCGCCAATTAAAGGAGGTGTATGGAGACAATGTAATGGACGAGTCGTCTGTTCGGCGGTGGTGTCGCAACTTCAACATGGGGAGGGGGAACACACACGACGATGAGCGTTCGGGGAGACCGTCTGTCATTACAGACCAACTGGTGAGCTCAGTTGACGAATTCGTGAGGAACGATCGGCGCGTCACAATTGATGACATCTGTGAGCATTTTCCCAATGTTTCTCGAACAATTGTTCATGAAATTGTTAAACACCATCTGCATTATGCAAAAATTTGTGCAAGATGGGTCCCTCGCGTATCTCAATGAGCTGGCGGCGAAGGACTATGCAGCAGGAATACAGAAACTTGTCACACGTTATGACAAATGCCTTAATTTGCTTGGAGATTATGTTGAGAAGTAGTTTAAAGTATCCTCTTTCAAATAAAATTTTTTATGTTTGTTAATATTTACTTTTGTGTCTTTATTTCACGAACGGGTACTACTTTCCGGATGACCCTCGTAGCTGTCCTGGTGTACACCAGGCGGCGGGATACCCTAATCGACTTGCGGCAGCTAGCGGAGTGTTATGTAGATTTAGATGTGGATGCATTCGGGGGTGAAACGAGTCGGGCTGAGTTGAAGGTCCCAATTAAAGTAAGTATATACTATATATTATTGTGCGGCGTATAGACCGTGCAAGGCTCGTTTGGAGCAGATATGACGGTTTGAACCAGAGATTGCTGGGATTTTGCCGGGAAATCGGAGCGGACTTCGTTGATCTGAGGCCTGTCCTCTCATCGTGTCAGGTACCCCTTAATCGCTCCGGGGTCTATTATACTGCAGAGGCATCATAGTTTGTAGCGCGTCGGTTACACGAACACGTTTCGAGGGTTTAGAATAGTTGGTAGGCAAGACTGTAGGACATATATTGGGATAAATAAAGTAGAATCCAACGTTTTTTGCCAATTCAGATTAGGTTATGCTTCTCAACTCCCCAAAAAAATTGAAAAAACAAACACTTGCGTTAAAACAACATATAACCCACGTAAATTGAACAAAATATGGGCCTCTAAATATATAAAAGATAGCAATGCGAGTGAATGTAATTCTTTTGCCTATGCCTTTTGCCTTTTTAGAGAGAAGATTCAATGCAAGATTGAAATTATTAAATAAATTCAGATCCGCATGTTTCATCACCGGGGTCTCGAAAATTATTCGTACTCCTACATACATTGGTCGCTTGGATCATGCATATAAAATTCGGGAAATAGATGCCAGAACTGGCCGACTCAAGGACTCCTTCTTCCCACGGACAATACGGGATAGCAACTGCAGGGTTATAGATAGCAAAAATTCCACTTGCCACCCTCAGCCTCTAAAAAATAATTAGTTTTATTTAAATGAATGCTCTTCCACTAACCTTATGTGTTTTGCTTTAATAACCCATTCTTTCCGAATGACCTCATTCGTGTTCTGTTCATCTGTTTTTAAGTTTCCCTTTCAGTCCCTCGTCCCTCTCCGCAGGGGGAAATTCCTGCTACCTGCAACGATGGGTCGCATTCCCTGCCTTTTACAGACTCTTTGTGGGGTAGATTGTTGTGTGGTGCATTTTCATGTGGTAGTGATGTTTCAATTTCTTGCTTGTTGTGTCCTGGCTTCCGTGTTGTAGGATGGCGTTCGTGCTGCATCATGGGGGCAGTTTTTTTTTGTTGGTTTGCGGTAATAGTGGTTGCATGAGTGTTGGATGAAGGGATTTTTGCATGAGTGTGTGCGCTGCTGTGGGTGTAATTTTCCGTGTTGTTTTTTTTGCATGTGGTATTTTTCCTTTTTACGGTTGGTGACCTAACACCCCCCGCCACAGGCCCTTGCGGTTGCTTGCGGGGTATTATGTAGATGTAGATGGGGTGCAGTTTTTAGTTGTTTTGCGGTATGTGTTTGCATGAGTATTGGATGAAGGGATTTTTGCATGAGTGTGTGCGCTGCTGTGGGTGTAATTGTCCGTGGTGTTTTTTTGCATGTGGTATTTTTCCTTTTTACGGTTGGTGACCTAACACCCCCCGCCACACGCCCTTGCGGCGGCTTGCGGGGTTTTATGTAGATGTAGATGTAGATGCCTCTGTTAACCACGAATCGTCTCAAAACAGTTTTGTTAGCGTACATAAAACCGAAAAAAAGAAGTAATTGACCAAACTAAAATTATAACATTAAACTGCCGTAGCATTAGAAACAAAACATCGAATATTGAACATATTTTTGTCAGTACAGACGCAGACATAGTAGTTGGAACGAAAAGTTGGCTCACCGGAGATATAGCAATCAATGAGGTTTTTCCAAACGGTTTCACAATTTACAGAAGGGACAGACCAAATAGATTGGGTCAGGGAGTATTCATTGCAGTAAAGTTACATCTTTCATGTTTTTTTGTGGATGTATGATTTTGTGGTTTTTCCATGCGGTTTTTTTTCTTTTCTAAATAACGGGTGGTGTCCTAACACCCCCTGCCTCACGCCCTTGCGGCGGCTTGCGGGGAATTAAGTAGATGTAGCAGTTATTCTTAGTGGTGTATAGCTGTTTATGTCCCGCTACTCCGATTGGTTATTGGTGAGTGGAAATTTGTTTCATTTGATTGAAGGGTTACCCATTTTAAAAGTTGCACTACATAGCTGTTAACTTAGCATGATTTAGCATCCCATGACTTCATACTCGAAAACAGTGGTGAATGCGCGGTTCTATGGGCCCGTATCGTCATGTCGGTGAGAAGGGTGAGGGAACTCCGTTCAAAAATCGACAGCAGGAGGGCTTCTCTCTAGAGTCTAAGTATCAAGTTAGTATCAAAGAACACAAGGCACCTGGTCCGGAAGAAATACCTGCTAGAATATTAAAGGAATTAGCTGAAGACATTGTCCCGTTTTTACATATTGTTTTTCTAAAATCGATAGAAGATGGCTCAGTGCCTCGCGACTGGAAGCTAGCCCATATAACTCCCATCTATAAAGGCGGCGATAGGGATAAACCAACCAATTACCGACCCATTTCTTTAACATCGATCTCTTGCAAAATATTGGAACACATTATTGTCACTAACATTATGAGATTTCTTGATAGTAGGAAAATACTAATCCACAACCAGCACGGATTTAGGAAAAGCAGATCTTGCGAAACACAACTTGGTCTCTTCATTCACGATATACTTAGATCGGGAGAAAACAACACACAAGTCGATGCAGTATTCCTGGATTTCAAAAAAGCCTTCAACAAAGTCCCACACAATAAATTGTTACATAAACTTAAATACTATGGGATCAATAAAAAAATAATTAATTGGATTAGAGACTTCTTGTCAAACCGCAAACAAATAGTAGTCATAGATGGGTTGTGCTCAACCGATAGAGATGTAACTTCGGGCGTCCCCCAGGGAAGTGTAATAGGGCCTCTTCTGTTCTTAGTATACATAAATGACTTAATAACACACGTTAGTAGCAATCTAAGGTTATTTGCTGACGACACGGTGATATACAGGGAAATAAGGAGCCAACTAGATCGCGAGCTACTCTCTAGAGACTTAGACAATATCTCGGAATGGTGCAATAAATGGGGATTAACACTTAATAAAGATAAATGCGCAGTTTTGAAATTTTGGAATAAAGGAAGCGAGGAAAAGGATATAAACTACAAAATAGAGGGTTCAGCATTGACTACGGCCAATCAGGTTAAATATTTGGGGGTTGTTCTAACACCACACCTTTCATGGGGAGCACATATCAGGACAATATGTGGATCAGCTTTAAAGAAACTTGGCTTCATTAAACGGGTGGTGGGGAAATGTAATGAAAAAGTTAAAGAGAGGTGGTATTTTGCTCTAGTTAGACCTCATTTGGAATATGCCGCAAGTATTTGGGATCCTTGGGAGAAAATTTGGCAAAAAGAATTAGATAAAGTCCAGAGAAAATCCGCTAGATTCGTTAAAAATTGTTATTATAAGAACACAAGTGTGACAGGTCTCTTAGGGGATTTAGGCTGGGAACCACTTGAAGTGCGGAAAGAACAAGCGAAGCTTAGACTTTTAGAAAGGTTCAGAACAAACGAGTTTAACTATGACACCGAAGGAATTATAATGGCCCCACACTACTTAGGTAGATCAGACCACAAAGATAAACTAAGGGAGATAGATTCCAGGACAGATAGGTACAAATACTCATTCTTTCCCCGAACAATCAGAAATCATAATAGTAAGAAACCGAAGTCACTTTAGAAATATTAAAAACGTTGAATTTACCAGTCGTAACAAAATTAAACACTATGGAGATGTTAGGTATACTTTCAGGTGCATGTGTATGTAAGGTGTAGATTGAGTGTTTGCATGTGTGTGGGGTGTAAGTGTTCATGCATGAATTTATGCCAAGTTTTTTTTTTTGGATATATGATTTTGTTGTTATTGCATGCGGTTTTTTTTCTCTTTCTTTTGTAAATTACGGGTGGTGTCATAACACCCCCCGCCACACGCCCTTGCGGCGGCTTACGGGGTATTAAGTAGATGTAGATGTAGAGTGATGGCGCTCAGGGTGGGAATACGACAGCCCGGCACGCCAACAAGGCTTCGCGTTCGCTGGAATGCTACTTGTGGCTGGGTGATTATAGACCTGCCTTATATCCCATCTCTCAATGGAGGAGTGTTTTCCCTCTGAAGATCGGACCATTGGACGGCCTTTTCTCACGGCAAGGGGAAGGCAACGCTGCGGCGAGGATCAGACTATGCGGAGATAGGCCCCATCCCGGTCTCCAAATGTAACAGGTTCTATTTTATTTATATATGCCCAGCAAGCCACCGCCAGGGTGTGTGGCAGGGGCTTTCGAATTACAGCACCACTGTATCTGCAGTCAGTATCCCTACTACGAGTTCGCTGCCTTGGGTAAGCCATCAGCGTGCGGGAAGGGAGGGAACCATTATACCTGGTAGTAATGCCCGGCGTATAGTGTCTCCGCCATAGATTCTAACGGGAGAGAGATGTCGGATTCTTGTCGTCCTGGCATATACCAGGTGACAAGAAACCCCAGGGGTTTTGGGCGGTAAAGACGGCCGTCTGTAATATATGCTGCTCGAGGCTACGCATTGTGACCCATATGAAGACGAACCATGCCTCGGAACGTGGATCTGAAGTGGTCCTTCGCTTCATAAAGGAGAAGCGTTCGGAGGTGAAACGGGCCGAGACGGTGTTTAGCGGCCCAATATATTTAAGTATTTGCAGCATTTTACCGCGCATTAACCACGGAAGGGCTGTATGGTGCCGGATAGAGGGCATAAAGCAGAGATTGTTTGGATTTTGTAAGAAATTGGAACGGACTTGGTTGATCTTAGGCCTGTTCTCTTATCGTGTCGGGTACACTTTAATCGCTCCGGAGTCCATTATACTGCCAAGGCATCGCAGTTTGTAGCGCGTAGGTTACACGATCATATTTCGTGGGTTTAGCGTAGAAGTTAGGTTAGGGAGTTGGCAAAATTATGTGGAATTGAACGTAAATTTTTGAAATTGCTATTTTAGTCATTCACTTCTCCAACACTGCGGATTCTCGAAACATACAAACGCACTTCAAGGGCATCATCCACTGTCAGTGCGAAGAAATGGGCAAAAATGACATTCATACTGAAAGACATTTGGCGTGCACTTCTCCACAAATGGATACTAAATTACAGACAGATATAGACACGGGTGTCATTAATTATAAAATAATCTATATATCCTTGTACTATATTTCAGAGCCCTCCAAGACAACCAAGATATTTCCCCCATGGATTTCATAATTTACCGACGCGATAGAGGTGCAAACCCCGGAAAGAAGTTTTCGTGACAGTGAAATGCATTTTTGAAATCAGGCAATGTGTATTTGAAAATATTAACATAGAAAGCATTTGGTGCACCTTACTGCGATATAATCAACCCAGGATTAACATATTGTCCTTCTTTAGACCTCCAGACGGATATGTTAAAACACTTCATGTTTTTGATGAACAAAATTACCAATTTGCACGTAACAATACTAAAAGTTGTAGTGAAATTGGTAGTGACTTCCACCTACTCGGTATAGATTGGGCCAGCAATCGCATTAAAACTCGGACCCGTGACCACAATTTTTGTAAATCATTATTCAAATTAGTGCAGAGCGCCTCCATTCATCAAGCAATACTCATACCCACCCGTAGAAATAACATATTAGACCAATTTTTTGCGAAAACCTCCAGGGCGTAATATAAGTTTAGCAAAGGACGAGGGCTTGAGTGACCATATATCCGTTAATGACCACCTTGACGAAGAAATTAAAAAAATGTTAAACGAAAGAGGAAAACTTTTAATTGCCACAAAGCAGTCTTTTGAATATTTTGCCAATCATATAAAGTCTTTACTACCCAAGTTCATAACATTCTTGAATCATACCAACATGGACGAAACTTGGACAAATCAAAATTATGCGAAGAGACATCATAGACTTCATCCCCAATTAAATACTTAAAAGCAATTTGCGACCCCCATATGGTAAAATAATGGCGTTGGGAAGGCCCTTCGAAACAGAAAATGTTACACCCTAGAGTAAAGTCAGTAGGCGTGAACATATTTTTCTCGGTGAATAAACATTTATTGGACAAGTATTTATATTATAAAGTTGAAACGAACTCATAATTATGTATATGTATTTGCCTGCGTGTATAATGAAAGGATTTTTGCATGGATGTATACGCCACTGTGGGTATCTTTTGCATGTATGTATTGATTTTGCATGTGGTTTTGTTCCTTTTTACGCGTGGTGACCCCTCTGGTGCCAAGTCACCACCCGTAAAACAGAATAAAACCACATGCAAAACCTGAAATTATTATATGTAGGTAAGATGAGATGTAGAGAAATCATGTTAGCCTCACCAAAAATATTCGTTTGTTCATACACTCGACACACCTTAATCACTCGAAAGAAAGTACTAACCTGCAACAATATGTAATAGCAGGATACGTACATTAAAATCATGCTGTAGAACTGTTAAAAAGATCGTTCTAATAGATATAATGAATAAAATGCATGAAGAAAAATACAGGATATCGAAAAATATTTTTACTACCAATCAAACTATCTCCTATGCAATTTCTGTCATGTGTATTATAATCTCTATTGGTTCGAGGTAAAAACGAAATTTTATATCTATCCGTTCTACAATAAATCTCCCTGATTTTACGTTGGTGATCTGATCAACCATAGTTAGTAGGGGCCGGCAATATGTCCTTAATATCCTCAGATAAGTAACCTGCCTCAAATATACACAGTAAATATAACCTGTATTAAGTCTACGGGCAACTATTGGCTCCCATCCTAAGTCTTTCAATTATGTCCTGACACTGCTATCTTGTTTATAACAGATTTTTACAAACTTAGCTGCTCTGTTTCACTCGAGCTTGTTCCAAAATTAAGCCTACTTCATGAGGATCCTATACACTTGCAGCATGCTCAGAGTGACTCACATATCAAGATATCTCATTCTGCTACTGACAAAAATGTGTTCTAATATTTCACAAGAGATCGGTGTTCAGGAAATGGGTGGGTAGTTGGTTTATACCTATCGCCGTCTTTATAGATGGGAATTATATGGGCTGCTTCCAATTGCTAGGATCTGTGTCTTCAACTATCGATTTTAGAATGCCTACAGTGTATTTCTTATGGATTTTATAAATTTTTGGCTCTTTCAGGCGATTTTTTTTCTTATTAAGGGTGGTGCCCTTACGCCCCCCGCCACGGGCCCTTGTGGCGGCTTTCGGGGTATTAAGCAGATGTAGATGTTAGGTCACCACCCGTGAAACACGAAATGAAGCAACTTCCACTTAATGTGATGTAAGAGCCAGAGGCAATAAATTTTCCAGAATAATTGTATAAAAATCACTTGAGACATTCTATAAAAGACCAGGTGATAACTGCAATTTAAGTGGTATAACATTTTTAAATAAATTTATAAAACACCTGGACGTATCAATAAAAGGAAGCCATTTTTATTGGAACATCTTTTGCCTTTATCAACATTCAAATAATACCCCGCAAGACGTCGCAAGGGCGTGTGACGGGAGTGTTAGGTCACCACTCGTAAAAGAGAACAAAACCACTTACAAAATCAACATATCTATGGAAGCCTTGGCCCACAGTAGCATATGCATTCATGCAGAAGCCTTTTTAACTTACACGCATGCAGAGACATATACTATTAAGTAACATACACGTATACCTTAGAATTTAGTAAATATGAATCCAGTAACGTGCTAGCTAGAATTTGAAAAGAAAGAAGTCGAAATTTTACTTGCCAATGGATGTGCAACATACATGTGCCTCCGCCCCCAAAGACACAGGTAGGGAATGTGATACGGTGGGGAATGTGGTAGGGAATGTGATAGGCAGCGAGAGAGCCCCCCCCCCACTGAGAGAGACGAGTGATGGAAAGAGGAACTTAAAAATAAAGCAGAGTAAGCAATGATCTGTGGAGTAGTGCATTCTATAATGGTAATCACAAGCGGGAAGGGTTTTGAGGCAAAACACCCGAGGTTAGTGAAATTGCACGAATTTGAGTGAAACTAATAATCCCCTAGACTCTGTGGGTGGCAAGTGGATTTCATCTAACTACAGTTGACCCTAAGGGATAGTAATGGATAACCTACAGTTACTACCCCTTGTTATCCTTTGGAAGAATGAGTCCTCGAGTTTGCTAGTTCTGGTATCTATTTCCCGAATTTGACATTCATGATTTTAGCGAAAACGTATTTTGGAGTGCGAATAATTTGCGAGACCTCGGTTCTGAAATATTTGGTTTTGAATTTCTTGAGTAAGTTCAACCAAGCATTGGATAGTTTTTCATCAAATGGTTCCCACCCCCAATACCATTAGAATTGGATTGGCGCGTTTCGTTTTATCGTAAGAGTTAGACACAGAAAGACAAAACTGGCTGCCCGGCGTTGAACCAACTCAATTTCCCGAATGAGGCCTTTTTCACTTGGATCCCATACGCTTCATGCATATTCTAAATGAGGCCTTATAAGAGCGTGGTAACAATGTTCCTTGATCTTGGAGTCACTTTTGCCGACAATGTGTCCAATTAATATCAATTTTTATATGCTTGCCCGCAGACTTTACGTACGTGGGTCCCCCAAGTTAAGTCTTTAGTGATTGTAACACCTAGATATTTAAACTTATCAACTCCTTCAAGATCAACTCAAACTAATTTGTAAACACACGTCTTTTATCTTTTAAAGAAATTTACAACGAAACATTTATTAAGGTTTAATTGCAATCCCCATTTCGAACATCTATAGTAATGCAATCTAGATATTGCGCATAAAATTAAACGATCCTCATCCCCAGATATCTCCCAATGAACCACTGTGTCATCCGCGAACATTCTAATCTTACTTTTCACTGCGCGGTTGAAATCGTTAATTGGGTTCTGTATGTGCTGTTTCTTGGATATACGTGGTGGCAACATCGTTCGTGAAAATGACTTGTAAGAATATATTTAGAATACTAGCTTTCCCCTCCCTGTAAGGATTAATGATATTATTACAATCTTTCAAGCAAGCCACAGTTTGTTTACCCCCTTTTACTTCCCTAGCGCATGACCAGAAATCTTAAGGGTTAGTGTCCAAATGCTCGCATTGTACTTCACGTTTAAAGCCTTGCCAGGCCCTACGTAATTTCATTTGGTTTCAATTATAGAGGATCTATACTTGTACGTTAACTGTTTATTCTCCGAGGATGATGTGTTCACACCTGCTTTCTTTAACCTAAAGTGTAAAGTCTGCTTTATGGTAATAATAAATGTTTCCGTTTGGTTTAACAATCTTTTTTATTTATACGTTCTAGTTGACTTTACCTAATTCATGGTCGCTCAAACCCTAATAAGTTGATATACTAATAATGCGTTCCGCTGTGCTCGTAACGAATAGGTCTAATATGTTATTTCCATGGGTTGGCATGCTTACTGCTGGATGGAACGAGTTTCTTTTAACCAGTTTGAATAAGAAATAACAAGATTCGCGGTAGCGGGTCCGATAACGCTATTGCTATACCATACGATACTAAGGAGGTTAAAATCACCACCAATTATGTTAATTCTGTTATTATTTTTAAGAAAGTATGCTATTATGATACGTATGTGGGTCCCCCAAGTTAAGTCTTCAGTGAATATAACACCTTGGTATTTTATCGTATCAACTACTTCTAGCTGAACTCCAGATAATTTGTAAATAAATCTTCTTGATCTTTTAACGAAATTCTACCGAACGTTTATTAAGATTTAATAGAAATCCCCATTTTTAACACCATTTATTAAATCAATATAGATCCTGTGCTAGAATAAAATGATCCTCATCCCCAAATATCTCCCGATAAATCCTCGCGTCATCCGCAAACATCTTAATCTTACTTTTCACTGCGCGGTTCGAATCGTTAACAAAAATCAAGAAAAGCAACAGCCTGATTATACTTCCCTGAGGTACCCCCGAGGTCACTCGTAAGCTGTTGGAACGAGCGCCGTCAAGGACTACCCTCTCTTCCCGCTCTAAAAGAAAGTCTTCAACCCAATTTATTGCGCCCTTGTTTATATCTGCGACGTTTAATTTATGAATATGTATACCATGGGGAACCGTATCAAATGACTTTTGAAAATCTAAAAATATCGCATCCACTTGCCTACCACTTTCACCCGATAAAAGGAAGTCATGTGTGAATAATCCAAATTGGTTCTCTCATGACCGGGTTTTCCTGAATCCGTGTTTAGTGTCGACTAAAAATTAATTTTATCACGGTATCTCATTATGGCAATTATGTGTTCTAAAATTTTACAACAGATAGAGTGCAATGTTTTATCACCCAAGCTGGTATATTTTCCGGACCCAGGAATTTTTTGGGCTTAATCCCATTGACCAATTTGACAATTCCTTGCTCGTCCGCTGTTATTTTTGCCATATTATCAGTATGTATTGTTTCTTGGGGATATGCGGTGGCAACATCGTTTGTGAAAACCCTTTGGAAGAATATATTTAGAATGTTAGCTTTACCCTAACTGTCTGTATGAATAATAATGTTACAATCCCTTAAGCAAGCCACGTTCTGATTACCCCTTTTTACCTCCCTAAGATATGAAAGGAATGCTTTGGGGTCATAGTCCAAATACTCGCAAAGTATTTTACGTTTATAATCTTATAAGACGCTACGTAATTGAGTTTTTGTTTCAATTTTAGAGGCTCCATATTTGTCCAATAACTGATTATTCTCCGAGGATGATGTGTTCATGCCTGCTTTCTTTACCCAGGAGTGCAACATTCTATGCTTTTGAAGGGCTTTTCTAACGTCTTTATTGCACCACCTGGGGTCGCGATTTTCTTTAACGTATTTTATAGGGATGAAAACTGTGATGCCTTTTTGCATCATATTGACAAATTGCGTCCAGGATTCTTCCACGGTGACATGACTTAAGTGCGTTTTGAACTCGGGTAGTGCAGATTTTAATTGGCTGGTAAAAGTTTCAAAGTCTGCTTTATGGTAAATAGATATATTTCTTTTTTGTTTAACAATCTTTTTTATTTCTACGTCCAAGATGATGTTAACTGATTGTTGGTCCCTCAAGTCCCTCAGTTGATACACTAATAATAAGTTCCGGTGTGTTCGTAAGAAATAGGTCCTATGTGTTCTTTCCACGGGTGGCAATGCGTACTACTTGATGGAGCGAGTTTATTAGAACCAATTTCAATAAGAAATAACAAGATTTGTGATCGCGGGTCCGAGATATAACGCTAATGTGGTCACAATTGATACCAGGGAGGTTAGAGTCGCCACAAATTCTGTTGATGCTATTATTATTTTTACTAGTAAAATTATATATTTGTACATTGAGGGTATGAAATGTTTTAAAATCTGGGTCTGGAGGTCTATAGAAAGAATATTTATTAATGTTGGGTTGATTAGATCGCAGTAAGGAGCACCAAACGCTTTCAATTTTATTATTTTCAAATACACATTGTCTGCTTTCAAAAATACTTCTCACTACCACGAAAACTCCTCCATGTCTTGCGCCTCTATCGTACCAGTAAACTATGAAATCTGTTGGGAAATTGTCTCGTTCGTTTATATCATTACGTAGCCAAACCTCTGTGCCTAATAAAATATCAGCGGAATAACTTGGGATCATATGCTCGAGACTTGCTGCTTAATTTTCAAGGCTTCTGAAATTTAGTACATCTACATCTGCAAAATCAACACATGTATGAAAAACTACACCCACAGCGGCGAATTTACTCAGGAAAAATTCTCTTCATCCAACACTCATACAAAAACATTACCATTAACCAGCAAATAATTGCATACCAGGATGCAGCATGAAATCCATCCAACAACGCGTAAGCCAGAATATGAAAAGTTGGTTGAGTTAGTACATGGATAGATAGATTATTTTTATTTTGAATGATTCCCGTAAAAATTCCTGACTGTAATTTAGGACACGTTTGTGGAGAATTGCGTGTCAAATGTCATTATACATAAATTTCTTTGTTGTCCGTTTCTTTTATATGTTTGCTAGGGATTTTATCTGCGCTAGCCACAAATATTACCCGCCCACTAAATGACTTGCTATTTATCCTTAAAATGGCCGACAGTGGTTGAGTATCCAATCCACTACCTTAATCGTCGCTTCCTCCGTTTAATGGACCCCAGAGCGGGGCACAAACAACTACTCACCACTAAGAGAATATGCTACCACCACACACAAAAAACTAGCCATCGTTCTAACAGAAATTGTAGCAGTAGTAGTATTTAGGGGAGGCGACCGACAGCTGAGGTCATTTGCGCCATTGGGGATGGACAGGAAAGGATGAAGGGTGGAGGGAAACCCGGCGTCGGCATTGGCCTATTATTAGGTAATCTACCGGTTAAGGTAGGTTTTTGGATGGACAAAATTACTAATTCAACAATTTGTGACCCCAGCAAAACACAACGTCCCACTCTACATCAAGTCCCTCTTCAGCTATGAGTACTTTCTTCCTCCCTTCATCCCGTCCAGCATCCTTATCCTGTTCCTTCCCTTTCCTCGTTTGCCTAACATTCTCCCTTCAATTACAGTATTCAGCATCCCACTACCGATCAATACGCCCTTCATCCACTTTTCCTACCTCCATAGTATTTCTCCCAGCAAACCTCTCTCTTCGCCCACCATACCAAGAACTTCCTCATTTGTTTTCTTCTCTGTCCATTTCACCTTCTCCATTCTTCTCCACACCCGCATTTCAAAAACCTCCAATCTACGTCTATCCTCCTGCTTCAATGACCACGTGTCCGCGCCGTACATAGCTACGCTCCATATCAAAGTTTTTACGAGTCTTTTCTTAACATCCTTACTCAACGTCCCTGTCATCAACTCCCTCCTCCTTGTGAAGGCCTCTTTGCCTAGCGCAATTCTTCTCCTTACGTCCCTACTACTTTAACCGTGTTGTTCCAAAACACTTCCGAGATACGTAAACTGTTCTACCTGCTCTAGTTTTCACCCTCCTATTTTAATGTTCAGCTTAGCGTTTTTCTTTCTAGAAAATCGCACAACCTTTGTTTTATTAATATTAATTTTCATCCCATACCTGTCGCACTGAATTTCCAATTCTCTCAGCAGTGCTTGCAACCCCTTGGCTGACTGACAAACTAAAGCTTGGTCATCAGCGAACCTAACTGATTTTAGGAATTCCCCGCCCACTTTCATTCCTACCTCCAGTTCTTCCCATGCCTCTTTAATCATTTCCTCTGCGTACAGGTTGAACAGCAACGGGGATAATGGGCAACCCTGCCTTACACCTCTTCCTAACACTGCCCATCCGGACTCCCCGTTTCCCACCCGTACCTGAGCAGTCGGAGACATGTACAGGTTGCGGATTAGCCTCCTTTCCCTCCAATCTATTCCTATTTTCTTCAATATACTCATTAGTTTTTCCCAATTCACTCTATCAAACGCTTTTTCGAAATCTACGAAACAGGCAAATACCTCCTGGTTTTATTCTATATTCCTCTCGATTAATAATCTCATTACTACAATGGCATCGCGTACCTCTCCCCTTCCTAAACCAAAACTGATCATCCCCTAAGTAATCATTTGCCCTACTCTCCATCCTTTTGTTTATGTTCTGAGGACAACTTTAGCTGCGTGGGATATCAAACTTATCGTCCTGTAGTCCTCACATGTTGTAGCCAGCATTAGCCTACTCTTTACGAAAGGCGCCACGGGGTCCACAGCTTAACGTCCCATCCGACGGACGGCCTACTCACTGAAAGTGCCCTCCACAAATCACCTCAAGTAGGGATCGAGATACCTCTGAAAAATATTCAACACCGCCGGGATTTGAACCCAGGGCCTCTGGGTGGGAAGTCAGTACGTTAGCCGCCGCACCATCTCGATCCCCATTAAAAAAAAATGAATAAAAGAAACAATATACATATACTTTAACACTATAGTGTTAAATATACTACACTTTACTCAACCATGCATTTCTGTGTAGCAGCTGGACTTAAGTAGGGTCAAACTGATTCTCAGAAGCGAGATTTGAACACGTATAGCCTCGTGAAGAGACAAGGAGAAGATAATTGCATAAATATATGCGCCGCATTGCGTGTAGCTCTGCATATCTATGTTGGTTTTACATGTCGCTTTATTGTAATTCACGGGTGGCGATCTAACACTTCTCGCCACAAATCCTTGCGGTAACTTACAGGGTATTATGTAGATAGAGGATATGTATGGTGTATTAGAATTGGAATTTAGAGCATGGATTTCGAGTGAAAAAGGCCCCTTTCGAGAAATTAAAAAGGATCAACGCCGGGCAACCCGTTTAGTTAGATACTCTTATGATAATTCAAAAATATTCCCAGAAATGCTTCTGAAGTTGGGTAAAATAAATTGAAGTTGAAAATATGGGATATCAACTGTGCGGTGATAAATAGCAAAAAATCCACTCACTACCCATAGCGTCTACGGAATAATTAGTTTTACTCAAATGCATGCTCTTACATTAATCTCGTGAATATTGTTGTCATATTCTTCCCGCATGACCTCATGGGACTGCCATTTAATGACATAATGCTCGTTAAAGTATTGCTTGCCCTGCTTTGTTTTTTCCAGCTTCTCCTTCAATCTTTCGTCTCTCTCGATGGGGGACGTCTCCACTGTCTGCAGCTGTGTATCGCATTCACTGCATCAATATCTACTTAATACCCCGCAAGCCACCGCAAGGGCGTGTGGCGGGGATGTTAGGACACCACCCGTAATTTAGAAAAGAAAAAAAAACCGCATGGAAAAACCACAAATTCATACATCCACAAAAAAACATGGTATACATTCATGCAATAAAACTTCCACCCCACACACATGCAAACACTCAAACTACCAACTATCAACATACCCATGCACCTGAAACTATACCTAACATCTTTGCAATATTAAATTTTGTTCCGACTTGTAAATTCAATGTTTTTAATATTTCTAAAGTGACTTCGGTTTCTTACTATTATGATTTCTGATCGTCCGGGGAAGGAATGACTCTTTCTATATATATCTGTACTGTAACGGGAAGAGTCAACCCCAGCCGTACTCTTATAAATGAGCAATAGATGGGTGAGGGAAATTAGAGAAGATGTTAGCAGTAAATCAATAAAAATGAATAAATGACTGAAAGTATAATGAAAAACTAAAAATAATTGAAAAAATTAGATACCGCAAATGGTTAGAACAATGAAATGGAAGACTGCAAATAAATCACGTACTATCTAGCTTGGATATACTATACACCATTGATCCTTGCTAGTCTCAAGCACTCAAACGCACGTAATAAAATAAAAATGAGAATAATAATAAATGAAAATTAATCACGCACTCTCTAGCTTGGATGTACTATGCAGCATTGATCCTTGCTAGTCGCATGCACTCCCACGCTATCAGGGCTTACGAGAGGTTTCCCTCTGCGTCAGGGGCCCACCAATCACACATAGTGATATAAAATTAAAAATTATAATAAATGAAAAATAATCACGCACCCTCTAGCTCGGATGTACTATATAGCATTGGTCCTTGCTAGTAACAAGCACTCACATTCAATCAGGGCTTAGGAGAGGTTTCCTCTTTGCCAGTGGCCCGTCAGTCACGCGTAATTTCGTAATAAAAGCAATATAATCACGCACTCTCTAGCTTGGATGTACTATGCAGCATTGATCCTTGCTAGTCGCATGCACTCCCACGCTATCAGGGCTTACGAGAGGTTTCCCTCTGCTCACTCACAGGTCTACCGTGGAATTTCTTTCGACGTTAGTACTGACTCGCAATTTGTGGAAGGGTAAGGGGAGTGCCCAGAAGCTAGACACAAGTGTTTCGACTGCAAAGCAGTCCTCTTCAGAGAAGGAATGAGAATTGATTTACTGCTTACATCTTCTCTAATTTCCCTCACCCATCCTTTGCCCATTTATAAGAGTACGGCTGGGGTTGACTCTTCCCGTCATATTCATACGGCCGTAGTTACCGTTCGCTTTGTACATATCTGTACTGGAATCTATCTCCCTTATTTAATCTTTGTGGTCTGATCTACCTAAGTAGTGTGGGGCCATTATAATTCCTTCAGTGTCATAGTTAAACTCGTTTGTTCTGAACCTCTATCCGTAGAGCACAACACATCTATGACTACTATTTGTTGGCGATTTGAAAAGAAGTATCTAATCCTATTATTTATTTCCTCATTGATTCCACAGTATTAAAGTTTATGTAACAATTTATTGTGTGGGACTTTGTCGAAGGCTTTTTTGAAATCTAGGAATACTACATCGTCTTCTGTGTTGTTTTCTGGGCCTTCTTCTATCGATTTTAGAAAAAACAATATGTAAAAACGGGGCAATGTCTTCAGCTAATTCCTTTAATATTCTAGCAGGTATTTCTTCGTCTACTTAATACCCCGCAAGCCGCCGCAAGGGCGTGTGGTAGTGGGTGTCAGGACACCACCGGTAATTTAGAAAAGAAAAAACCACATGCAAAAACCACAAATTCATACATCCACAAAAAACATGGCATACATGCAAGAACACTTACACCTCATATACATGCAAATACTCCAACTACCAAATAACCTACACATGCACCTGAAAGTATACCTAACATCTTTGATATGTTTTATTTTGTTCCGACTTGTAAATTCCGTGACTTTAATATTTCTAAAGGAACTTCGGTTTCATACTATTATAATTTCTGATTGTTCGGGTACGGAATGAGTGTTTGTATATAGGGGGTCGAGCAACGGTTCTTGGTGAGAGGTAATTGCAGTAAGGTAAAGGGAAAAGAAGTGAAACATGGATATACTCCTAAGAAGTGATCGGCAGGTCGAAATGGAGTGGTAGAATTGGAGACAACTACCAAATAAATATTTTCCTTGCAGAGCAAAATCCAGCAACGTAGTCTACATCAGGTCCCTCTTCATATCTGAGTACTTCCTTCCTCCCTTCTTCCGGTCCAACATCCCTATCCTGTTCTTTCCCTTTCCTAGTTTGCCTAACATTCTCCCCTCTATTACAGTCATCAACATCCCCTTGCCGGTCAATACCCCCTTCATCCATTTTTTCTGCCCCCATAGGATTTCTCCCAACAAACACCCTTCTTCGCTCACCATACCCAGTACTTCCTCATTTGTTTTCTTCTAGGTCCATTTCACCTTCTTCATTCTTCTCCACACCCACATTACAAAAGTCTCCAATCAACGTCTATCCTCCTGCTTCAATGGCCACTTTTCCGCGCCGTACATAGCTACGCTCAATATCAAAGTTTTTACGTCCTTCCTTACGTCCCCCACGTCCCTTACGTTTACTTTGACCGTGTTGGTCCAAAATATTTCCGAGATACGTAAACTGTTCAACCTGCTCTAGTTTTTTCCCTCTTATGTTAATATTTAGCTTAGCTTTTTCATTTCCGGAAAATCATCCACATGTTGGCTAAAATACAGTTTCAGAGTCATATACCATTTCCACTGTGTCACCAGCGATTACAATAATACTGTTGCTTTGTCTGCTGTTGAGAGTGGACATTTGTTCGTCGAGCTTGTGTAGAACTTCTGGGTTAGAATCTGGGGTCTGTAAAATAACACACGAAAAGGCTTCCGCCGTTGTAGTCCTTAATGTTGCATCAAACGCCTTCTATGTCATTGACGTCGCATTCATATCGTTTGCTACTAAGATGTGACTGTACTGCAATGAATACTCCCCCACCCAATCTATTTGGTCTGTCCCTTCTGTAAATTGTGAAACCGTTTGGAAAAACCTCATTGTTTGCTATATCTCCCGTGAGCCAACTTTCCGTTCCAACTACTATGTCTGCGCCTGTACTGACCAAAATATGTTCACTATTCGATGTTTTGTTTCTAATGCTACGGCAGTTTAATGTTATAATTTTAGTTTGGTCAATTACTTCTTCTTTTTCGGTTTTATGTACGCTCACAAAACTGTTTTGAGATTATTTGTGGTTAACAGTGGCAAAATAATTACATTCACTCGCATTACTATCTTTTATATATTTAGAGGCCCCAATTTTATTAAATTTACGTGGGTTATATTTTGTTTTAACGCAAGTGTTTGTTTTTTCATTTTTTTGGGGAGTTGAGAAGCATAACCTAATCTGAATTGGCAAAAAACGTTGGATTCTACTTTATTTATCCCAATATATGACCTACACTCTTGCCTACCAACTATTCTAAACCCTCGAAACGTGTTCGTGTAACCGACGCGCTACAAACTACGATGCCTCGGCAGTATAATGGACCCCTGAGCGATTAAGGGGTACCTGACACGTTGAGAGGACAGGCCTCAGATCAACGAAGTCCGCTCCGATTTCCCGGCAAAATCTCAGCAATCTCTGGTTCAAACCGTCAAATCTGCTCCAAACGAGCCTTTCGCGGTCCATACTTGGCACAGTACTACACATACTTACTTTTATTGGGACTTTCAACACCGCCTCGACTCGTTTCACTTCCGAGTGCATCTCCTTAAAGGAGTGCAGGATCTCTTCAGATCCACGTTCTGAGGCGTCGTTTGTCCCGACATGAGCCACAATGCGTAGCTTGAAGCAGCCCGTATTACTGACGGCTGCCTTCACCGCCAGCGTCGCCTAGGGTATCCCGCCGCCTGGTTTACACCAGTACGACATGAATCCAACACCTCCCTCCTGGAGGACTCTGCGGCGCAGCGGGTTCATTATACGCTGGACATTGGAACTTCCTAATATAACGGTTCCCTCCCTTCCCGACCGCTGATGCCTTACCCTAGGCAGTGCCCTCGGAGTAGGGGCTGCAGGTACAGTGGTGCTGTCATCCGAGAGCACCTGGTACCTGTTGGAGACGGGGATGGTATCTGCCTCCGAAGAGTCCAATCCTCGCCGCAGCGTTACATTCCCCTTGCCCCGAGAGACGACCCTCCAATCGTCTGACCTACGGACGGGAGACACTTCTTCGTTGATAGATGGGACACGAGGTAGGTCTCTAATCGCCCAGCCACGTGTAGCATTCGGACGAATCCGTGCACCCCAAGGGTTTAGCGGGTTTTCGTATTTCCACACCGAGCACCATCTCTCCTGAGGGGAAGCCCTCACGCCGGCGATTTCCGATCGAAGCTCCCGCACCATCCTCTCTAACATGACGATACGGGCCCTAAAGCCGCGCATTCGCCAGTGCCTTCGAGCATGGCAACATGGGACCTAGATGAAGCCACCCTAATTTAACCACCGAGTTCCCAAGAAAAGCTAACCTGTATACGCTACGCTAAAATTTCTATGAGGGGTTAGCTAAATGTAACTCAATCAATAAGTTACGCTTTGGAAGATAGTAAAAAAAGTAAAGAAAAAAGATAGTAAAGAAAAGAAAGCACTCACCGATAACCAATTAGATTGGGAGGACAAAAACCACCGCAAGCCACTAGAGTACCCACCGAATACCACCACACTATTAAAAGCTAATAACAAGCAACACAAAAACCAAAAAAGTAAACTGTTCCACAAAATTAAAGCTAACACTAAACTACCCTTAACTAGGGAAGAACAAACACAGAAGCACATAAGTAACACCAGGCACGCAGTTAGTCTCAGGTAGGATCGAACCGGCTTTTGGGAGCGAACACGTCTGTTCTCGGCAGAAGCCAGCTAGAGAATGACACTACCTCGCCTAGGGGGCGGGGATCATTAATGGCATAGCTTTTTGGTGGTGGAATTTCCCCTTCTTCTTTGTAATTCTAGTTACCACGCTATTGGATAGATTTTTACTAAATTTGTATGTGCATGTGTATATTAGTTGATGGTATATGTATATGCATGTGTGAAGGTTGATAGGCTTTTGCATGAATGCATACGTCACTGTGTTTGAAGGTTTCCATAAATATGTTGGCTTTACATGTGGTATTTTTCTCTTTTACGAGTGGGGACCTAGCACAACAAGTGCTCTTAGCTTTTCCACAGCACTATTTTAGATATATTTGGCCCTTTCACAGGTTACCTTCCAATGAACCTAGAACCAGAGACTATCGAGATTCTGCTCGGACATAGGAGCCTTCTTCGTCGACCTCAGACCAACCCTCCAATCTTGCAGGACTCCCCTTAACCGATCTGGGGTCCATTAAACGGCGGAAGCGGCGAGTAAGGTAGCGGATAGGATACTCGACCACTGTAGGCCTTTTTTAGGATAGAGGGCAGGTCACTTAGTGGGTCAGTAACATCTGGGGGTAGAGCGTATAATATTATTAATAAAAATATAAAAGTAACCGACAACACTGGCATTGATTTAGAAAGACATGTGACACGCACTTCCCCACAAAGGCGTCCTAAATTACAGTCAGGCACAAATAAGGACGTTATTCAACATCAAAATAATTTAACTATACTTGTTATAAATTGCAGAATCCTCAAGAACAAATCAGCGGATCTAGAACACATAATCCAAACTCATTCCGCTGATATAGTATTAGGCACAGAGAGTTGGCTGTGCAATGACATAAATGACCAAGAAATTTTCCCAATAGATTTCAAAGTTTACCGACACGTTAGAGATACAAGACCCGGAGGAGGGGTTTTCGTGGCAGTTAAAAGTCATTTTGAAAGCAGGCAAGTTTCATTTGAAAATAATAACATAGAAAGTGTTTGGTGCACCTTAATACGGACCAATCAACCCAACATAAATTTATGCTCTTTCTACAGACCTCCTGACTCAGATTTGAAAACACTTCACACCCTCAACGATCAAATTTACAATTTTACACGTAAATATAACAACAGCATAAACATAATTGGTGGCGACTTTAACCTCCCTGGTATAGATTGGGACAACAATATCGTTAAATCTGGGACCCGCGATCGCGAATCTTGCAATTCCATGATAAAATTGGTTCAAAGAAACTCCCTCCATCAAGCAGTACGCATGCCCACCCGTGGAAAGAACATATTGGATCTATTTCTTACAAACACGCCTGAACGTATTATTAGTGTATCAACTGATGAGGGCTTGAGTGACCATAGAGCAATTAATGTCCACTTGGACATAGAAATAAAAATGATTGTTAAACCAAAAAGAAAAATTTATAATTACCACAAAGCAGACTTTGAATCTTTTGCCAATCAATTAAACTCTTCACTACCCGAGTTCAAAACCCGCTTAAGTCATGTCAACGTGGAAGAAAATTGGACAGAATTTGTCAATATCATGCAAAAAGGAATCGTAGGTTTCATACCTATAAAATACGTTAAAGCAAATCGCGACCCCAGGTGGTACAATAAAGACGTTAGAAAAGCCCTTCGAAAGCAGAGAATGCTACACTCTAGGGTAAAGAGGGCAGGCGTGAACACATCATCCCCTGAGAATAAACAATTATGGGACACATATAGATCCTCTAAAATTGAAACCAAAACGCAATTACGTAGCGCTTTACTGGACTTTAAACGCAAAGTACTTTGCGAGCACTTGGACACTGACCCCAAAGCTTTCTGGTCATATGTTAGGGAAGTAAATGGGAGTAAACAAACCGTGGCTTGCTTAAGGGATTGTAGCAAGCTAATTCATACAGACAGCGAGGGTAAACCTAACATCCTAAATTCATTCTTCCAAAGCGTTTTCTCGAATGATGTTGCCACCGCATATCTCCAAGAAACAATACATACTCCACCCATGGAAAAAATAACAGTGGACCAACAAGGAATTCTAAAATTGCTTAATGAGATTAAACCCAACAAATCCCCGGGTCCCGAAAATATATCAGCTAGGGTAATAAAACATTTAGCTCCAAACATTGCCCCATACCTTGAATTTATATTTAACAAATCCCTCACAGAGTGCAAAGTACCTAAAATTTGAAAAACCGCGCAAATAACGCCTATTTTTTAAAAGTGGTGACAGGGAGGATCCCAGTAATTAGAGACGTATATCTCTCACTTCCATCTGTTGCAAAATCTTAGAGCACATAAATGTCAGTTCAAAAATGAGACACCTTGACAATATTAACTTTTTAAGTGACAATCAACACGGATTCAGGAAAAACCGCTCCTGCGAAACCCAATTAGGATTATTTACACATGATTTACTTTTATCTGGTGAGAGAGGTAGGCAAGTGGATGCCATTTTCTTAGATTTTCAAAAGGCATTTGATAAGGTCCCACACGGTAAACTCATTCATAAATTAAAGGTCGCGGGTGTAAACAAGGGCGCCATAAGTTGGGTTAAAGATTTTCTTTCAGAGCGGGAACAGAGGGTAGTCCTTGATGGCGCTAGTTCCGACAGCGTTCGAGTCACGTCGGGGGTACCTCAGGGAAGTGTGATCGGGTCGTTGCTTTTCTTGATTTTTGTTAACGATTTGAACCGCGAAGTGAAAAGTAAAATTAGGATGTTCGCGGATGACACGGTGATCTATCGGGAGATATCTGGGGATGAGGATCGTTTTATTCTAGAGCAGGATTTATATTGCATTACTAAATGGTGTTCTAACTGGGGATTGACTCTAAATTATAATAAATGTTCAGTGGTAAATTTCTTTAAAAGATCAACGGGATTTGCTTACAAATTAGCTGGAGGTGACCTAGCAGTAGTTGATACGGTAAAATACCTAGGTGTCACATTCACAAAAGACTTAACTTGGGGGACTGACATACGTAAAGTCTGTGGTCAAGCGTATAAAAAATTGGGATTCATTAGACGCATTGTCGGCAAAAGTGACTCGAAGGTCAAGGAACGTTGTTACCACGCTCTTGTAAGGCCTCATTTAGAATACGCATGCAGCGTGTGGGATCCGAGTGAAAAAGGTCTCATTCGGGAAATTGAGAAGGTTCAACGCCGGGCAGCCCGTTTTGTAAAAAATTCCTGCGAATAAACGCAAAGCGTCACCGAAATGCTCATGGATTTGGGGTGGGAATCATTGGCTGAAAGACGATTCAATGCAAGATTGAAATTATTAAGTAAATTTAGATCCGCATGTTTCAGCACCGAGGTCTCGCAAATTATTCGTACTCCTACATACATTGGTCGCTTGGATCATGAATATAAAATTCGGGAAATAGTAGATGCCAGAACTAGCCGACTCAAGGACTCCTTCTTCCGACGAGCAATGCGTAATAGCAACTGTTGGCTTATAGATGGCAAAAATTCCACTTGCCGCACACATCGTCTAGGCAATAATTAGTTGTATTTAAATGCATGCTCTTCCACTAACCTTATGTGTTTTGCTATAATAACCCATTCTTTCCGAATGACCTCATTCTTGTTCCGTTCATCTGTTTTTAAGTCTCTTTCCTTTCAATCCCTCGTCCCTCTCCGCGGGGGGAAATTCCTGCTACCTGCAACGTTGGGTCGCCTTTTACAGACTCTTTGGGGGTAGAGTGTTTCGTGGTGCATTTTCATGTGGTAGTGATGTTTCAATTTCTTGCTTGTTGTGTCCTGGCTTCCGTGTTGTAGGATGGCTTTCGTGCTGCATCACGGGGTGCAGTTTTTTAAGTTGTTTTGCGGTATATGTGTTTGCATGAGTATTGGATGAAGGGATTTTTGCATGAGTGTGCGCGCTGCTGTGGGTGTAATTTTCCGTGTTGTTTTTTTGCATGTGGTATTTTTCCTTTTTACGGTATGTGACCTAACACCCCCCGCCGCACGCCGTTGCGGCGGCTTGCGGGGTATTATGTAGATGTAGATGAACCTAAGGAAATGGAAAATTACGCCTCAAACTTACGGATAGCTGATTTCAGTTCCCAGCCCTCAAATATGAAATAGCCATTAATCATATAAATTGCGTTATTTAATTTTAGAAGCATAAATGTGTTTTTCTGATATTTGATATTAGAGAAAAAATAGTAAAATGAAAAAATTGATTCCTTGGACGCTGAAGAGTTGAAGAATATGACTATTTCGCCCTTTGCTTGGTCACTGAAATTGTTTGTCGTCAAATTTATTCTGGTAGTAAGAAATGTGTTATCTTTAAAAAAATTAAAAAAATACATATACATAGATCAAAATAATATCACACAAGCCTGTAAAAGGGGATTTAGCGGAGGAAATTAGTTCGCTAGCAATGAATGCACCATCCCAATCATGAAACCTCTGCGCAAACGTCAGTGTAATCATCCACTAAATGAAAGATAATCAGAAGAAAGAGGGCACATAAAATTCATCAGAATGTGCCGAAAATATTTTGCTGTACATCCTGATGAATATTTTACCATTAATGCTAATCATCTCCTTCGTGCCTGCGGTCGTGTCTATTTTAATCTCTAATGGTACGAAGAATACACGACAGTTGAAATCTATGCCTTTTTTATATATCTCCCAAATTTTACGTACGTATTCTGATCTACTATATTAGATCTGGCCCTGTAGTATGTCTTAGCATCCTCAGTAAGTAACATGCCTATAATTTACGAATTACTTTTTACCTGTATTTAAATCTATGGTCAACTAATGCCTTTCATCCTAATACTTCCAATAGTGTTAGTACTCTGATACCTTGCTCAAATTCACTTATCGGAAACCTAACTGCTTTATGTTGTACTCGATATAGTTCTAAAATTACGTTTAGTTTGTGAGGATCGGATGCGTTCGCAGCAAACACTAGATGGGGCCTATCTTACGTGAAATAGAAAAGCTTCTCAACCCTCTCATTACTTTTCCCAAGCATACTTTTTATAAGCCTTTAATTTTTAGTAACTATTCCGCAAATATCACGAGTATATTTTCACCAGGTCATATCCTCAGCTATCATAACACCCCATTGTTTTACATTCATGGTGTAAGTTTTTTATGCTCCCCTGTGGCAGCTTGCGGGGTATTATGTAGATGTAGATTTATGTTCTTTCTTACGTCCTATTATATCTATCTTATCTACTGTATAATTTTTCGCGTTTCGACTCTCATTTATACTCTCATCATGACCAAACCCACGAAACACACTTTTTCCATGCATGATTACTGCCACGATGCATCCTCACCACATACCTCAACAACTAATTTATTCATTTCTCGCATTATCACTCCCTATTAATTACATTTCCTACTCTCCTCGAGTGATCTCAATACACTGACCGCATTTAGTTCTGTGAATACAAATTATGGTGATGCTAGGCTCAAGAGGAAAGTCACATTCCAGCTAGATTCGTCAATCAGCGTTTTCCGGGTAGTTAAGCTTTGTCACGACGTTATCATGATACATGAACAGCTACATAATACCCCGCAAGCCGCCGCAAGGGCGTGTGGTGGGGAGTGTTAGGTCGCAACCCGTAAAAGGGAACAAAACCACATGCAAAATCAACACGTACATGCATAACTATACCCACCGTGGCGTATACATCAATACAAAATCCTTTCATTACATGTGATAGTGAATGATATGTGGAAGAGAGAGGAAAAAGCTTTTTAAATCGAGCTCTACGTGAGTCCATTTTGCTCATTTTATCATTCCGGGGCCCTGATCCTCTGGTGTTAGATTTTGGAGGTTGCGACTCCTTCATTCGTGTTAGGAGCCAACTTGAGGGTCCTTTTACTCTCTAAAAGTATATTTTAGCTCATGAGTCTCGTTTTTGGAGAGAATACATCATTATTTAGTCGTGTTTTTTATGGAGTGTACTCTACTATTATCTACCAAACCGACTATAGGGTTGATTCCTGTGCTGTAAATGTAATTAGTACTGGAAATACAGGGTCGCACCCAAAAGTGGCAGGACTGATTTTTTTACAAGAATTTTATTGACGATATACTTACATCGACTTAATAATCTTCAAAGTATGCTTCTTGAGCTGCTACACACTTAGTATAACGTTGCTCCCATTCCCCGAACGCCCGCTGGAAATTTTCTTTGGGGATGCCGTTGACGACCCTCGTCGAAGCCTCTTGAACGGCATTTATCGAGTCAAAACGTCGTCCCTTGAGCTGTCTGTTCATCAGGGGGAAGAAGAAGAAGTCCGAAGGTGCCAGATCGGGAGAATAGAGCGGGTGTGGCAACGTGGCAACGCCGTATTTGGCCAGGAGCTGTCGGTCGACACTCAGGATTTTCGGCACCATCTTGGCGCACACCTTGCGCATGGCCAAATCCTGTGAAATAATGCGTTGGACGTTGGATGCAGACAGGCCCAACTGGTCTGCAATTTCTTCACTGGTTAAGCGTCGGTCTGTGTTCAGCAGTGTCCTCACTCTGTCCACATTCGTGTCGGTTCTTGCCGTCGACGGCCGTCCGGAGCGATGGTCGTCTTCAACGAGTTCCCTACCCTCTTTAAACAACTTGTGCCACTCAAATACTGTGGAAAGGCTTAAGGCAGTGTCCCCATAAGCCCGCTTGATCATATTGAGGGTCTCAGTTGCCATCTTCCCGAGTTTCGCACAAAACTTCACGGAATAACGTTGATCTAAATTCAGATTCATTTTGTTTTTCGACGCGGACAAAAAACTTGCTTCACTAAAAACGGTGTCCTCACTCAACGACAGCCCGCAGGCGACTGAGGTTGGTGTCGGTCTGTTGCTAAGAGCCCCCTCCACCTTACCCTGCCAGGCAGACCTGCCTCCACCGCTCCTTTCGCGCCAGAGAAAATCAATCCTACCACCTTTGGGTGCAACCCTGTAGATGGGGAAAAACAAATTTAGAAGTATTAATCTAAGGATAGAAACGGAGAACGCGTTAAGAAGGTAATAGAAAGTCAAGATATAAATATTAAATACATTTAATTTACAAGTAAGGACAAGATTAAACGTCGCATACACATGAGATATATTCGTAGGTGCATGTTTGTTTGCTAGGTTGGTGAAAAATTCGTATTGACGAAAACCAAGCGTTACACATTTCACACAGAATTTTGGCGTGGGGATTTAAGATATGCGAAGACTCAGAGCTAGGTTAAACTTATTACAAAGATAGAAAGCGAGCGATCTCGCATCCAACATTGAAGAAATAATTAGGTCCTCCCATTACATTTGCAGAGTCAACAATTGTCACAAAATTAGACTTAGATTTTCGAACTATATTCAACATGAGAAAAAAAATGCACTTTTCCATAGATTTATTTGTAACGTACAACGCTTTTCAGTTCATCGAACCATCTTCAGGTACAAGACAATATTTAAACTTTGAATACATCATATTTATACCTGTTTGAGGAAGGAGGGGGTGGAGAAAAGTGTGAGGAGTAAGCTAGGCGGGGACAAAGAGGGGAAATATGGAAAACTCAAAGAAACAGAGCAACTAAAGAATTGGAGAGGTAAAAGGAGGAAAGGGAAGATAAGCATTTGTGGTCATTATTGAGAGGAGGGTGACAGGTAGCTGGTATCCTGGCGGTAGGAAGGAGGGAAAAGTAAAGAATGGATAAGCAGGAAGAAGGCATGGAAGGGATAGAGGTAAGTTAAGGGATGAGGTATAAGTGATTCTAAGAATAACATTATCAGGGAAGGGATGTTCGACACATACTAAGAGTGGAGGGTTGGGTGTGGTTGGATAGCAAAATACGCGAAGGATGGAATCAGTTGGAAGGAGGGAGTTTCAGTGTTGGCAGTGGAAACGGGATTCCGAGGAGAGGAGAGTTGTTCAAAGAAATATGGTCATTTTAAAGAGCATTCATATTTAATTGCACGATTTCAAGTTGCTCAAAAGGATCGTCTTTGTTCTTATTTTCGTTGTGTTGAATCTCAGAATTAAATTTACATAAGTGGGATGATTATAGTAGATGCTCACGTGGGATTGACGTTTTATTCATCCAGTCATGAGTCATCCAGAATCTTTTATGATCCTTTATTCGGATATATTCTACTATATTTTTTTCCCGCGCAATATTCGTGGCAAAAAGCAAAAGAGGGAGCACCTAAGGAAGTAATAGGTCCGCGCTGTCGAAAATAGGGGTATACTAGATTGGGCTCCCACTACGCTCTCGCCAGGTCTAGAGTACTAGTACCCTCCGCCGTCCGCCCTTGTGCTAGGTGGTATGTAGCTAAATATGAATTAAGTTTCTCGTAATTTTGAATTGTCCGTCCAGAATGTGTAGAATACTACCTCAAAATAAGTGTCTGAATTGCTTGTGTGCCTGCCTTCTTTTCATGTTTTTCTTGTCTTCTTTGGGTCGGCATAGGATTAGTCGCCAACAATGCAATCATTGTAATGTATGTAGGCATGTTGCATGATTGGTGTCCGGTCGCCCGCTCTCCACGCGGTTTTTATTGAATAGTGGAATGCCAGGTGCATGAGGAAGTAGTGGGATGATATGTAAAATGGCTGGTGACCTACCACCCCCTTCCACACGTCTTTGCGACGGCTTCCAGTGTATTATGTAGATGTTACTCCTATCCTTCAACCTATCTGGCATGGGTGATCCTACCTAGAGCAAAAAAATTGCTCCCGACAGCACAGCTCAAGGGGTTATCAGGATGCATAATCCCTTGCAATTTGTCAAGGTCACAGTCCATTACAAGGGAAAAATTATTTCAATGAATACGAAAAGAACACCGCGGATTAGTAAAATAACAAATATGACAGAGTCTTAGAGATGAATGAGTTTTGCCTCACTTGGATGTGTCTGTTCCCAGTTCGTTTTCTTCCTTAACTTATCCATTTTCATTTAACTGCGTAATTATTTACACATTGTGCAGTTTCATTTATAGTATAAGTATTTAATGATGGTTATGTATGTTTTATTCATTTATAGTGCGGTTTATTTATAATGTAATTATATCATTGCACGAATACATAAAACCTTGTTAGATGACGGGAAGATATATGGCAGGGGGTGTATCTACAACAGGAATGCTAAGGGCACGGGCACACTAAGTCACACACCGTTACCCGGATACAAGAGAAAAGTACATTTCTATTAAAATTCTGCAAGAAGAGTGATTTATTTATTGTAAAATATATTGTTAACAAATTTAGTACCTGTATGCATACCTATTAATAAATAGATACGTATGTACATACATTTTCACGTGCATACCGACAATACATTTACACGTAATGGCGGTTTAATTTTTCCCCTTTTGATGAGAGTAGCAGCTATTATTTTCTCTACTTATTTTCGGAGTAAACGACATCTTAAACTTATCTGTATAAAAGCACCCCCACCAAGCGCCTTTGAGGCAAGCCGCCGCAAAGGCGTGTGGCGGGGGATGTTAGGTCACTACCCATAAAAGAGAACAAAACCACATGCCAAATCAACATATCCATGCAAACCTATACCCACCAAGGCGTGTGCATTTATGCAAAAATCCTTTCATTTTACACGCATGCAAATACATATAGTATTATCTAACAAACAATGGCACCATAGGATGCAGTAAAGAAATATCCAATAACGTGCAAGATATAATTTGAAGCGTAAGAAGGCGAAATTTTTACTACTACATGGACATGCAGTAAACAAAGGTCTCCTGCCCCAAGTACACAGGCATGTGACCCAACGCTGTAGGCACTTACCTGTTTGGCAGTATCTTATCTTGAATGATGATAGTGTCTTCCGTCGTAATTTGGTATTTTTAAAATTTTATGAACGTCTCTGGAATAGTAATCAGTCTCAAATTTAGTTAAGAAACTCAGTCAAATATTAATCTTTGTTTTTGGTGGGGTCTCACCACATCTATACCCGTGTGTACATGTAGATGTGATGTTTCAACAAGCTTTTCTCCGCGATCTTGTTACTCGCATCATGATGATCGATATTAACAAGCGCCTAAAATTTCGTACCTTCTCCCTTATCAGCAAAGTGTAACCAATGAAATTATGACTAACAAATTTAGGGCCTTATTCTAATAGTTACACGCTCCCAACAGGGTACTTGTATGAGCAATTGAAGTGGAAATACTATTTAACGGGGTAGCAGAAGTTAACAATTTGGGACCGCCCGTTTCGCTTCTGACGTGAGTAAGACCAAGGAATATCCCTGGTGACTTTGAATAACAGTAGCTTTACCCAATACATGTCTATTACTTTTGATTAGAAACAACTTAGAATACTGACATTTATATAACTCAATTAGATTAGATTTACAACAATTAGACTTCTCTCTTAGTGTAACCTAATTGAGAGCGTAGATGGTTTTTGTAATGGGTTGGAGTCGTTGAACAAGATACCCCACAACTTGCTCTCTTTAAAAATATTCATAAATCATTTTGCCTAGGAATTAAAACCTGCAAAAATCTCTGCGATGGAAAAAGGATTTCCATAGAAAAAATGTTTTTACGCTCTTTATCGAAAAACCGTATTCGACTGACAGTGCCTTTGGGGACACATCTTGAACCCGATGATTTCACTAAATCGCAGTCATCCTGTTTAACTTCACGCGCCTACAATTTCCCATAGGTTTGCCCTTATCGAAGCAATACGCCAAGAACACCATTGAAAGTGACCATCGTGATTGAGTAAACTTACAATATTACATGGGCATCAATATTTTGCTTGTCGCAGGTTGGAAATCTCAGGAATTTTTACATTTTGGCTCGCTATTGAGAAGTGAAAAATATTTCTTGCACAAAAACTGCCACTAAAAGTGATTACGCGTAAAATGAATCTTTTGATAAAATTACGTAAATATTTTTGTATGCATACATTTTCATCCACGGGGTTTGACGATCCAACAAAAGGATGTATTCTACATCTTTCCCGGGATAGTAATGACCCCAATAGTAAAGATCCACCGTCCCTACTTATCTCATTTTATGTGCCTACGGCCATATAAAGGAACGTTTGCAATTCATGAATGTCGAAACACAATTGTGTTCAATGCACATCAAGGAAAAATTCGGGATCTTTCACTACAAGACACGCTCGAGGCTATCTTTGATATATACCTTCAACTTCGAACAGACGAGAAATCTTTTTTATCCTTAGAGGTTTCACTCCGTGACCGAGAATGGCTTCCTTTTCCTTCTTGCACCTCCCGTCCCCTTTTCCTGCCCCAATTCACCCTCGCAATCCCTTTCCAGGGCATTCCCAACTCTTGAGCTGCGTCCCACCACATCCCGGTGGACCTTCCAAAGACGTCCTTCCGACACAACCACATTCTTTCCTTATTCCCATGTGTTTCCTTAAACTGAGTTACTTTGATCCACTGGCAAGAGGTCCTCTATCCGGCTACGTCAGTTCTTTTCCCTGCCTCCGGCCATCCGTTGCCCCACCTCAACTCACCCACACATCTATAACTCCCCTTCCCTCACATCCAACGACGTCCACTCGTGGAAGTTAAACGCACCGTCCGGCACACGTGATCTCCACTCCAGGATCATCACGCTGCAACGGGCCGGCACCACCGTCGTGATACACGGCGGTGATCTCTTGAGACCAGGGTAGCTTTTTGCGGATGCCCAGCTGGCTGGATCCACATCCACGCGTTACACTGCCAGCCGCAACGCGTATGTGCGACAAAGTTAGATCAAGGTTATTTCAACTGCTGTCCATTTTAAATATTGAATGTTTCTCTGCATTTCAAACAAGATTAAGAGATATTCCATTTTGGAATAATTGAAATTGATTGATTTTTTCCTACGGTTTCTTCAACTACAGAAATGACCTGTGTGAAAGAAAAAGGATTTCTTACCTTCACTCAATGCGATTTCCCCTAATATTCACCAAACTTACAGTTAAAATTAGCAGATTTCATTATTTCTCTCATCATTAGCGGTGAACTAGGACTGACTATTTGTTTTATTTATCCAATAGGTTTAATCGTGGGCCCAGAGTCGTTAGTGTAATCTTCATACTTCCAGTGGCTTACCACCCAGCTACGCGGATTTCAATAATCGTATCACGATTTTCATTCCGTCAAAATAATATTTATCAAAACTGGCTGCTGCCCTATAAAATCTTACGCTTCAAAAAATAATCCTTGTCCGGAGGATGCACGGAGATAATAATGAATAGGGGAGGAAAGACTCTCCATTCTCGGGATGTCACCGCGTAGGTTGTTTTTCTGACAACAGTTCCGGCTGTGTTTCAACGAGTGACTTCACTTCGATCTAAAGACGCTCGTTGTAACACGGGTGAAACTGCTGTCAGAAAAACAACCTACGCGGTGACATCGCGAGAATGGAGAGTCTTTCATCTGAACGCCGCGAAAATCTACGATCCCATATGAATAGGAGAGGTTGTACGGAAATTTTTACATTATAAGACGGGAAGCACTTTTGACATTGGCTGAGCTAATCATCAGGCAATCGGAAATGCTCTGCCCGCTACCGATGGAAAAAATAAAAATCAAAACCTAAGCACATGAATAAAAATGTGCAAATCTAGTAAATACGTTAACGAAATGTTTCTAGCTAATAATTAAGATGTAGTACAAATGATGTTCGCAATATCATCGAATTATTTTTCGGCAAATACTTCTTAATAACTAAACTAAAATAGTCCATGCCTTTATTATACACCAATAAACTGGATATTGATGGGAGTTTTAGTTCACAATGTCGACTGCTTATGCTAAATTAAGTTATTGGCAACGTTTCCCAGTATTATGTTTACGAAATTTTGAATGAAACCTTCATTACCATAACATCAATCACCCATGTTGATTTGCTTTTCCCTGCGTTCGTTGTCGTGAATCCTCCTAAAACACAGTAAAAATATAATATTTATGAAATAATGAAATCTTCTATGTATCGTTGTTTTGACAAAAAGCATTTTTAATTAAATATTGCAAAAACTAACCAGCATTCATAATACTAGAACATTTTAAAGCATTTGGAAAGAGGAAAAATTGCAAATAATAAGAGCATTTTGAATAGGAGAGTAAGAATTTTCAGCTACAGCCAACGTCCTAACATAGGTATTTAATAAAATACACGAAAACAATTAAAATATTACACTTAATAAATATTATTTTTCCCAATTAGTTTCGATTAACTATATCATTTTCAAGTCTTGAAATTAATTGAAAATGATGTAGCGCATCGAAAATAGTCGGAAATAGATCATTGCTAAGTGGAAAATTGTCATAGTCTTCGCCTCTGCTATTATGGAATAGATCCACCAAATGACACCTGAACCTGTAGTATGTATTGCTATTCAAAATTGTTATTTGCCAGTTTTTCTCGTACTATGACAGATTTCAAAGAGATTTAACAAATCCCGTTAAAAATTCACACACACACGCGCACACGCGCGCACAAACGCTCACACTTAACTCCTAACAAAACACAGCCTGACATCCTACTCAACGAGTCCCTCTTCAATCCATTTCCTTCCCCCCTTCATCCCATCCAACATCCCTCTCCTATTCCGACCCTTTCCTCTTTTGCCTAATATTCTCCCCTCTATTACAGTCTTCAACATCCCACTACCGTATGATATGCCCTTCATCCATTATTCCTACCTCCTTATGATTTCATCCAGCAATTCCCTCTCCTCGTCCACTCGCCGCCCCACCCTTCCTCGTGTGTTTTCATTTCGATCCATTACACTTTCTCCAGTCTTCTCCAATCCCACATTTCAAAAGCCTTCAACCTACATCTGTCATCCTGCTTCAGTGACCATGTTTCCGCGCCGTACATAACTACGCTCCAATTTAAAGTTTTAACGAACCTTTTCTTAACATCCTTACCTTACGTCTCTGTCATCAACAACCTCCTCCTTGTAAAATCCTCTTTCCCAAGGCAAATTCTTCTCCTTACGTCCCTACTACTTTGACCATTTTGGTTCAAAGCACTTCCGAGGTGCGTAAACTTTTCCACCGGCTAATGTTAAGCTTAGCCTCTGGAAAATCGCATAACCTCAGTTTTGTTTATATTGATTCTCATCCCCTATCTATCGCAATAAATTGCCAATTCACTCAGGAAAGCTTGCAACCCATTGGTTGACTGACGAACTAGAGCTAGCTTATTTTACGGATTCCCGCTCCTGTTCTTCCCATGCCTCTATAATAATTTTCCTCATATATTAGTTGAACTACACTGGTGATAATGGACAGCCCTGCTTTACACTTCTAAGTAATACTGCCCATCCGGACTCTCCGTCCCCCATTTGAACCTGAGCAGTCTGAGAAATGTACAGGTTGTGAATTAGATTCCCGTCTCTTCAATATATTCCTAATTTTTACAATATATTCATTAGTTTTTCCCATTTTATTCTTTTAAACGCCTTTTCGAAACCTACGAAACAGGCAAACACGACCTGAGTGTATTTTATTTTCCTTTCGATTAGTGATCTCATTACTGCAATGGCATCACGCGTGCCTCTCCCCTTCCTAAACGCAAACTGATCATCCTCTAAGTTGTCATTTGCCCTACTCTCTATCCTTTTGTTGATGATCCTGAGAACAACTTTAGCTGCGTGGGATACCAAACTCATTGTCCTGTAGTCGTCACATGATGTAGCCCTTATCTTTTTCGGAGGAGCAAATACTGATCTCACAAAGTCTTCCAGCCATATTCCTTCCTCATAGATGCTACGAATCAGCCCATATAGCCTCTTCCTCCCACATTTTCCTAAATCTTCTAGTAGTTCCGAAGGAATGTTGTCGACCCCATGGCCATATTTGATTTGATCACGCTCAATGCCCTTTATTTTCCATTTTATACCTGGGCTTAAGCTATCTTCCTCTACGTCATGTTCTCTTTCTATGTCCAATCTTGTTGGCCGAAGTTCTATACCAAACAGTTCATATATATATATATATATATATATATATATATATATATATATATATATATATATATATATCTCCCATCTTGCTTGTATCTTTTCTATGTGAACTATTAACTTACCCGACTTTACCCGATCTCTAACTGTTGACACATGTCTGACCTTCTTACTTCCCGATAGTGATTTAACCTTATTGTATAGGGAACCAATTTCACTTATCTTCTGTAAACTTTCCACATCCTCGAACTACGTCTTCTACGATGCTACTTTTGTTAAATCTGTTGCCAGTCTCAAATGCTTATTTAAATTTTTGTACTTCCTTCTGCCTAGCTCTATGTTTACATTCTTGCATTATCTTCTCTCATCTAACTTTATCATCTCATCCATGATCCATTGTTTCCTTGTCCTTTTTCCATTGACGGTTCCTATGGTTTCATTTGTGGCTTTCGATATCCCTTTCTTGATATATTCCCATTTATCTTCTATAGTACTCATAACCTCATAACTCACACCGTCATCCATGATTTTATCTAAAGCCTGCTAATATTCCTTCCTTTTTAATCCCTTCAATGATTCTACTTTCCATTTTCTAACCCGCCGCCCCTGCTTTATATTTTGCAATGGACACAACACTTCATAATAACTATACTTTGCTCAAGGTCCGCATCCGATCTTGGGAAGCCTTGCGAAATGATCGCACTCTTCCTAAATATGTGCCTATCCATAATATAATTTGGCTGATACATTTCTGAGTCACCTGGAATTTTCCTATCATAACTACGCATTTTGTAGTTTCTAAACCAAGAGTTGGTGATGACTAACTTCTCTCTCCTGCAGAATTCAATGGCTTTTTCTCCGCGGTCATTCCTCGCGCCCAAACTCTATCCCCCCCTCAACCCCTTGTCTCCCTTCACCTACCGTGGCATACCAAACCTCCATCACACGCGATTATGTCCTCTAACTGATTTTATATCGTATTGACTTCTTCCTCTTAAAAAACGCCCAGTGGCATTCGTACCTGAGCAAAGATCAAGTTCGTCGGTTCTGCCTTTATCATATATTCCCTCGTTGCTACTTCTATGTTTATTATGCTTTTTTCTATTTCTTTATTCAATATTATGGCAACCCCTCGTTGGCTGTCATCCCCGCCGCTGTATATTATTCTATAACTATCACTCCAGTAATCCCTGCTACCCTTCAATCTCACCTCGCATAGACCTATAATATCTATATCTCCTCTTCCCATCTCTCGCTAAATATTCTCTAATTTCCATATTCTCAACTTTGTCCTAACAGTTCAAGTTCCTATTTTAACTAAATTTATCTTCTTCTTCTGCGCCTTCTGTCCTACTGCTGTCGGTTTTCCCTTTTAAAGGTTTCGTGAGATGACGGCCGCGTAAACATTGCCTCTCCCGCTACCGGGCATGACACACGGCCGATTGTGCCAAGTGCCTTAGTTGCGAGGGCTCATATTTCCTATAATACCCATCATTATATTCTTAGGAATGAAAATTGAGGCAGTTTCCCGTTTCCTTCGTTAATAAATTTTTTAACGTGACACCATCACTCAATGGCCGCCCCACTGGGGTCAGACCCCTTTGCAGCCACCTCCCTGGCGAACAGGCGCTGCGTGGACTACCTTTCGTCAGGTTCCTAACTTTCGACCCATCTGATTGGAGTGGCCCTGCCAAGAGGATGTGAGGCGGCTGTAATGGCATCTGGCCCCAGTGAGGTGGCCAGCAAGTGATGGTGTCACTTTAAAAACACTACTGAGAAAGGCAACGGGAAATCACCTCAATTATCATTCCCAAGATGAATATGATGGTCACTAGAGAGAATATGAGTCCTGGCAACTACGGGGCTCGGCCCAATCGGCCGGGTGTCGTGTCCGGCAGCGAGGGAGGCAAGGCTTCGGTGGTCGTCATCCCACGAAACCCTTTGCAAGGGAAAACCGAAAGCAGCAGGACAGAAGACGCAGGAAAGGAAGACCAAAGTAGTTAGAATAGGAACGTGGAATGTTAGGACATTGAAGAGGATAGGGAAACTGGAGAATATTAAGCGAGAGATGGAAAAGGGAAAAATAGATATTTTAGGTCTCTACGAGGTGAGAGGGAAGGATAGCGGGGATTACTGGAGTAATAATTATTGAAAAATATACAGCGGCGGGGACGAGAGCCAACGAGCGGTTACCATAGTATTAAATGAAAAGGTAGGAAGAAGCGTAATCAACATTGAACAGGTAACGGATAGAATACTACTAGTAGAGATAAAAGCAGAACCGACGAACTTGGTTATTATTGAAGTATACATGCCACCGAGCATCCATACGGAGGAAGAGGTCGATAGGATATACGAACAGTAAGAGGACATAATCGAGTGTGTAGCTGCAGGAAAACGTTTTATCGTGATGGGGGATTGGAATGCGACGGTACGCGAAGGAAGAGATGGTGATGAGGTGGGGGACTACGGTTTAGGCACGAGGAATGACCGCGGGGAGAAAGCAGTTGAGTTCTACAGGAGACAGGGATTAGTCATCACCAACACTTGGTTAAGACACCACAAAAGGCGCAGGTATACATGGAAAATGCCAGGTGACTCAAAAAGGTAACAGCTAGATTATATTCTGGTTAAACGCAGGTTTAGGAAAATTGTGATAAATTTGCACAGCTTCCCAGGAGCGGATGCCGATTCTGACAACAATTTAGTTTTTATGTAATGTAGCGTCCGTTTCAAAAAGATAAGGCAGGGGCGGCGGGTTAGAAAATGGAATATAGAAGCATTAAATGGATTGAATAGGAAGAAGTACCAACAGGCTATAGAGGAAATCATGGAGGATAGTACTAGCTTAGTTAATAGCTTAGTACTAGCGAGGAAAAATGGGAATGCATCAAGAAATGATTATCGAAAGCCGCAAAAGACACTATTGGAACCGTTAACGCGAAAGGGACTAGGAAACCATGGATCACGGATGAGATGATTACAAACATAGATGAGAGGAGAAAATGGAAGAATGTAAACACAGAGTTAGGCAAAATGAAGTTCAAAAGAGTTGAACAATAAATTGAGGCGGGCGACAAATAAAGCAAAAGAAGCATGGTGGAAGACGCAGTGTGAGGATATCGAAAGTTTGCAGAAGAAGGGTGAAATTTGCTGCGCTGTACAGCAAAGTTAAATTTTTATCGGGAAGTAAGAAAGGAAGATCTATGGTAACAGTAAGATATAAGGCGGGTAAGATAATAGTAGACATAGCAAAGATCCTAGAGAGATGGAAGAAATATATAGAAGAACTGTATAGTGAAGAACTTAGAACAACAAAGTTAGATATAGAAAAGGAACATTACGTAGAGGAAGATAGCTGAGGCCCAGGCATACTAGACAATGAGATAGACAGGGAATTAAGGGAGATGAAACTAAATAAGGCTGTGGGGGTGGATAGCATTCCCACGGAACTATTGAAATGTTTAGGAAAATGTGGGAGGAAGAAGCTATATGGGCTGATTTGTCCCCCCGACACACGCCCTTGCGGCGGATTGCGGGGTATTATGTAGATGTAGATTCGTAGTATCTATGAAGAAGGAAAATGGCCGGAAGACTTTGTGAGATCAGTTTTAGTTCCTATTCCGAAAAAGGTAAAGGCTACATCATGTGAGGACTACAGCTCAATGAGTTTGATTTCCCACGCAGCTAAAGTTGTTCTCAGGATCATAAACAAAAGGATAAAGTAGGGCAAATCATTACTTAGGGGATAATCAGTTTGGGTTTAGGAAAGGGAGAGGTACGCGTGATGCTATTGCAGTAATGAGATTATTGATCGAGAGGAAAAGAGAATACAACCAGGAGGTATTTGCCTGTTTCGTGGATTTCGAAAAACCGTTTGATAGGGTGAATTGGGAAAAACTAATGAGTATAATGAAGAAAATAGGAATAGATTGGAGGGAAAGGAGGCTAATCCGCAACTTGCACATATCTCAGAGTTCTCAGGTGCGAATGGGGAACGGGGAGCAGGAAGAAAGTATTCAGAGATGAAGAGGGACCTGATATAGAGTAGGATGCTGGATTTTGTGTTTTGTTAGGAGTAAAAAAATATTTGATTAGTAGCTGTGTCCATCCGAAAACCTACCTTAACCGGTAGATTAGCTATTAATAATAATAATAATAATAATAATAAATAAATAAATATATATATATGTGAGTGTGTGTGTGTGAGTAGGTGTGTGTGTGTGCGCGCGCGTGCGCGCGTGCGTGCGTGCGTGCGTGCGCGTGTGTGCGTGTGCGCGTGTGCGTGTGTGTGTGTACATACTCGTAGGTATGTGTCTTGTGAGAAATTCCAACGGATGTGAATTATGACTTAAACGAAGGAGTTCAATGGCGAAAGCAAGAAAAACACATGCAAATTACATTCACACATGTTTCTTGATTTCGGCGGTCAAACCACCTTTCCGTGGAAAAGAATAAAATACGGAATGTTTAGAGCAGAGAAATGGAAATTGAGGGTGTTGGATGGAAGGGGGAACCAGGGAAAATTTTAGCAGAGGAAGGTTTATTGATATTTATAGAATTGAGCTCTCACGGCTAATAGTATTAAATAAATGAAAAACTCCAGTATCGTTTTTTTTATTTTTTTAATGACAATTGTTTTGGAATCCAAGGGAAGAGGTTTAAGCCAGTTTTCCAATGCTTGGATGGCAATATCAATGGGGACACCTGGGAAAAGTTTAGCGACATCAAATGAGACCATGATTTCATCCATTGAGAAGTTTTAATCTTTAAATTTATTAACAAAATCTAGGTTATTTTTAACTGAGTGAGGGCTATCGAAGTTAAGGTTTGAGAATTGGGAAATCAACCCTTTAGATAAAAGGTAGGTGGGTGAATCAATACCAGAAATAATAGGTCTCATGGGGCAGTTTGTCTTATACCTTAAGAGGAAGGTTTGGTAGTGTGGGATTAATATGGAAGGCTTTTACGTCTACGTAATACCCCTCGAGCCACCGCAGAGGCATTTGGCGGAGGGTGTTAGTTCACCACCCTTCAAATGGAATGAAGCCACACTCAAAACCAACAAATTTAAGCAAATATAAACCCACAGAGGCGTATATATCCATGCGAAAACATTCTCAACCCACATGCATGCAAATACTTATACTATCCACTAACATGTACATGCACCTGAGAATTTAGTAAAAACCATATCCAATTACGTACTAATTACAATTAAAAAGTAACAAGGGGAATTTTTACTACCGTATGGACATGCAACTCATGGTCGCCGCCCTAAAGGATAGCGGTTGGGAATTTGAAACACCGCTGTAGGTAGCGGAAGCGTCCTCCCCAGAGAAAGAGTGGGGATGAAAGGAAAAACGTTATAAAAAATAAAGTAAGGCCAGCAATACTGTAGCAAGCACTATATTATTTAATGGCATTCTAAATAGGTCATGCGGGAATGATTTTGCCAACAAAGCACATGAGTTTAATGAAAATGCATTTATTCAAGTATAACTGCATCTACATCTACATAATACCCCGTAAGCCGCCGCAGTGGGTCGCGGTAGTCCAGTGGGTAGAGCGTTGGACTGCTGACCGGAGGGTCCCGGGTTCGATTCCCGGGTAAGGCACTCTGGGCACCTGCAGCTCCACCCCAGCTAAAGTGATTTTTCGGGTACCAGGTCTTCCTGGGAAACCATAACCGGCACAGGGAAAGGAACTGGCCCCCCTACCCTGTAGTGTGAATTTCACACGCCGTATAGGGCTTAGTACTGGGTGATCTCTGCCATCACCTACTAAACCGACCTTCGGGTTTATTACTGTATTTAAGCCGCCGCAAGGGCGTGTGGCGGGAGGTGTTAGGACACCACCCGTAATTTAGAATAGAAAAGGAAAAAACACCGCATGCCATAACTACAAAATCATATATCCACAAAAAAAACATGGCATGCATTCATGCATGAACACTTACACCCCACTCACATGCAAACACTCAAACTACATCTTCATCTACATCTAAATCTACTTATAACCCCGCAAGCCGCCGCAAGGGTCATTACGGGTGGTGTTAGGACACCACCCGTAAATTAGAAAAGAAAAAGAAAAAAAACCGCATGCAATAACCACAAAATCATACATCCACAAAAAAAACATGGCATGCATTCATGCATGAGCACTTACACCCCCCACACATGCAAACACTCAATCTACATCTTACATACACATGCACCAGAAATCATACCTAACAGCTTTGCAGTGTTTAACTTTGCTCCGACTTGTGAATTCAATGTTTTCAATATTTCTAAAGTGACTTCGGTTCCTTACTATTATGATTTCTGACTGTTCGGGGAAAGAATGAGTATTTGTACTTATCTGTCCTGCAATCTATCTCCCTTAGTTTATCTTTGTGGTGTGATCTACCTAAGTAGTGTGGGGCCATTATAATTCCTTCGGTGTCATAGTTAAACTCGTTTGTTCTGAACCTTTCTAAAAGTCTAAGCCTCGCTTGTTCTTTCCGCACTTCAAGTGGTTCCCAGCCTAAATCCCCTAAGAGACCTGTCACACTTGTGTTCTTATAATAACAATTTTTAACGAATCTAGCGGATTTTCTCTGGACTTTATCTAATTCTTTTTGCCAAATTTTCTCCCAAGGATCCCAATTACTTGCGGCATATTCCAAATGAGGTCTAACTAGAGCAAAATAACACCTCTCTTTAACTTTTTCATTACATTTCCCCACCACCCGTTTAATGAAGCCAAGTTTCTTTAAAGCTGATCCACATATTGTCCTGATATGTGCTCCCCATGAAAGGTGTGGTGTTAGAACAACCCCCAAATATTTAACTTGATTTGCCGTAGTCATTACTGAACCCTCTATTTTGTAGTTTATATCCTGTTCCTCGCTTCCTTCGTTCCAAAATTTCAAAACTGCGCATTTATCTATATTAAGTGTTAATCCCCATTTATTGCACCATTCCGAGGTATTGTCTAAGTCTCTAGAGAGTAGCTCGTGATCTAATTGGCTCCTTATTTCCCTGTACACCACCGTGTCGTCAGCAAATAACCTCAGATTGCTACCAACGTGTGTGCTTAAGTCATTAATGTATATTAAAAACAGAAGAGGCCCCATTACACTTCCCTGGGGGCGCCCGAAGTTACCTCTCTATCCGTTGAGCACAACCCAACTATGACTACTATTTGTTTGCGGTTTGACAAGAAGTCTCTAATCCAATTAATTATTTTCTCGTTGATCCCATAGTATTTAAGTTTATGTAACAATTTATTGTGTGGGACTTTGTCGAAGGCTTTTTTGAAATCCATGAATACTGCATCGACTTGTGTGTTGTTTTCTCCCGATCTATGTATATCGTGAATGAAGAGACTAAGATGTGTTTCGCAAGATCTGCTTTTCCTAAATCCGTGCTTGTTGTGGATTAGTATTTTCCTACTAAGTATTTACCTACTATGAGTGTGTGCGCTGCTGTGGGTGTAATTTTCCGTGTTGTTTTTTTTGCATGTGGTATTTTTCTTTTTTACGGTTGGTGAGCTAACACTCCCCGCCACACGCCCTTGCGGCGGCTTGCGGGGTATTTTGTAGATGTAGATGTAGATGTACTATCAAGAAATCTCATAATGCTAAGAACAATGATGTGTTCCAATATTTTACAAGAGATCGATGTTAAAGAAAAGGGTCGGTAATTGGTTGGTTTATCCCTATCGCCACCTTTATAGATGGGAGTTATATGGGCTAGCTTCCATTCGCGAGGGATTGACCCTTCTTCTATCGATTTTAGAAAAACAATATGTAAAAATGGAGCATGTCTTCAGCTAATTCCTTTAATATTCTAGCCGGTATTTCTTCCGGACCAGGTGCCTTGTGTGCTTTGATACTACGGAGCAGATGTACTATTCCCTGCTTGGTCAGTGTAAGATCGCTCATGTGTTCCCCGGGTGGGTGTGGAGGATTATTTGGTGCGTTTGTGTTTTTGTTGTAGACGCTCTGGAAAAAATGGTTTAAAATATTTGCCTTTTTCACGCTATCTGTAATGATTTCTCCATTTTCAGTCTTCAAAGAGTTAACAGTGGGACGTTTACCCTGTATTTCCCTAACATAGGACCAGATTGACTTTGGATTTTCCTCAAGATATTCGCTTAGCATTTTAGATTTAAAAGAGTGTAGTGCTGTGCGCATAATACTTTTCGTCTTACTACGACATTCGTTTAGTTGCTGTTTGGAAGTATTCATATAAACTATATCGTCACTTTTTAAACTCTTTTTAAAATTTGACTATAGCTTTCTTTGCCTTCCTAATGCCGATCTGACTTCCCCGTTGTACCATCTAGGTTCCTTACTGTCGCATTTGATTTTGGACGGGATGTACGTCTTCATTCCTTCGCGTAAAATATTTAAGAAATAATTCCAAGTGTTCTCTGTATTGGTTGTCAGTGTTTTTTTCTTGTATTCTGGTAATTTTATCTTTAAATATTCTCTTAGTCCGTTAAAATTTGCCTTGTTGTATAGGTATATTTTACGCTTTTCTTTGTTTATTTTGACGAACTTAGTTTTTAACTCTACAAGAATAGCCTTTTGGTCACTGATTCCGTCTATTATTTCAATGCTAGTAATGATTTCGGGCATAGAAGTCGCAAAGATGTCTAATATGCTTTGGGCTCGTGTTGGTGTTTTAACAATTTTTTCTAAGTAGTGTAACTAATTATTCCCTAGATGTTATGGTTGGCAAGTTATATTTTGTCATCTATAATCCTACAGTGGCTATTTCCTATTGTCCGTGGGAAGAAGGAGTCCTTATGTCTGTTAGTTCTGGCATCTACTATATTTCCCAAATTTTATATTTATTATACAAGCGGCCGATGTATGTTGTAGTGCGAATAACTTGCGAGATCCTTGCGGATAGACGTGTATCTCTGAATTTATTTAGTAAGTTTCACCTAGCATTTAATCGCCTCTCTTCTATTTATTACTACCCCGACTCCAGAAGCGTTTCGGTGACGCTTTTTGTTTTATCGTAAAATTTTTTAACGAAATTGGCTGCTCAGCGTTGAACCTTTCTAATTTCCCGAATTAGGCCTTTTCAGTTGTATCCTATTCACAACATGCATATTCTAAAGAAGCCTTTCAAGAGCGTGGTAACACTGTTCCTTGTCTCGTAGTCACTTTTTCCAACAATTTGTTTAATAAATCCCAAATTTTAATTTGCTTTCCCGCAGAATTTATGTATGTAGGTGCTTCAGGTTGTTTTTATTGAATGTGACCGTGTATTTAACCGCATTACCTACTTCTAGGTCAACTCCAGCTAGTTTTTGAGCAAGTCCCGTAATCTTTTAAAGTAATTTACCACCACTTTTTTTTGGTATTACGACAATACCCATATATACACTATTTTTAAACGCAAGCTAGATCCTTTGCTAGTATTAAACTCTCTTTATCTCCTAGTATCTTCCGATAAATCACCATGTTATCCGCGAACATGCCTATCTTACTTTTAACTTCGCGGTTCAAATTGAAAACAAAAATTAAGAAAAGTAACGGCATGATTACACTTCCTTGAGGTACACTCCAGGTTAATTGTCCGCTGTCGGAACTAGCGCCGTTGACGGCTACCCTCTCTTCCCCTTCTGACGGAAAGATATCAGCAAAATTCATCGCGCTCTTGTTCATACCCGCGAATTTTAATTCATAAATTATTTTACCAGGAGGAACCTGATCAAATGCCTTTTGAAAATCCAAAAAGATCGAATCCAACAATCTACCTGACTACCACTGTCACCTGATAAAAATCATTCATGTGTAACTCCGGTGTATATAATCCTATTTGGGTCTCGTATTAGCGGGTTTTTATGAATCTGGGTCTTTTACCCGAAATACCCAGCTCGTGGGAAGCGGTAGATACCCAAAGGCTTCCTCGGGAGCAGTACCCGAGCCCTCTGATTAGCGACTAAACGCTCTACCTAATTGATTACCACGTCATGCTATGGATGAAGAACAATAGTAATTAATAATACCTCTTTAAAGAGCCTATAATAATTGTGCTTCAGAAATTTGTATCCTTTAAGATATTCAATTTGTACTCAAGCTAAGAGAAAAGTCAATAATTTAAAAATGAAAACGGCAGTAAATATAAACTTATGAAGTAAAGTTGTATGTATATTTTTCATTGTATTTTGCATCACTTAGGTAACAATTGTAGAGAAATAAATATTTAATTATGCAAAAGTTTTATGAAATAAAAACTGTAAATTTTCTGTGTGTATTGTCTTAGAATTTTTTTCGCACTAGATTTGAAATATCCCTCAGCACTTGAAAGGAACAATGAAATGCACGACACCTTATGCACAGAATAAACTGCTGCTACAAAATTCGAGGCTAATTTTTATCGGTCTAGTGGTTCGCATGCGGCGGATGAAGCTTAATGAATGAATTGCATATGCGGAATTAATGAAATTATTACTGGATTTCTGAATTAATGAAGTGTAAAATGAATTGCAAATCTCGATGGTTATTTTGAATAGCATTGAAAGTAAATACGTGGGCTGTTATTTTTCATTTTTAAAAGGTACAGTTAATAGCTAACAAAAGTTCCACAGTTAATTCAAAATTGAAATAATCAAAACGTCGGGTGAAGTTTTATTGTATTCATTTTACATGGGAGCGTGAAATTACTGACTAGACTTTTATGAAACTTGGTAAACTTATTGAAGCGGAATCCTAAACTAATGGAATTCCAATTCCCAGTGTCATCTTAAAATAATCCAACAAAGGGTCATCTGAGGTGGAATATCGAATAAAATGGAGTTGGAGTTAAAATAACGGAATCAGGGGCCATGACTTTTGCATTAAGCAATTATTCAAGCTATATATATATATATATATATATATATATATATATGTATTATATATTATAAATATAATATTATATATATATATAAATAATATTCTAAATATAATATAATATTACATATATATATATATATATATATATATATATATATATATATATATATATATATATATATATATATATATATAAAGCCATGAAGAACGACATTATTTTCTCATCGTACACGACATTGCGACTTACGCAAACCTCCGCACTTTGCGTTTGGAATATGAAATGTTCAGCGCAAATGGAAATGAGGTCTGGTCGGTTTGACGGCTGAGCCGAACTCACATTCTGAAATCGAGTTTAATAATGCAGTGGAATGCATTCTGTCATCCAGAATGCACAGTGAGGGCAAAAAGATTTTAAGTTATGACCATGACAATCCTAATTTCCTCCTGAAACGCAATACAAAACTCTCGCTTCAAACTGCGATGAATTCGCATTGTCATGGCCCAGGCCTTTTTAAAGCAAGTTAATCCCTCACTCGAAACCAAATTTGTTTGCATTCCGCTCATTCCTGGAATTTCCCCTCGGCCCAAGTAAACACCACCCGTGGCGCAGAGAGCGTAAAGTACGCGGTTCTGGAATCCGCTGGAGCCGTGGAGGGAAGAGGGGCAGGAGGCGTGGGGAAGGAGCGGGAGACGGTACTAGTCAGTGGGTCAGAGGGTCCTGGCTTGAGAAGGGGGGGGGTTGTGTGAGACGGAGGAGCTAGAAGTGAAGGCAAGCGAGCACCCGTGTGCGACCGGTATGGCGCAGATAGTAAATAATTATCATAAAATCTTTTTGAATAACAACTTTTACACAGGAATGTAATCAGAAGGTACAGCTATCAAGCTTAAATTCCCCTGTAAACAAGTTATTCATTAAAAAGCACGAGTAACGTTTTTATGATTTTCACTTTTAACCCTTTTAACATTTGCCTCTTTCATTCCTCTGCGAAGATTATCTCTTTTTTATGCACTTTTCTGGTGCTTTAATGCTTAAAAGCGAGAAAATTATCATTAATTAACTTTCAGAATGAAATTTTATAGGTTTTACGCATTTTTTCGCATCATGATATCAAAAATAAATTTGAAAAAAAAGCTTATAAATTTTCAAACACACAAACCGGTAAAAAAATTCTCTATTTTTAATTGCAAGCAGCAATTATAAATTTGTGTTGAAATTTTAATTATAAAAGAGTTGGGCAATTCTTCGCAGAAATGTATGATGAATAATAAATTTTCTGAATTTATTTTAAGAATTATATTTAATTAAAGCGCGAGGGTGGTTTTGAAAACTAAAATGGTGCATTAGTAGCAGACAAGTACTAAAATCGCAAGTGGTAACAAACAGCCCCTTAGCCACTTCGTTGACTATTTATTACAATTAATGACAAAGGGTGACAAAGAAAAGGTTGCTATCAAATAAGTTTAGCGGAAGAACACAGCCAGTAAAGTGAGTGGAAGCGACGTGAAAAAATCGGAAAAAAATTCATTCAGCACGGTTTTGGAAAGAAAACCTTGGTTGCTTGTAAAAAACAAAAGAAAGAACAAATCTCTGCATCTACATCTACTTAATACCCCGCAAGCTGCCTCAAGGGCATGTGGAGGGGGGTGTCAGAACACACCCGTTATTTAGAAAAGAAAAAAAAACGCATGCAAAAACCACAAATTCATGCATCCACAAAAAACATGGCATACATTCATGCAAGAACACTCACATCCCTCACACATGCAAACACACGAACTACCAACTAACATACACATGCACCTGAAACTAGACCTAACATCTTTGCAATGTTAAATTTTGTTCCGACTTGTAAATTCAATGTTTTCAATATTTCTAAAGTTACTTCGGTTTCTTACTATTATGATTTCCGATTGTTCGGGGAAAGAATGAGTATTTGTATCTATCTGTACTGGAATCTATCTTCCTTATTTTAACTTTGTGATCTGATCTACCTTAGTAGTGTGTGGCCATTATAATTCCATCGGTGTCATAGTTGAACTCTCTTGTTCTGAACCTTTCTAAAAGTCTAAGCCTCGCTTGTTCCCTCCGCACTTCAAGTGGTGCCCAGCCTAAATCCCCTAAGAGATCTGTCACACTTGTGTTCTTTTCATAACAATTTTTAACGAATCTAGCGGATTTTCTCTGGACTTTATCTAATTCTTTTTGCCAAATTTTCTCCCAAGGATCCCAAATAGTTGCGGCATATCCCAAATGAGGTCTAACTAGAGCAAAATAACACCTCTCTTTAACTTTTTCATTACATTTCCCCACCACCCGTTTTATGAAGCCAAGTTTCTTTAAAGCTGATCCACATATTGTCCTGAAATGTGCTCCCAATGAAAGGCGTGGTGTTAGAACAACCCCTAAATATTTAACTTGATTTGCCTTAGTCAATACTGAACCCTCTATTTTGTAGTTTATATCCTTTTGCTCGCTTCCTTTATTCCAAAGTTTCCAAACTGCGCATTTATCTATCTTAAGTGTTAATCCCCATTTATTGCACCATTCCGAGATATTGTCTAAGTCTCTAGAGAGTAGCTCGCGATCTAGTTGGCTCCTTATTTCCCTGTACACCACCGTGTCGTCAGCAAATAACCTCAGATTGCTACCAACGTCTGTGCTTAAGTCATTAATGTATATTAAAAACAGAAGAGGCCCTATTACACTTCCCTGGGGGCGCCCGAAGTTACATCTCTATCCGTTGAGCACAACCCAACTATGACTACTATTTGTTTGCGGTTTGACAAGAAGTCTCTAATCCAAATAATTAATTTCTCATTGATCCCATAGTATTTAAGTTTATGTAACAATTTATTGTGTGGGACTTTGTCGAAGGCTTTTTTGAAATCCAGGATTACTGCATCGACTTGTGTGTTGTTTTCCCCCGATCTATGTATATCGTGAATGAAGAGACCTAGTTGTGTTTCGCAAGATCTGCTTTTCCTAAAGCCGTGCTGGTTGTGGATTAGTATTTTCCTACTATCATGAAATCTCATAATGTTAGTGACAATAATGTGTTCCAATATTTTGCAAGAGATCGATGTTAAAGAAATGGGTCGGTAATTGGTTGGTTTATCCCTATCGCCGCCTTTATAGATGGGAGTTATATGGGCTAGCTTCCAGTCGCGAGGCACTGAGCCATCTTCTATCGATTTTAGAAAAACAATATGTAAAAACGGGGCAATGTCTTCAGCTAATTCCTTTAATATTCTAGCAGGTATTTCTTCCGGACCAGGTGCCTTGTGTTCTTTGATACTACGGAGCAGATGTACTATTCCCTGCTTGGTGAGTGTATGATCGCTCATGTGTTCCCCCGGTGGGTGTGGAGCATCTTTTGGTGAGTTTGTGCTTTTATTTTAGACGCTCTGGAAAAAAATGGTTTAACATGTTAGCATTTTTCACGCTATCTGTAATGATTTATCCATTTTACAAATTCTCCACTGTATGAACAGTACTCGTATTCCAGCCAACTGAGCTTGTATAATTGTTCTACAGTTCATTTAACTGAATATTATTTCAAACATGGTTGCTTAAAGAGGAACCACTTCCATTATTGCCAAACGCACAAACATGGAAAATAGAATGGTGTGTAAAGGGATTTAAGTGTCTATGTGTATTAAGGATGTAACTGTATAAGGTGGGAAGGATAGAAAATATAAATTACACTCGAATACTGATAAGCTTTCATAAGATGGCATTGGACACATTAAATTTGTGATTAAATTTATTCAGCTATAACTACAGAAAAACATAAGCAATATTTGTTAAAAACAGTCAGTAAATCATCAATACCAATGGATTCCGTGAGCTTGCTTCCAAAATTGGAGGAGGAACTCGAGGAAATTGCAAATAGCTAAATTATGGGAGGAAACTATGTCAAAGAAGAAATCTAATGACGTCCTTAGCGGTAAAGCATCAGTCAATTCATTGGTTTCACACTTCATGAATATACCTTCATACGCCACTGTGGGTGTAGATTTCGATAAATATGTATGTTTCAATGTGTTTTAATTGGTGGTGACGTAACACCCCCCGCCACGCACCTTTGTGTAGACTTGCGAGGTACCATGTGCATGACTATTCAAAATTATCATAAGAAGCTACTTTATTTTTATATGTTCTCAAATATTAAAATGGATCCGAAAAAGTTAACTTTTTTATCATGCTAGATGTAAGGACACATGAATAACAAAGTGCATGCACCGACTATGTTAAGATTCATTGGAGTTTCAAGATTAAAGAGAAAGTACAAGAGCATCAAAATTGACTTTAAAGCTAACATTTCAGGTTATCCAACCAATATATTTTAGAAATTTCACCCTAGGAAAATGTGTGCGATGGGGCGTCTGAGATGAATCATGATAAGCGTGAGATTGAGAGTTTGATTGAAGCTAAAAATATTGATGTTACAATCAGTCATGTTGGCGATTTTATTATTAAATAATAAGATGGGAATATTTTGAGCATACAATATTTTTTTAACTAATTCTGTTGCATAATCATTACTTTCGAAATAAAAGAATTTGGGACTTCTTTGATGCAGAGTCACGTGCCAATATTATCTCCGATACCATTTTAATCAATGAAAGAGAGATCCGAGCTCTTATGGCCACAGTACTTCATTTGCTTAATTTTGATGATATAACTACCTACTTTTTACGCTTATTTATGTCCTCCGAATCACTACGGTACTCTCGTAACCTACGAGATGAATTCAATAAGATAAAACACGTGAAGCGCTGCTTCCCATGAATGCAGGCAGAGGAAAAACAGTAGCCCAAGCCTTTTGCAAGAGTTATGAAATGCCTTGATTAAACTTCGAGAGACGGAAGCAGGGTTTTGATTGGGGAAAAGCTCTCGTGCTTCAAAAATATCGATGTAGTCAGGTGAATTGGTCTTAATTTTCATTGTGCTCCATACTGTGGACAATACAAATCGGCGATGCTACAATTAGGGCAAAAAAGGCAAAACGCTGATGTATAAGGATTTGAAAAAACTCAATTAATAGCTGTAGTCATTTAATGCGTCAACTTAATGGTTGTTACTCTGTTAAATTAGATAGGGGGGTCAAACGAAAGACGTCGACGGTGCCACCCCGAAAAAGTAAGGAGTAATAACTCACTAACAGTTTAAAAAACGCTTGAAGACAGCCACTATTTTCAATGCATTTTTAATAATCGCTCATAGAAACAATGCGAGTCGATACCGAATCGCTTTCATAAATATGTGTCTGAAATTTTAATAATCAATTTAAAATTAGCGCGAGACATTAGAGCTAGAATTAAATTTGAACGAATATTTTTCGTTAACTTTTCGGAGAAAAAGTACTTCACCAGAAATCACACTACACAGGGAACCAAGATTACACCCCAGAAACTGATAAAATACTTGGGTGTAACGATAACTTCAGATAGGTCGTGGTGAAAGCACATTCGTGAAATTTGTGGAATAACTAATAAAAAGTTAGGATTTGTAAAAAGAATACTCGGGAATTGCAATGGAAGTGTCAAGGATCTTAGTTATTTCACAATAGTCACGCCTCGAGTATCCTGCAAGTGTGTTGGACCCTCATGGATTAGGCTTAATTTTGGAACAAGATCGATTGTAACGAAGAGAAGCTAGGCTTGTGAATATTTCTTATAAGCAAGGTAGCAGTGTCACGTCACTATTGGATAACTTAAATTGGGAGCCAATAGTTGACCAAAGGTTTTAATACAGGTTAAATGCACTGCGTAAATTTGAGGCATGTTACTTATCTGAGGATTTTTAGGATAAATTTTATGCCCACACTGACTATAGTTGATCAGATCACCAACGTAAAATCAGGGAGATATTTTGTAGAAAGGATAGATTGAAAATTTCGATTTTTCCTCGTAATAGTCATGACAGAAATCGCATAGGAGATAATTAGAATTGGTAGAGTATTTATTTGTTGATACCTACCATGTTCCTTCCTCCGTGTTTTTTATTTTTATTTGATAGAGCTATATTTTTAACAGTTCTACAGCATGATTTAAATGCACGTATCCTGTTATTAAAAGTTGTTTCATGTAAATACTTTCTCATGCTTAATTGAGGTTTGTCGAGAGGCATGAACAAACTAATATGTTTGTAGAGGTAACATGATTTGATTTTGCACGTGGTTTCACTCTAGTTCATGCGTATTGACCTAACACCCCCCCCCCATCCCCGCACGCCCTTACGACGGCTTCTTTGGTATTGTGTAGATTTAGATGTAATTTCTCTTCAAGTTTAATAATTAACTAGATTCATCTGTCAAAAGAAATCGCTAGTTTATGATGAAATCCCTGCTCGTGCAAATAAAATGATTGCCTAAAAAATAACTGCTTATTTGGAAAAAATGTTTAATAAATGTCTAAATTATCGCACAGTACACAAAGAGTGGTAAGTACTTAACGTCTCGCTCATATTTAAAAAAAGTGACAGGGAAGATATGGGTTAGCACCAACCCATTTTTCTCACATTCATTCCATTCATTGACAAAGCACATACTTGTAATTGTAAGCTCAATTGTTACATATATCAATTCTAGGAGTTTACCGACAGAAAAACAACACGGTTACCGTAAGGGTAGGCCTTACGAGATTCAACTGGTACTTTGTGTTCATGAAATTTTTGTCACAGGTGAAAATAATGATAAGATCGTTGTAGTATTATGAGATTTAAAAAAGGCAATTCAACAGATATCATCATGACTGGATACTACGAGGTCATCCGGAAAGTAGTACCCGTTCGTGCCGCATGAAGTGCTGACGACGCGAGTAGCCGCTGGACGAGGTCAGATAGCTTCAGTGGCTTGTCTGCCTTCTCTGAGCCAAGTTGCGTGACGCTAGCATTGCCTGTGTTGTTTCTGTGATTGTTTACAATGTTTAAAAAAATTGAGAACGCCGCCAGTTGTGAAGTGAGGGCAGTGATTAAATTCCTCAATGCAAGAAACGTTCGCCCATGTGATATTCATCGCCAATTAAAGGAGGTGTATGGAGACAATGTAATGGACGAGTCGTCTGTTCGGCGGTGGTGTCGCAACTTCAACATGGGGAGGGGGAACACACACGACGATGAGCGTTCGGGGAGACCGTCTGTCATTACAGACCAACTGGTGAGCTCAGTTGACGAATTCGTGAGGAACGATCGGCGCGTCACAATTGATGACATCTGTGAGCATTTTCCCAATGTTTCTCGAACAATTGTTCATGAAATTGTTAAACACCATCTGCATTATGCAAAAATTTGTGCAAGATGGGTCCCTCGCGTATCTCAATGAGCTGGCGGCGAAGGACTATGCAGCAGGAATACAGAAACTTGTCACACGTTATGACAAATGCCTTAATTTGCTTGGAGATTATGTTGAGAAGTAGTTTAAAGTATCCTCTTTCAAATAAAATTTTTTATGTTTGTTAATATTTACTTTTGTGTCTTTATTTCACGAACGGGTACTACTTTCCGGATGACCCTCGTATATTTCCCTATATCTTACTGTCAGTAAACAGGCAAAGTGCAATTGAAACCTGTGACCGAATACACTCACAATATTCTTTTGGGGCGCGTTTTCTTTTGGTGAATTATTATTATGGTACCCACAGATATACATGCAAGGTATACATTGACCAACGCATGAATACCTTATTTTGCTGAGTACTTCGAATAAAAGCTATTCATTTCAATATATGTCCTGACTCAAAGTTTACTCTTTATGGGTCCCAGCTTGCTCTGTATGTTACCATCCTCCATATGACTCGAAGATTTGTCCATCGAATATCACTTCACTAACAATTCATGCAACTGGGGAGACTATTAGGCGAGATAAACCAAAAAGCAAATAATCATTTAACACGCGACGCAATGAATTTACACGCTTATATAAGCTATACAAGTATTAATTAAGTTGTAACTTAGTGGCACTGGGTCTGGCAGGTTCAATGTAGAGAAACTTCTAAGATGTGTGTCTGATGACAATGAAACTAATAAGGACTTATCTACTGCAAATTCTTATTTGGAAGCGTAAGTATAAATTTGTTGGTATTGCATGTGGTTTTATTCTCTTTTACGGGTAGTGGCCGAACATTCTTCGCCATACGCCCCTGCGGCGGCTTGCGGGGTATTATGTAGATGAGATGTAGAATAATTGCAGGAGGCATATTATGACGAGAGATATCATTGAAGCTGTAGCTCGTGTGCATAAATACATCTACATCTACATCTATTTAATACCCCGCAAGCCGCCGCAAGGGCGTGTGGCGGGGGGTGTTAGGACACCACCCGTAATTTAGAAAAGAAAGAGGAAAAAAAAACCGCATGCAATAACCACAAAATCATATATATATAAAAAAAAACTTGGCATAAATTCATGCATGAACACTTTACACCCCACACACATGCAAACACTCAATCTACACCTTACATACACATGCACCTGAAAGTATACCTAACATCTCTATAGTGTTTAATTTTGTTCCGACTTGTAAATTCAACGTTTCTAATATTTCTAAAGTTATTTCAGTTTCTTACTATTATGATTTCTGATTGTTCGGGGAAAGAATGAGTATTTGTACCTATCTGTCCTGGAATCTATCTCCCTTAGTTTATCTTTGTGGTCTGATCTACCTTAGTAGTGTGGGGCCATTATAATTCGTTCAGTGTCATAGTTAAACTCGTTTGTTCTGAACCTTTCTAAAAGTCTAAGCCTAGCTTGTTCTCTCCGCACTTCAAGTGGTTCCCAGCCTAAATCCACTAAAAGATCTGTCACACTTGTGTTCTTATCATAACAATTTTTAACGAATCTAGCGGATTTTCTCTGGACTTTATCTAATTCTTTTTGCCAAATTTTCTCCCACGGATCCCAAATACTTGCGGCATATTCCAAATGAGGTCTAACTAGAGCAAAATAACACCTCTCTTTAACTTTTTCATTACATTTCCCCACCACCCGTTTAATGAAGCCAAGTTTCTTTAAAGCTGATCCACATATTGTCCTGAAATTTGCTCCCCATGAAAGGTGTGGTGTTAGAACAACCCCCAAATATTTAACTTGATTTGCCGTAGTCAATACTGAACCCTCTATTTTGTAGTTTATATCCTGTTCTTCGCTTCCTTTATTCCAAAATTTCAAAACTGCGCACTTATCTATCTTAAGTGTTAATCCCCATTTATTGCACCATTCCGAGATATTGTCTAAGTCTCTAGAGAGTAGCTCGCGATCTAGTTGGCTCCTTATTTCCCTGTATAACACCGTGTCGTCCGCAAATAACCTTAGATTGCTAATAACGTGTGTACTTAAGTCATTTATGTATATTAAGAACAGAAGAGGCCCCATTACACTTCCCTGGGGGACGCCCGAAGTTACATCTCTATCGGTTGAGCACAACCCATCTATGACTACTATTTGTTTGCGGTTTGACAAGAAGTCTCTAATCCAATTAATTAATTTCTCATTGATCCCATAGTATTTAAGTTTATGTAACAATTTATTGTGTGGGACTTTGTCGAAGGCTTTTTGAAATCCAGGAATACTGCATCGACTTGTGTGGTGTTTTCTCCCGATCTAAGTATATCGTGAATGAAGAGACCAAGTTGTGTTTCGCAAGATCTGCTTTTCCTAAATCCGTGCTGGTTGTGGATTAGTATTTTCCTACTATCAAGAAATCTCATAATGTTAGTGACAATAATGTGTTCCAATATTTTGCAAGGGATCGATGTTAAAGAAATGGGTCGGTAATTGGTTGGTTTATCCCTATCGCCGCCTTTATAGATGGGAATTATATGGGCTAGCTTCCAGTCGCGAGGCACTGAGCCATCTTCTATCGATTTTAGAAAAACAATATGTAAAAACGGGGCAATGTCTTCAGCTAATTCCTTTAATATTCTAGCAGGTATTTCTTCCGGACCAGGTGCCTTGTGTGCTTTGATACTATTTTAGATTTAAAAGAGTGTAGTGCTGTGCGCATAATACTTTTTGTCTTACTACGACATTCTTTTAGTTGCTGTTTGGATTTATTCACATAAACTATATGGACACTTTTTAAACTCTTTTTGAAATTTTACTGTAGCTATCTTTGCCTTCCTAATGCCGATCTGACTTCCCCGTTGTACCATCTAGGTTCCTTATTGTCGCATTTGAGTTTGGACGGGATGTACGTCTTCATTCCTTCGCGTAAAATATTTAAGAAATAATTCCAAGTGTTCTCTGTATTGGTTGTCAGTGTTTTTTTCTTGTATTCTGGTAATTTTATCTTTAAATATTCTCTTAGTCCGTTAAAATTTGCCTTGTTGTAAAGGTATATTTTACGCTTTTCTTTGTTTATTTTGACGAACTTAGTTTTTAACTCTATAAGAATAGCCTTATGGTCACTGATTCCGTCTATTATTTCAATGTTAGTAATGATTTCGGGCTTAGATGTCGCAAAGATGTCTAGTATGCTTTGTCCCCGTGTTGGTGATTTCACAAGTTTTTCTATGGAGTGTTTTGTGAATATATGAAGGAGTTCTTGGCATGAATCTCGGTTTTTGGCAGATTTTCCTACGCAGTAGTTGTCCCAGTCAATTGACGGTAGATTTGTGTCCCCAGCGATTATAATAATACTGTTGCTATGTCTGCTTCTGATAGTGGATATTTGTTCCTCGAGCTTGTGTAGGACATCTAGGTTAGAATCTGAGGGTCTGTAAACTGTACACAGGTATAGGCTCTTGCCCTTGTAGTCCTTAATGTTGCACCAAACGCTCTCTATGTCGTTTACGTCGCATTCATATCGTTGGCTACTAAGATGTGACTTTACTGCAATGAATACTCCCCCACCCAACCTATTTGGTCTGTCCCTTCTGTAAATTGTGAAACCGTTTGGAAAAACCTCATTGTTTGCTATATCTCCTGTGAGCCAACTTTCCGTTCCAACTACTATGTCTGCGTTTGTACTGACAAAAATATGTTCAATATCCGATATTTTGTTTCTAATGCTACGGCAGTTTAATGTTATAATTTTAATATGGCTAATAACTTCTTGTTTTTCGGTTTTATGTACGCTCACAAAACTGTTTTGAGACGATTCGTGGTGAACAGAGACAAAAGAATTACATTCACTTGCATTGCTATCTGTTATGTATGTAGAGGCACCAATTTTATTAAATTTATTAGATAAATAATTAGGGTCTGTTGGGTAACATCGTGTTAAAAATTTTTTTATAAAAACAATGTGGAATAACCTCAATGATGATATAAACGGAATCCAAGATATAATGAATCCTGGAAACTACGAAACTCAGTCCAGTGCGCCGGGTTTCGTGCCCGGCTGAGGTCATCATTGACCGAAAACTTTGTAAAATCAACCTTAAAGCTGTAAAAGTTATACCCATAATAGGATCAAAATATTAGAATAAATAAATGGAAATTCCGTTAGACGATGATGACAGGGAAGCTAAAAAACGACATAATTGAAGAAAGGTTTGGGTGAGGTGAGATAAAGACAAGGAGATTATTGGAGCAGGAGATACAGAGTAATTTCCGGTTGGGCAGGAGACTCAACTTGGTATGCTTGTTGAAATAAATGAGAAAATGGTGAAAAGTATACAAAATATAAAGCAGGATGTGGGATGGAATATTATTAATAGATGTAAAAGCTGTTCCAAAGAGCTTCACCATCATTCAGGTTTACGTGAAAATTTCTTACCAAATGTAGGACAAGTAAAAATAGTATAAATACGTTCAACTTCAGAAAATAACTACGGACGTCCATGTAAGATAATGAAGGGGATTGGAACATGGTGGGTGAAGATAGGAATGGGAGGGAGGCAGGAGTTTACGATTTAGGATGGGAAAACATTGCGGAGAGGAAGCAATATAGTTTGTTCTATGGGGGAAATTCACCTATCTTGATACCTGGTTCAAACACTATCCAAGGCATAGGCTTACATGGAAAATGCTGGGAAAAACAGCAGAAATGTACCTGATATCTACATCTACATCTACATAATACCCCGCAAGCCGCCGCAAGGGCGTGTGGCGGGGGGTGTTAGGTCACCAACCGTAAAAAGGAACAATACCACATGCAAAAAAACAACACGAAAAATTACACCCACAGCAGCGCACCCACTCATGCAAACACATATACCGCAAAACAACAAAAAACTGCACCCCAGGATGCAGCACGAAAGCCATCCTACAACACGGAAGCCAGGACACAACAAGCAAAAATGTGAAACATCACTACCACATGAACATGCACCACAAAACACCCTGCCCCCCGAAAAGACTGTAAAAGGCAGGGAATGCGACCCAACGTTGCAGGTAGCAGGAATTTCCCCCCGCGGAGAGGGACGAGGGATTGAAAGGGAGACTTAAAAACAGATGAACAGAACACGAATGAGATCATTCGGAAAGAATTGGTTATTATAACAAAACACATAAGGTTAGTGGAAGAGCATGCATTTAAGTAGAACTACGAGGGTCATCCGGAAAGTAGTACCCGTTCGTGCCGCATGAAGTGCTGACGACGCGAGTAGCCGCTGGACGAGGTCAGATAGCTTCAGTGGCTTGTCTGCCTTCTCTGAGCCAAGTTGCGTGACGCTAGCATTGCCTGTGTTGTTTCTGTGATTGTTTACAATGTTTAAAAAAATTGAGAACGCCGCCAGTTGTGAAGTGAGGGCAGTGATTAAATTCCTCAATGCAAGAAACGTTCGCCCATGTGATATTCATCGCCAATTAAAGGAGGTGTATGGAGACAATGTAATGGACGAGTCGTCTGTTCGGCGGTGGTGTCGCAACTTCAACATGGGGAGGGGGAACACACACGACGATGAGCGTTCGGGGAGACCGTCTGTCATTACAGACCAACTGGTGAACTCAGTTGACGAATTCGTGAGGAACGATCGGCGCGTCACAATTGATGACATCTGTGAGCATTTTCCCAATGTTTCTCGAACAATTGTTCATGAAATTGTTAAACACCATCTGCATTATGCAAAAATTTGTGCAAGATGGGTCCCTCGCGTATCTCAATGAGCTGGCGGCGAAGGACTATGCAGCAGGAATACAGAAACTTGTCACACGTCATGACAAATGCCTTAATTTGCTTGGAGATTATGTTGAGAAGTAGTTTAAAGTATCCTCTTTCAAATAAAATTTTTTATATTTGTTAATATTTACTTTTGTGTCTTTATTTCACGAACGGGTACTACTTTCCGGATGACCCTCGTAATTATTGCCTAGACGCTGAGGGTGACAAGTGGAATTTTTGCTATCTATAACCCTGCAGTTGCTATCCCGTATTATCCGTGGGAAGAAGGAGTCCTTGAGTCGGCTAGTTCTGGCATCTATTTCCCGAATTTTATATGCATGATTCAAGTGACCAATGTATGTAGGTGTACGAATAATTTGCGAGAACTCGGTGTTGAAATATGCGGATCTGAATTTATTTAGTAATTTCAATCTTGCATTGAATCGTCTCTCTTCCAGTGATTCCCATCCCAAATCCATGAGCATTTCGGTGAAGCTTTGCGTTTTATCGCAAGAATTTTTTACAAACGAGCTGCCCGGCGTTGAACCTTCTCAATTTCCCGAATGAGACCTTTTTCACTCGGATCCCACACGCTACATGCGTATTCTAAATGAGGCCTTTCAAGAGTGTGGTCGCAAATTTCCTTCACTTTCGAGTCACTTTTATTGGCAATGCGTCTAATAAATCCCAATTTTTTTATATGCTTGAACACAGACTTTTTGTATGCGAGTCCCCCAAGTTTAGTCTTTAGTGAATGTAGCACCTTGGTATTTTACCGTATCAACTACCGCTAGGTCACCTCCAGATAATTGGTAAGCATATCCCGTCGATCTTTTAAAGAAATTTACCACTGAACATTTATTATAATTTAGTGTCAATCCCCAGTTAGAACACCATTTAGTAATGCAATCTAAATCCTGCGCTAGAATAAAACGATCCTTATCCCCAGATATCTCCCGATAGATCAACGTGTCATCCGCGAACGTCCCAATCTTACTTTTCACTTCACGGGTCAAATCATTAACAAAAATAAAAAAAAGCAACGGCCCGATTACACTTCCTGGAGGTACCCCGGCGTGGCTCGAATGCTGTCGGAACTAGCGCCATCAAGGACTACCCTCTGTTCCCGCTCTGAAAGAAAAGCTTTAACCCAATTAATGGCGCCCTTGTTTATACCGGCGACCTTTAATATATGAATGAGTTTATCATGGGGAACCTTGTCAAATGCCTTTTGAAAATCTATGAAGATCGCATCCACTTGCCTACCTCTCTCACCAGATAAAAGTAAATCATGTGTAAATAATCCTAATTGGGTTTCGCAGGAGCGGTTTTTCTGAATCCGTGTTGATTGTCACTTAAAAAGTTAATATTGTCAAGGTGTCTCATTTTTGAACTGACATTTATGTGTTCTAAGATTTTGCAACAGATGGAAGTGAGAGATATAGGTCTCTAATTACTGGGATCCTCCCTGTCACCACTTTTAAAAATTGGCGTTATTTGCGCGGTTATCCAAATTTTAGGTACTTTGCACTCTGTGAGGGATTTGTTAAATATAAATTCAAGGTACGGAGCAATGTTTGGAGCTAAATGTTTTATCACCCTAGCTGGTATATTTTCGGGACCCGGGGATTTGTTGAGTTTAATCTCATTAAGAAATTTAAGAATTCCTTGTTGGTCCACTGTTATTTTTTCCATGGGTGGAGTATGTATTGTTTCTTGGAGATATGCGGTGGCAACATCATTCGAGAAAACGCTTTGGAAGAATGAATTTAGGATGTTAGCTTTACCCTCGCTGTCTGTATGAATTAGCTTGCTACAATCCCTTAAGCAAGCCACGGTTTGTTTACTCCCAATTACTTCCCTTACATATGACCAGAAAGCTTTGAGGTCAGTGTCCAAGTGCTCGCAAAGTACTTTGCGTTTAAAGTGTAGTAAGGCGCTACGTAATTGAGTTTTGGTTTCAATTTTAGAGGATCTATATGCGTCCCATAATTGTTTATTCTCAGGGGATGATGTGTTCACGTCTGCCCTCTTTACCCTAGAGTGTAGCATTCTCTGCTTTCGAAGGGCTTTACTAACGTCTTTATTGTACCACCTGGGGTCGAGATTTGCGGTAACGTATTTTATAGGAATGAAATCTATGATTCCTCTTTGCATAATATTGACAAATTCTGTCCAAGTTTCTTCCACGTTTGCATGACTTAAGCGGGTTTTGAACTCGGGTAGTGAAGAGTTTAATTGATTGGCAAAAGATTCAAAGTCTGCTTTACGGTAATTATAAATATTTCTTTTTGGCATAACAATCATTTTTATTTCTATGTCCAAGTGGACATTAATTGCTCTATGGTCACTCAAGCCCTCATCAGTTGATACACTAATAATACGTTCAGGCGTGTTTGTAAGAAATAGATCCAATATGTTCTTTCCACGGGTGGGCATGCGTACTGCTTGATGGAGGGAGTTTTTTTTAACCAATTTTATCATGGAATTGCAAGATTCGCGATCGCGGGTCCCAGATTTAACGATATTGCTGTCCCAATCTATACCAGGGAGGTTAAAGTCGCCACCAATTATGTTGATGCTGTTGTTATATTTACGTGAAAAATTGTAAATTTGATCGTTGAGGGTATGAAGTGTTTTCAAATCTTTGTCTGGAGGTCTGTAGAAAGAGCATAAACTTATGTTGGGTTGATTGGTCCGTATTAAGGTGCACCAAACACTTTCTATGTTATTATTTTCAAATGAAACTTGCCTGTTTTCAAAATGAATTTTATGGGACATGTTTTGTAGATTAATTTAAAAAAATATTTTTGATTACATTTCAATCATCGGGAGATATCTGAGGATGAGGATCGTTTTATTCTAGAGCAGGATTTAGATTGCATTACCAAATGGTGTTCTAACTGGGGATTGACTCTAAATTACAATAAATGTTCAGTGGTAAATTTCTTTAAAAGATCAACGGGATTTGCTTACAAATTAGCTGGAGGTGACCTAGCAGTAGTTGATACGGTAAAATACCTAGGTGTCACATTCACCAAAGACTTAACTTGGGGGACTCACATACGTAAAGTCTGCGGTCAAGCATATAAAAAATTGGGATTCATTAGACGCATTGTCGGCAAAAGTGACTCGAAGGTCAAGGAACGTTGTTACCACGCTCTTGTAAGGCCTCATTTAGAATACGCATGCAGCGTGTGGGATCCGAGTGAAAAAGGTCTCATCCGGGAAATTGAGAAGGTTCAACGCCGGGCAGCCCGTTTGTAAAAAATTCCTACGATAAAACGCAAAGCGTCACCGAAATGCTCATGGATTTGGGGTGGGAATCATTGGCTGAGAGACGATTCAAAGCAAGATTGAAATTATTAAATGAATTTAGATCCGCATGTTTCAGCACCGAGGTCTCGCAAATTATTCGTACTCATACATGCATTAGTCGCTTGGATCATGCATATAAAATTCGGGAAATAGATGCCAGAACTAGCCGACTCAAGGACTCCTTCTTCCCACGGACAATACGGGATAGCAATTGCAGGGTTATAGATAGCAAAAATTCCACTTGCCACCCTCAGCGTCTAAAAAATAATTAGTTGTATTTAAATACATGCTCTTCCACTAACCTTATGTGTTTTGCTATAATAACCCATTCTTTCCGAATGACCTCATTCGTGTTCCGTTCATCTGTTTTTAAGTCTCCCTTTCAATCCCTCGTCCCTCTCCGCGGGGGCAAATTCCTGCTACCTGCAACGTTGGGTCGCATTCCCTGCCATTTAGAGACTCTTTGGGGGTAGAGTGTTTCGTGGTGCATTTTCATGTGGTAGTGATGTTTCAATTTCTTGCTTGTTGTGTCCTGGCTTCCGTGTTGTAGGATGTCTTTCGTGCTGCATCATGGGGTGCAGTTTTTTAGTTGTTTTGCGGTTTATGTGTTTGCATGAGTATTGGATGAAGGGATTTTTGCATGAGTGTGTGCGCTGCTGTGGGTGTTAATTTCCGTGTTGTTTTTTTTGCATGTGGTATTTTCCTTTTTTACGGTTGGTGACCTAACACCCCGCGCCACACGCCCTTGCGGCGGCTTGCGGGGTATTATGTAGATGTAGATGTTGATGAATCAGCAATAAAAATAGCTAAGAATACGTGCACCATTGTATTCCCCGTTGCTACATCCGCAAGCCGCCGCAAGAGCGTGTGGCGACGGGTGTTGGGTCACCACCTGTAAAAGAGAATAAAACAGCGTCCAAAACTCACAAGTTTATGCTAAATTGAGCCCTCAAATTTTTATATATTTTTGCAAAAACCTATATAACTTAAAAGCATGCATTATCATACACTACCAACTAAAACACAGATGCACCTACTAATATAACTTATTTCTATGCAACATTTCATCTTCTCCTGATTCTACTTGCGTATATGTCCCTTATATTATTACCTTAATGGTCGGATTTACCTAAGTAGGGTGGGGCCATAATACTTCCTTTAGTGTCATTGCTAAACTTGTTTGTTTTGAACCTTTCGAGAAGTCTCAGTTTTACTTGTTCTCTTAACACCTCAAGTGATTTCCAGCAAAATTCCCCTAAAGGTCTGTCACACTCCTCTCCTTATTGTAACAATTTCTCACGATCCTGTTGGATTTTCTCTGGATCTAATTTAATTCATTTTGCCACACTTTCTCCCAAGGATCTTAAATTCTTGAGGCATATTCTCAAGGACGCCTATCAAGAGTGAAATAGCACCTCTCTTTTACTTTCTACATACATTAATCCACCGCCCGTTTAATGAAGACGAGTTTATTTAGACAGGATCCCTAATTATCTTGATATGTGATCCCATGAGAGGCGAGGTGTTTGTAGTACCCCCAAATATCCCATTTGAACGGCCGTAGTTGGCTCTGAACCCTCAATTTCATAATTTATAAAAATGCTACTAATGTGTGAGCTTAAGTCATTAATGTATGATAACAATAGAAATGGCCCTTTTACATTTCTTTGGGGGACGCCCGAAGGTACACCTAGATCCGTTGAGTGCAACCCATCGATTACTACTAAGTATTTTCGATTTGATCAGAAGTCTCTAATCCAATTTATTATTTTCTGATTGATACCAAAGAATTTAATTTTGTGTAACAATTTACTGTGCCGGACTTTATGGAAGGTTTTCCTTAAATCCAGAAATACTACATAAAATTATATTGCTTTATTTTCACCTAAGTATATTGGGAAAAAAGCCAAGTTTTGGAAGATCTTTTATTGTGAATCCGTGCTGATTGTGGCTCAATATCTTCTTACCATCGAGGAACCTCATAATGTTACTGACAATTAAGTGTTTTTAATATCTCAAGAGATCGATGTTAAAGTTATATGGGCTAGCTTTCAGTCGCGAGATACTGAGCCTTCTACTATTGATTTTAGAAAAACACATTCTAAAAATGGGGCCATATTTTGAAGTAATTGCTTCAATATTCTGGCAGATATTTCTTCCGCGCCTGATGCTCTGTTGGCTATGGCACAACGAAGCGGATGTTATAATCCTTTCTTGGTAACTGTGGAGTTGCTCATTTTGGTGCGAAAGCCCGTGTGTTGCGTTCGTATCTTTATTGTGAATGCTCTGGAAAAACTTGCTTAAAACATTTGTCTTATTTTCGCTGTCTGTAATAAGTCCACCATTTTCCGTCTTCGAAGTCCGTTAAAATTTGCCTTGTTGATTAAGAATTATTTACACTTTTCTTTGTTTATTTTTACGAACTTAGTTTTTAATTTGACAAGAAAAGCCTTATGGTCACTCTCGCCGTCCATTATTTTAATGTTTGCAATCGATGGTTTGCAATGGATTTCGGGAGTTGAGGTCGCAAAGATATTAATTATGCAGTGGCTCCATGTTGGCTATTTAACATTTTGTCCTAAAGAGTATTTTGCAAATAAATGGAGGAGTCCTTGGCATGAATATCGTGTTATGACTAAATTAATTGACGGTAGATTTATATCACCAGGGATGATAATAATACTCTTGCTATATTTGTAACCGAGAGTGGATATTTGGTTGCCGAGCTTGTGCTGTATATCTGTATTGGAATCTCGGGGTCTGTAAATGAGCATACAAATAGGCTTCTGTCATTGTAGTCATTTATGTCGCACAAAATGCTTTCCATGCCATATTCGTCACATTCATGAAAAAAAACTAGTAGAGTGCTACAGTAAATGGGTCTCGTTTTTTGCAAAAGTACTATTGAACTACTAAAATCCCAAACCAAAAATTTAAAAAAAGCCTGTACTAAATTATATAAAATTGTTCCCTTCAAATTACTCTAGATTTTAATAATTGGAAAAGAGAAAACAAGAAACAATCTCCTGTATACATCAATTTTATGTTTGTATTTATTTTACAAAATTAATTATTAAAAGAAAATTGAGTTTGCGTTAATTAATGAGTAGAATGTGTTAAGAAAATATTGTGCACTTGTTTGAAATCACTAAAACATGTTACATTTTCAAAACAGAGTAATATAACTGTCTGAAACTTCATGTCAAAATAATATCTCTTTCATGTAAAACCAATTTTTTCTAAGTATAAAAAAAGTACATTCAATTCGCACCAAACTTTACATTGCCCAAATATCTTTTAGCAATTAATTTTTCTATGCCCTCAGGAGTCTTCCTGTCATATTCGTGCACTCACCAGAAATTGGTCCAATGCATTTTATCCTTTTATATATTAAGCTCATTGCTTTCTTTCTCTCAAGTCAATCGGTAAAGAATATGTATGTACAGGGCACATATCCATAAGCTCCATTTGTATTAGATTCATTAAACTCAAAATTTGTATTTCTGTCTAACTGAAGGGTATACATTCCTTTTTAAAAATTTATTTACTGATCCCTAACAAAGTATACAAAATACTACTTTGTTGAGCCCAGGTAGTGATTTTTTCTTAAAATTGATAATCAATTATTATTTGTATTTTGAATTTGTCAACTGCATCGTGTATTATCATATTGTTTTAATTTCTCAGAACCAGTACTGTAATATCTACTTTAGTCTGACGCTTCCGGGCATTGGCTTGTTATGAAGTATAATGCTTTATAGATAATACTTGCCGAAGGTAGTGGAAGATTGAAATTTCTGTAACCGTGATTTCGCAAGAGGTTTCGCTATCTATTACAATATTACAAGGCTTTCAAATTTTGAATGCGAAATCTCTAGAATTTTGTCCATTGCTGGAGATAAGATGGGGTGAAATGGCTTGTAGCTGTGCTGAACATGGGTCTTCACAAAAAATGTTAAAATTGTGATCTTAGTTTTCCCACATAATTTTCCCTTCATTTGTCCGCGAATGGCATTCATCCAGGACAAAAAAGTGACGCTCATTTCACAAGGTGGAGGCTTCCCAAACTTAATGGAATGATCAGCTGAATATCACTTCGATTTCGAATTTTTCTTTGTGAAAAAAATATTAATGCTGTGTGAACTCTACTATCACCTATCAAACCGACCTTCGGGTTGATTACGTATATTTAAGGATTTTTCTGGGAGAATATATGACTAATAAAACCATATGTCGTGAAATCAAAGTCACAGCTTTTTTCTTACCTTGCAATGAAATAATTGTCCTCTGCTTGGGCTGTAAAATGGCCAAGTCTGTTTTATGAACATTATTAAGGATAAGGGGTTGATGATTCTCCATACTAGGGCTTTTGATTATTTTTAACACTCGTAAAATGCAAAAAAATCCAAGTTTTCATTAACATAATCCTTTACTCTTCATGCAGTGATTACTTGTTACTTTCTCATGAATTGAAGTAAATGTGTATTAATGATTTATATAAGGCATATGCATGCTCTCAATGCACAGTCTCGGAGGAATAAGCGTTTCAGCCCATTTAATGCATTAACTGTGCGACCCATAGTAACGCTCTTTCACCGACCGATAATTCTTTGCAAAATGATTATGATGATATAATATTAGGCCTGGCTTTCTATTTCATTGGGCGACCAGCACTTCCTCCAATGGGCGAGTTTTATATTTCTACAGTGTTCTCTTAGTGTCAAAGCTTTTTGTTATTGTCAAGTAGAATATCTTGCCACCCGTCACAGCTTTTAATTCAGGAAGGATTGCCACTTGAAAGTATTTTTACACCTACATAGTGCATCGCAAGCCACCGCAAGGGCGTGTGGTGGGGGTGTTAGGTCCCCAAACGTAAAAGAGAATTAAAACACATGGAATATTCATGCCAATCTATACCCACAAAGTCGTATATATTCAAGCAAAAACCCAATATACTTTTTCTAATACTTTGCAGTAGGTTGCATCTAGATATAGTAAATTATAGCATATTTCTATGACTGGCAAAGAAAAACGATTTCTTCCTCATACGGTACTCGTGTTTTCTTATTGCAAAAAATAATATGCACTAACCAGGTTTATAAATTGCAAAGGTATTTTTCCCAATTTCCGAATAAAAATCCAGTTTTCACTTGCATTCAAATGCGTGATCGTGTTTACTAATGAAACCCACCAGTAGCGCAAACACTCTGCAACGATTTCACCATATGGATTAAATTGGAATGTTTTAGGATTAAGCTTTTCGCATTGACTTCGAAAGCTTATATTAAATTAATGATTGCTTTGTAACTAATTAATTTGTGAATTGTATATTTACAGAGGATAGAAATTAATAATTCACCGATGATCGTCATACCGATGTAACTTTACATTTATTAGATGATAACTGAATTAAAATGCTTAAAAAAATTGTAACTCGAAATTAATACATTTGCATTCATAGAAAGGCCATTTTCGAGGAATATATTTGAAATGTATGATTCCGAACCTATTATGGAAAAGGTAACTCCGTTCCGTCAGACTGTCTCATGCACGTAATAGTCTCTCCTCACTGGCCCATATTCGGCATTCGTTGTGCTGATTAAAAAATTGTTATCATACGCGAAAATTGGCTCACACAAATAAGCCAAGCTTAAATGTAATAGTATTACTAGACTCAAGTAAATGTAAATGTATAATCATATTTAGACTCATGGTTTTAGTTTAAAATAGAATCATAATTATAAATTCATATTAAATAAACATCAATACACGTGGGTCGTTCAATTACATCTTGGAAAGCCTAGTTGATGGCACTTTACTATCAGAAAAGGTTTTCTTTTATTAAATATTTTATTTCAATGGACTGCTGTTGATTTCCTAATTCCATAATCTAATTCCATCACGTGGTTTCATTTTCATAGTCAATTGAAGCAAAAAACATTCGTTTAGTTAGAAATATGGAACAAAGTGAGTTTCATGAGATGATTAAACACTTCTATTTAAATGGCTTAATACCGAAAGGCATCAAAGATGATTTAAATGATTTCCATTGCGCATTACCTCCTATGGTTGCCAGTGTTTACAATTAGGTAAACCAGTTGAAACGTAGGTTCGATTTGGAGGTTGGTTTGACGTTTTTCATCCGCATTTCTGATCTGTTTCTGCGTCTAATCATGACTGTGGATGTAACATATATACACTATTACATTGCAGAGGTTAATGAACAGTGAGAACGTTCAGATTTTTAAGGCGCCGGTTTCCCATATTGGGCACCTTTTAACTTGGTACACGTTAGATTATATCTTGTTCAGAAACAGATTTAGGATCTACGTCAGCAAACCACATAGCTTCGAGGGGTAATTGTAGATTGAAGTCGAATTAGTCATAAAGGTTAATTCGAAATCAAAACTTTGGAGAATCAGTAAAGCAAAATTTGAAATGCGTGTCAGTAGAGGCGAAGGAAGCAGTGCTAAAACATCTTTACAGGCATTTAAATAAGGATATAAGATAAGTATGATATCGGCAGGACAAAGTGGGTGGTTTTTTTGAACCGAATAGAAAGAGAAATAAAGAAGATGTTTGAAATGAAAACTGCCAAGTGAATTAAGACTTTATGAACCACTGGAGAAATGATGAAGTGAGTAGAGGTTAGAAAAATGGAAGGAAATTAATACAGGAATGGAAAAAAATTACGGAGAGCTGAACAATATACCTAGGTGAGAAACTAATACTGCCAGAGAATGTGGTGAAACGTTTAGTTCAATGATATGGAGTATCAGAAAAGGAAAAGTGAAAGCGATTTATAAGAAAGTATGAAAAATATCGGGATGTAGCAAGAAATAAAACTAGACATGGCATCGGAGATAAGACATGGGAATCTTCATAATAGCCAGAAGAGGCTTAGGTATGGTGAAAAGAATGCATCTTCATGAAACTACATCACAAAGTCAAGGTAATGTGGGAATAGGGCGAGAGATGAGAGGATGTATGAGGAAGAAGTCCTAGTCAAATCAGCAATTTTACCCTCCTAATTTGCCCTTTCTCAGTATTTATAAAACGTATCGTTTTCAGTAACCCTATGCCTAGGCAATCTTGAATTGAATTCAGCACCCTGTATTTACCCTAGCCCGTTTATTGGACTCAATCAAAAACTTACCTCATAATAATAGTACTATAAGAAATAGCACCACATCACATTTGTCAATTAAGGTAAATTTTCTCACTTTATCAATGTAGTACATTCCCACTCCTCCAATTCCAAGTTCTCTATTTAACACTAATATTCTGATTGCAATCCCAGACTAAACCTCAGCGTTTATAAATGGCCAATCGTTTTGATTTCCGTCGACAGTGGG